>NC_073342.2:30395500-30739000 GCF_027580225.2 Misgurnus anguillicaudatus
TTTATGGCCCTGTTGAGATCTCTCGGGTCAAGACAAATCCCCAAAGCTCCATTTTTCTTCATAACAACGACTAGTGAACTCACCCAGTCTGTTGGTTCATCAATTTTCTTTATAACATTGAGCTTCTCCATGCGAGCCAACTCCTCTTTAAGTTTGCCTCGCAGTGCAAATGGAACTTTTCTGCATGCATGCACCACAGGTGTCACTGTCTCATCAACACTTATTCTGTGCTCACCAGGCAGGCATCCAAGTCCTTCAAACACATCCTTGTAGTCCTCCAAAAATGAGTTTTCGTCTGTTTCAGACTGTGACGTCACTACAAACACTCTCCTTACCAAGTCAAGTTTTTCACATGTCCTATGATTGGCTGTACACTTTTCTCCACTATCAGCATTTGTGTCTTTAATACCTGTCCTTTGTGTTTCAGGGTCACCAGGCATAATCCCTTCACTGGAACATTCTCACCAGTGTATCCTGTTACTTTTAATTTTGGTGAGTGAATTTTGCTTTTGATTTTGAGGGTTTTGTAGTCATCCAAAGACAAAAGGTTAACTTGAGCTCCAGTGTCTATTTTAAATGGAATTATTGTTTCATTCACAGTCAATGGTACAAGCCATTCAGCTTTATCTATTGTGTTGGTCTGTACAGAATCAACAAAAAATTCCTCTGGCTGTTCTTCGACCGTATGTACTTTTTTCTTTGCATTATCAGCTTTGCAACATTTTGCAAAATGATTGTTTTTTCCACAACTATTGCAGATTTTTCCATAAGCTGGGCATGACCTTGGCATGTGTACTCCTCCACATCTGCCACATTTACTTTTTGAAGCATTTCCTTTTTGTTTCTTTTGTTTTGCAAACTGTTTTGTGTGTTGCTCCTCTCTTTTTATTGCATGCACAGCAGCGCCATCCCGGTGCAATTCCTTAGCTTGTGCACGAGTTATTTCAGCAGCTCTACACATATTGACAGCTTTTTCTAGTGTCAGTGCTGGCTCTCGTAACAATCTTTCTCTGAGAGCATTGTCGGGAATCCCACAGACTATTCTGTCTCTCACCAGTGAATCTCTTAAATTTCCGAATTCACAGGTCTTACTCAAAGTGTGCAGTTCAGCGAGGTACTGGTCAAAACTCACTCCTTGTTTTTGGTCAGCAGAGAAAAACTTGTATCTTTCGAATGTAACATTCTTACTTGGCACAAAATATTCCTCAAATTTTTGCATTAGAACAGTCAGTGTTAAATCAGCATCGTCGAGTTGAAAGCTATTATATATATCCAGCACATCTTCGCCCATCACGTGCAAACAGATGGATGCTTTTAGCTTTTCATCATCTCCGCCGGCACCGCTCGCAGCGAGATAAATGTTGAATCTCTGTTTAAAACGTTTCCAGTTATCGGCAAGGTTGCCGCTAAGCTGCATTGGTGATGGTGGATTTAGCTTTTCCATGACGGCAAACACTCAAAATCTTTCTCTGTTTGTTTTGACGCTGACTCTTACAACTGCTTTTTTTATATTTAAGCGTTGCTGCTCACCTGCACTTGGCTCGTGCCTTGGCGGCTCACGTGTGCATGTCCATAAACCAAAGCTTTTTTTTATCCGTTTCACTCTCCGTGGGTCCGGTTGCACTGGCGCGATTTCATCACACACTCTTTAGTGTAACGTTACGCCAATCCCGTATTCTGACACCATGTTATGTTTATTCCTTTAAATAAACACGAGCTTCGGCATTAACTCAGCTTTTATTAGACAACATCAACAACTCTTCTAGCACACTTGAGTACAGCCTCTTTCCTCTTGGTGTTCCCTCTTTAACCGTCCGGTCGGGACACAAACAAACGGGAACTACTAACATGTTATCAGACATAACATCACACTTAGTACACGTGATTGCTCTCATCCTGCTTATTGAATTTGATACTTTACAGTAAGACTCCACCCATTACAGTAGCGGCCATTTTGAAATGTACAGTATTTCGTTTTTTCGCTACTCCTCCTTCAAATTTGGTTCAATTCTTATGAGATTTGGCACAGGTGATCTTTGGAGTGAGCCGCATAGAAATGACTGAACAGAATTTTTATATTTTTCTTTATTCAAAAGTAATTAATGCGTGAACTTAACGAGATTGACGCAAAATTGGTTCTGAAGCTGTATCTCGGTCATTCTTTGATCAATCGAAATGAAATTTGGTACACTTCATGTGGACCATGCACTTGGGGTTCATGCCAAATTTGGTGACAGCGCCACCTATGGGTCATGAGATATGAAAATAGGCTATTTTTGCCCATAACTTCTGAACTGTTTGTCAGAAAATTATGATCTTGATGTCTATGGATTGCTTACCTCATGCCGCATCTGTCGATGTGTATTATGCCGGGTTTGACCGAACCGCCTGTCCGCCATTTTGAAATTTCACATAATTTGTTATATTTTTGAACTATTGGACATATCCGCGCAAAAATTAGTAAGGAGCTTCGACATGATGTCCTGAAGGTACCTGGGAAGTCAGAGTACAGCGCCACCTAGGGGTTATAAACTATAACAGTTCTTATGGAACTGCTTATAACTTCTGAATACTTTGTCTGATATTATATTTTTTGCCATCTTTACTGTTGTTGCTCCGCACTGCAGTGGTTCTCAGAGGTGGAAAAAGTACTAAAATATTGTACTCAAGTAAAAGTAAAGTTACTTTAATAATATTTTACTTAAGTAAAAGTAAAGTTACTTGTCTAAAAATCTACTCAAGTAAAAGTAAAAAGTAAGTCTTTTTAAATTTACTCAGAGTAAAAGTTACTTTTTTTACAGCGGGGATAGGTGGAGGATTCTAGTATAGTTCAAAAACGACATGGGAATATAAATCTCAAACTAGTTATTTTTAATTGTAGGAACATCTTTACAATTAAAGTGCAATAACAAAAAGTTAATAAAATAAAAAGCTTTTTTAAACTAAGAAACATTTATGGAAATGTTTAATGATTTTACATGTGAGTTATGCACTTTTGAAGGTGGTCAGCAGCAGCTAGTAAATACAATCACTATAATAAGGTTGTAATTGATGTATTGCTGGTAACATACATTATTTTATTAAACTATATCTAGTTTAAATGAGCATATAATGAGATGAGTGCCATGGCTTTATACTTTTGACACGTTTATTGTCTTCTAGCTTCCATGACCTGGGTACCTGATGTCAGACCTTTATTATTTACTCTCTCTCTCTCTCTCTCTCTCTCTCTCTCTCTCTCTCTCTCTCTCTCTCTCTCTCTCTCTCTCATGTCTAATGATCTGAGCATTCTCGAGGACGCGAAGCTGCTAGACCTCGGAAGATAATGCACATTGTATTAAAAACGCGTCGTGCAAATGAGCGCTAAAACCCGGTCTGCTATTTCGTACTGGAGAGCATGAATCCTACCTTTCATGAAATACTCGCTTCGCGTCAGTGGAAAGTGGCCAGGGTTTCTTTCATAAGATTTGAACTGAGGTGGGTCTGCATTAGCGCGCGCCTGTCTCATCCGTCTCCATGGTTCTTTTTGCGCGTCCCCGGACTCCCCGCCCATCAATCATCCGGTGCGCGTCTTTATCACCTTGCTTTTTTTAAAATATTTTTTTACTCAGTAACGGATATGATTTAAAATGTAGCGTTGTACAATACTTTAAACAAAACATACTTAAGTAAAAGTAAAAGTACAGATTTTAAAAACTACTCAAAAAAGTAAAATAACAAGAAGTTATCAGTTACATGAAGTTGTGATTCATTGTGTTTGTCTTACATTATATTTTAAAAAAACCAAGTGTTATGCGTATGGTGTCAAAATATAGTTATTAGGAGAGCCGGATCCACCTTTGAGGTTACCATGGTCTGAACCTCTGTTTTTCCAAGGTGTATCACAGAGATTCAGACCATTGGAATGAAATATGCAAGAAGATTAATATCCTAGGTTCACCACTGAACACTCTTAAAACAAATTTTGTCTTGTTAAGGGCAACACATCTTTGTGTTATTTTTGGAGGAACAAACTTTGTGTTGTTTTAACGGATCTTGTGTTGTCCCTTTAATTTATTTGAACTCAAAATCCACATGAAATGACACATAATTTGTTAAAATAACACAATGTGTTAAATAGGATAACCCAAAACGATGTGTTAGAATGAACACATCCTTTCTTAGACTGAAGAAACATCAGAGCCAGCTGCAAATTTCATGTATATTTGCCTTGACGAGTTCTGAGGTGCAATTTCTGGGCAATCATCTGGCTCGGTGCCACAGAGAACACATGATCTCTGCAAATACACACAAAAATTGCTGTTGGCTTAGATGTTTCTTCAGTGGTGAACCTAGGATATTAGTTGTCTTGCATATATCTAATTGCCGTTGGCATTCTTTGGTCTAATAGAATGTAATATTTGTTTGACATCAGTCATAATTATTTGTCTGCAGAGTTTAATCATTTTATCCATGCACTATAGCTATATATATTTTCACTTCAATGTTAGCTTGGAGCACTGCCTGTGCTTTTGATTGAATCTTTTTCCCTGTTACAAACTTTTTATATTTTTAAATAAAATGTTTTGTATCACATTTAATTTTAGTAAAAACATAAAGATAATCCGATTAGATGCCCTTTAAAACATATAAATACATTAACAATAAAATGAAAAAGCAGGATTGTGTTTTATCATATTTTGCTTTAGTATAAATGTAAAATAAAGGTAATCCTGGATTGTATTGAAGTTGAACTTGCTATTAAGTGTTGTGATATTCAGGGAATATCAGGGTTCTATTTAACTGCAAGTACATGTAAACCGAGCACCTTTGACCAATGATAAACTTTATTGCATGACATGCCCCCTACCTTTCGCCACGCCCATTCCAACCTGCAGCAAACCATAATTAGCCGCTTTTGCACTATCGGGCCTGTGCGAGCTAGGGCTTCAAATGGGCCTCACGGAGCCAATAGCCTCAGACCTCCAGCTGTGTAGCCAAAATCACGACGCATTTGCATTGTCAATCCAATAGCGCCGCAGCGCTTCAGAAAACCCGCCTTTAATACGCCTACCTGGATGTAACGTCACACAACTCCGCCTGTTTTTACCGTGAGGAAGTCACTTGAATCTGACAGGAGACGGGAGTGAGATCGCATCATCATACAAGCCAAGATGAGAAGATAGAGATGTTTGCTCCATCCGCGCTGTTACTCTTGAAGTTTATGTTGGCTGCGCACGAGCGATCTCACGACGAGACAAAATCAGAAGCAATAGTAAACTTTATGAAGTAGGATCATTACAAATAAAGCGTTCATCTACCTAATGTGCCATTATACTATATACACAATATTTTAAAGAATATAACTTATTTATGTAAAATAGTCTTATTTTAAAATACAGGTGTGCATGTGTGTCTAAATATGTAACGTTAAGTTTATAGTTCAATGGCGATGTAAACATACTTACACATTATAAGAGGTGTGATATCTTTAATAATGAAAACGTTAATAGTTGAGCATCATATGAAACACAAGGTAACTGACACATTTAAATAGCTATTAGACAATCAATAAATACTTTTGTCTATAAAGAACTGCCTCGAATAGCTGAATAGGACTGAAAATCACTTTACTTGCATCTCAAAAATCAAAACGTTTGAGAAATCATTAGAAAATGTACTCGTTAAGAATCAACTCTGAATATACACAAGTATTTAAAAAGCTATATTACAGTGGTTAAGTTAATGATGGTTATATTTACCATTTTGTTGCATCTTACCATTTCTGTGTTTCAGATGTGATCCTTATTAAGCAATCATTTTCAATAAACTGACAAGCAGTCGTAGTAATAATAGCGCGGTACTTTATTTACATATGAAGTTTACATCAGTGCACAAACAGTGTATTTAAAGACATCTCCTCCGGACGGATTTCAACATCCATGGGTCCTGTCGTCTCATCATCATCTTCTTCGTTTCATCTCCTCTTCTTGCATCTGTTGCTGTGTCATCTCTCATATACAAAATAAAAACTCCTGGATGACAAACTGAAAGCTTTACGGTGGCATTTTTCTGTAAAACGGACACAAAAGAATGAAGCAGCACATGTGACGTTTTGTATAAAGGGTTTGTAAATACACATACAGCATACCGACATATAAAGTTTGCTACATTCATATAAGAGTTAAATTAATCTCCAAAATACCAGAAAGCATGGCTATGACTAATATAATAAAACCATGGTTACTTTTTCTAAGGGCTGACTAAAAAATTCAACACAGATGACAATATAGCACAAAAAACACAATAAACACCCATGATAGACACTTCATAAGCAAAATAAGCAAATAAGCAATCGTTATTTGTATTGTATTTTAAGTGTTTTGTATGCAAACCTTATGTAGCATGTTAACTCACCGTCTGTAGATACTCGAGTGATCGCTTCTTTAATACATGGACGATGAAATGATGATCCAACACACATCTTTAATTTCTCAGCACTGTTGCACTTTAAACACTTTGTTCTGTGCCCGAAACTTTATAAACTTCTCCCGAACCGGTAAAGTTAGCGGTGTGCGCCGGATCCTTAGCATGGCGAGTTCGGCGTTGTTACGTGTCTTTGTTTTTACATATGCAGATCATTTTCTACAGTCCGAAGTACAAACATAGCAGGCATCTTCCGTTAAACAGTAAATTACTGGTGATTCCGATTATTTTTAAAGTTTTAAATCTGCAGACAGATGGATGCGCATCTTGCCAGAGACTCAGATAAACTCCGCCTTTGACCTTTACCACTCCCCTAGCCCCGCGAAGCCCGATCTGGCCCAAGGAATTCGGCGGGCCAGAAAAGCCGGTCCTTAAGCCCCAACGAAGCACCAGTGAAGCACGATCATGCCCCGGAAGTGACAATGCAAACGCGACAGGCCTCGGCAGGCACTGGCACGCCCGCTTGAAACCCGATAGTGCAAACACGGCTATTGAGTGTGACTGCCTCCTGCGCTAACTGCCAGGACACAGCTGACCCTACTCAAGTAATCAGGGAGAGAGCAATATAAAGGCCACAAGAAGCAGCAGGGACTGTTTACACGAGAAAAGTTTCAACTGGAATCTGAAACAGTTATATTAATTTTTATGGAAAACAAAGTTGTGAAAACGGGTTTTAATGTAAAGGTTTTTAAAAAATATGTTGCTAACTTGCTATGCGCTCAGTGTAGACTACAAAAATGAATCTGTGAAAACTGTGACGGTGTGGGTGCGCTTGTTCGTGTTGACTGTGTTTGTATGCAGATGTAATGAGGCGTGCAGTCCATACTGTAGCTTGTAAGCACTAACGACGGGTCTGGCATACATCGTACAATGACAGTCGTTTTCGCGGATCCGTGTGATCTGTTTTTTTTTTGCCAACATTTTTTGTCTATACAAAGAAAAAAATTGTAGTACATCGGTGTCGTATGAACGTACAATAACCTGTCTAATGTGTGTTCCCATTTTCCTAGGAAGCGACTTAATGCTGCGTTCCAGGCATGTTTTTGAGCATGTGAACTACGACTTCAAAACCACGACTCTGAACTGGGAGTATGCGTTCCAGGCAGCCTGTCTGTAACCCGTGTTTTTACAACCTTCTACCTGTGAAAGTGCACTGGAACGGCAGTCAAATCCGTGACTTCCTACCTGTGAACTCCTATTAGATCGTTGTACCCCAGTTCAGAGTCCTGAGTCGTGGTTTTGACCCAGGCTGAGCTGACATAACTATCCAGTACTGCACGAAGCAAGCGATTCCCCGAATTCACCAGGATGAAAATCACGAGGCACCCACAAAGCCCCTCACTGCCCCCCATTCCCTTCACTATTGTTAATAAAATGCCCTACTTGTGCATTTAAGCATCTGTCTGTGTCCTGCCTCCTTACTGCCCTGCTAAAATAAAAACTGATTAAAGTGCTTTTTTAAAAACTTATTGGAAGCTGTTAATGACATTTTACTTTAGTACAGAAATGATGTTACAAAGTAAAATTATTTTTATGCTATGCATAACGTTACATAAGAGTGAAAACATATTAATTTCATTAAATAAATTTCCTTGCATCAAAGTAAAATAGTGATTTGAGGTTATGCTGCATATGATGTTACATAAAAATGAAACTATAATTTGGTTTTATAAAAGAAATAACCTTACATGAAAGTAAAAACATGATTTGAAGTTATGCTACACATGAAGTTACATCAAAATGAAACTGTATTTTGACCTTATAAAAGAAATGACCTCACATGAAAGTAAAAACTTGATTTGAGGTTAAGCAACACATGAATTTACATCAAAATGAAACAGGATATTTGCATTATAAAATAAATTACCTTACATCAAAGTAAAAAGGTAATTTCAAGTTATGCTACATATGAAGTAACAACAAAATTAAACTATATTTTGACCTTATAAAATAAATTACTTTACATCAAAGTAAAAACATGCTTTGAAGTTATGCTACACATGAAATTACATTAAAGTCACGACATTTGCCGCTATACAACACATGAGGTCACATCAATGCAAAATTGGGATTGCAGGTAATACAAAATATGGAATGACAGCAGACTTAAATTTAGATTTCAACTAATATAACATACATATCTACATCAAAGTGGAAATTAAGTTTCATTGTGTAAGACAAAATAGGTAATGTCAAATTTGCAATCTGATTTAAACTTGCAGGACAAACCAAGTTACAGCCAATGACAGCCTTAGTAAAACCTTGGCATTTCGGGTTGGTTGAATTGAGTTATTCTCAGTCATCTAAAATGAGATGTTAACTTCAACAAACTCAGTTAATGCAGATGTTACCAAATGAAGTACAATTTCTAAGTTGATCTGACAAAACTTTTTTTACAGTGTATCGTTATAGTTAACGTTATAGTTATCGTTATATTGTGAACGGCCCTTTAGTGCTTGTATGATGTATGCAGATACTGTATGAACGATATAGTTATAAATATCTGGATAAGTTACGGCTGGCAATAAAGACGGATCTTTACTTAAGGCTATTGGCTCTATTTGATATGGGTCCACACCAATCAAGAATATCTTCTCTTGATACCGACGAGATGAAGCCATTAGGCTACTGCCAATGTACTTGTTACCCCTCTCAGCAGATTACTTTCACTGTAGAACATTGTATTGAAATGTAGATATAAGCCCACGATAAACCAAAGAGCTTTTGATTTAGAACAGCAGTGTTTATGTCACGAGTGACTATGAGGGTGGAACCAAATTTGTAAAGAAAAGTTCCGCCCGGACCGATTTACGCAAACACCCGTCACTTCCGGGTAACCCCGGGCAATGAAATCAGCAGGAATTCGTATCAGGTGTGTGTGCTGAGGTGGCTAACGCCGACTGGGCGGTTCACAGGAAGTAAGGAGTATAAATGGAGCGTGTGAAACACAGGAAGTGTGCTTGTGGATAGTTGGAAAAGGGCGTTGCGGGCAAAGCTGTGTGTTGTGTTATCGAGGTAAGGACTTTCGTTACGCACCTTTACAGGGACTCTCCCTCGGTGGACCACAGCCAGGCCCCGAGCCACTTCTACGTTCTGGCAATCCACGTGGGCCACCCAGCCTTCAGGGCCATAGTCCTGCTGGGGGACCCTTACCCATCTTAAGGGTACGAAAAATAACATATTTTAATCAAATGAGGTGATGCAAAAATGAGTACACCCTACAAAAAATCTTTAAAATAAAAACTAAAATCAAATATTTTGTATGGCCTCCATTTTTTTTAAAACAGCACTAATTCTTCTAGACATTGAATAAACAAGTTGGCAACATACAGTTACATCTTTTATTCTCTATTCTTGAACAATGACCTCTTTCAGATCCTGAATGCTGGATGGAAAATGACGTTCTGCTTGTCTTTTCAGAACTCCCTATGTTTTGGGTCACAATCATGTTAAACGATTGCCCGTTGATCAAGGGCACAGAGTGATGGTAACATCTTCTCTGTATAGAGAGCTAGAGACCCAATAGTCTTTACCTCTCTCAATATGAGCTCTAGCAAAAGGCTTTTTGTGCATTGGTTTACCAGTGGCTTCCTCTGTTGATGACAGCCATGTATGCCTCTCCTTTGTGAGATGCATGCATGGGTCGGGCTGCTCCATATGAGACTGGTTCAGCGTTGGCTTCACGACCGAGTTCCGAGGAGAGCATGGCTCACCAGCTCGCATCGGGTATTAATTACATTGTCCTGCCATCTCAAATTCGCCCCGTGGTTAGACCCTTCATTTCCCAGGGCAGGTGTTCCACTGAGACAGGTCTTCAGCATACCATTGTGTGCACGGATGCCTCCAACACGGGATGGGGGGCCACGTACGATGGGTTTGCAGCCTCGGGGGTCTGGACGTCACCCCAGCTGCACTGGCACATAAACTTCCTCGAGTTGTGGGCTGTATATCTTGCTCTCGTCCATTTCAGCAACGAGCTCCAGGGCAAAGATTTATTAGTTCGCACCGACAATATTGCGGCTGTTGCGTTAATCAATCGCCAAGGCGGTTTGCACTCTTGTCATCTGTCGCATCGCATCCGTCATCTCCTTATCTGGAGTCAGAGGAATCTGAGGTCTCTTCGTGCCATTCATATCTCGGGGTCGCTCAATAAAGCGGCAGACGCACTTTCACGAGCAGCGCGCCCCGGCAAGTGGCGACTCCACCCCCAGTCGCTTCAGCGGATCTGGAAACGTTTCGGCAGAGCGCAGATGGATCTGTTTGCATCTCCAGAGACAACCCATTGTCGCCTGTTTTATTCATTGACAGAGGGAATGCTTGCCGTGGATGCTCTGGCAAAAAAATGGCCGCGGGGTCTGCGCAAATACGCATTTTCCCCAGTGAGCCTTATCGCACAAACGCTGTGCAACGTCTGAGAGGATGAGGAGAACATTCTGTTAGTTGCACCGTACTGGACAACCAGGAACTGGTTTCCAAAACTCATGCTTCTCGCGAAAGCCCCTCTCTGGAAGATTCCCCTGAAGACCTTCTTTCTCAAGAAGGGGGCACATTATGGCACCCTTGTCCCGATCTCTGGAACCTCCACGTGTGGTCACTGGACGGGACGAGGAGTGATTTACCGCAAGTGGTATCTAACATTATTTTTGCAGAGCATCGTCTATGAAACAGGCTTACGCGCTTAAATGGAACCTGTTTAACTTCCCAACGAGAAGACCCCAGATAATGCCCTATCAGAGTCGTGCTGTTATATCTCCAGCACCGTTTGGAGAAAAGGCTATCACCCTCTACTATTAAAGTAGATATCAAGGCGATATCCTCTAACCACGCGGCGATAGACGGTAGATCAGTGGGTCAGCACGATCTGGTCATTAGGTTTTTAAGAGGTGCTCGAAGGCTTAATCCTTCGCGCCCAGTGTTGGGAACATTACTTTAAAAAAGTAATTAGTTATAGTTACTAATTACTTCTCACAAATAGTAACTTCGTTACATTATTATAAAAGTAATTAATTACCAGCAAAAGTAATTACTGCGTTACTTAAAAAATTCTAATATTTCATATAACTTGAATGCCCCTTACAAAATTAAATATGTTAAAAGACTCAAATGGACACTAAAGAGAAATCACTAATTTTGTGGCAGCATGTGACGATGTGAGGTGCTTTATTAGATCAGAATTACTTGCCACAGACGTGGAGAGACTTTTCCTTCATGGGCATAAGTTGCACATTACACAAACATTCTTGCCTTTCACCTCCACAATGAAAAAGTAGTGCTTTATACTTTGTGTTTGCGACCGCTACCTTTGAGCTTGATGTACTTGCCATCACCCTGTCGCCGGTGTTTTCGGAGTGATTGATGCGCGATGACCGGGCTGCATGTCAGTGCTTTGAGATGGGGCACAGTCAGCAGGAGCACCGCTGCTCGTTGAGAAGAGAAAACGACGCGTATTTTCATGTCAGTCTACAAAAGTCTCCAACCACGCCAGAAAAGATAGCTAGATTTGTCCTATAAAGTCGCTAAAGTGATAGAAAGTTGCTAAATCTAGCGACAAAGTGACAAAGTTGCTCAGACTTTTTTACACTGCTCGCTCGCTCATACTCGGAGTCTCGGACTGTGCGAGTGGGCGTGCCTGTTTGTGAACTCTGCCTCTGGTTGGCTAATGATGGAAATTAAGCCAATCACCATCAGCTATGTGGTTCTCCCACCCCCTCTAACACACAGACACACCAACATCATCTGTTATGTTTCTCCCAACACACACACACACGAGAAAATCAGTGTTTGGCTGAGAGAGCGAGCATACGCGGGTGAATATCACTACAGTGAGATCAATTTTAGTAACGCGCAGCATTTTAATGTCAGTAACGATAACAACGTTATAACGGGGGAAACAGTAATTTATTTGATTCCTCGTTACTGAAAAAAATAACGCAGTTACTAACGCCAATTACTTATAACGCCGTTTTTCCAATCACTGTTCGCGCCCTCCCTCTATTCCTGCTTGGGACCTGTGCGTGGGGCTGAAAGCCTTACAGGATGCCCCATTTGAGCCTATGCACTCTTTGAGTGTTAAGTTTCTTATGATAAATACTCTAACTCTCCTCGCATTGGCTTCTGTTAAGAGGATAGGGGACCTTCATGCATTTTCTGTCAACGATTCGTGCCTTCAGTTTGGAACTGCTGAATCCAGCGTAACTCTGTGTGTATGTGGATCGAACTCAAAGCTTTAGGACTTTAGAGCTCTTTGTCTGTTACGGTGGTCAGCAGAAAGAAAGCTGTCACCAAGCAGAGGATGTCTCATTGGATTGAAGACACAATTGCCCTTGCTTATGAAAGACAGGGTATTCCTTGCCCCTTTAATCTAAGAGCACACTCTACGAGAAGTGTAGCATCATCTTGGGCATTGGCTCGTGGTTCCTCGCGAACAGACATCTGTAGAGCTGCTGGTCACTAGGATCACTAGATTTTATAGTGTTTATATAGAGCCGGTATCCTCTCGGGTTCTTTCTTCAAACCAGTAAGAACACAGAAGGTCGGCTCGTGTGTCCGCTTGCAGCCTCTGTTTTGGTGCTGCACGTTTGCACCACTATGGAAGGCCTTTAGAGCAAAAACGTTACAAAAACGTTTTTTTGTTCTCCTCCACCGCCTTGAGGGCTGATGTTAGGGAGCATTGAAATTCAGCCTCTCACCTGCTGTATTCGTAAAAACCTGTGTTTGGCTAGATCCTCGTATAGCGCCCCCTTGAGGTTCCCTATGCGTGTATTTTTGGTGGAGCTAATCTACCACATTTTCCCTTAGCAGAGCTCGCGCTGTATCTCTCTAATATGTTAATGTGGTTATCTCTTCTAGGGTTGGCTCCGCAGCGTTTCCTGGCTCCGCCCAGGCAGGATTCGCTTCCCAGTTGCTAGTTCACTATTGTGGGTTACGGAAACTATTAGTGACCGGCCTCTCTGCAGTAAAGCCCAGGTTCCGCCTCTTAACATGAAGTCAAAAGATTTTTTGCAGGCACTGGAAGGGTCAGCTCCAGTGGCGCTTTGGTAGGGATTCCCAATTCTCTGTCACGATGTGACGTTGTAGTGACCGACTGAAAGGGAACGTCGGTTACGTATGTAACCCTCCTTCCCTGAAGGAAGAGAACGGAGACATCACGTCCCATCGCCACAGTTGCTGTTCTATTGCTGATACCGGCCGGACACTGTTGCTCTGCTTTCTCAGCGAAAATAAACTGATTTGATTATTGCACCAACCTCTCGTTAAATACCTGAGCCGCAGGGCGGCGCCGACAGATGCAAATATCTGCATGCCAAGTTTATTGCCGTTTTAATAGTTTCTCGAAGCAGATAGGTCGCCGCGAAGCGATTCCCAATTCGACACACAAGCATGTATGTGTTGAAACATAATTAAAGGTTAATAAAATGTGACTTCTGTACTTCTGACATACTAATATTCATCTTTCCAATTTCTGGTCTCCACAGCAAACAGAAAAAGTTGTCTTCAACGTCCTGATACTTATGGTGGGCACTGTATACTGTGTGTGCATGTATGTATGTGTATGTATGTATGTGTATTAGGGCTGTCAACGAATATTCTAAATTCAAATATAGATTCTAATAGTAAAAAAACCGAATTTCGAATATGAAAATTAATATTCGAATAAATTATTATTATTTATTTTTAAAAAGCCCACGGTAGTAGAGGCGTGGCTGTCTGCTTTGTGAGTGGGCGCACTAGTGCGCCTGGTTCAGGGACAGGTCACAGTAGTCACACTGTCTGTCACTGTTAAAAGTTGGCGTCTTGCATGGAAGATGGCAGAAAGTCGACCGCAGCAGAGAAAGCGATTTTAACCCCCAAAAATCTAAAAAGCTATGTCTCACAGTACTTTGGATTTTGGTCGGTAGGAGGTAAAATTCGACCACTAGCAACATGTCACATCTCGAAAATGTGCACCCAAATGACTATGGTATCTGGTACACACTGCATATTAATTCGTTTGTCACTTCAACTTTTAATGCTTAATCTTGTTCTGTACACACACACTTCAGTAATTTACGGGACTGACAATCGCATTCTACAACCGCATTAAAGGTAGGGTAACACATTTTGAAAAATGCTAACGGTAGCCGCCTAGCAATGAAATCCCGATCCCACCCTCAAGTCAAATCGCCATCCAAAGTCACGCCTCTTTCAAAACACATGAACACGCACAGATCAGACGGTCACGTCTCATGTCTCATTTACCAGTGAGAAAACTTTGGAAGTGTTATTCACTTTGTACTGCAAAATAACCAACATAAACAACTGGTTTACATCAGAATTAGTTTAAGCACACGTTCGGTTGTGTAGACGTAGTAACTATATCGTTATGCTAATCCGTAAACGAACACAAATTTCATAAGCAACACAACGTTTCATCAAAGTAGAATATCTGAATCCATCTCAATACAAACATATCGCGTACCTACCTTACCAAAATAAACAGTGCAACGACCCTTTCAGACTCTTTGCCTCCTGTAGCTGTTTGCATCTCGTGGTAAAGCAGTAAAGTTACTGATGTTAATTTGGGTTTTTGCTCTTGCTGATCCAGGTAGTTTTTGCTGTTGTTGTTATAAAAGATGCCTTTAGTTTTGTGGCTCCTGTGTAGGTTGTCATTTCAGCAGAAAAGTTTGCTGTTCTTGCTGTTTACAGACAGGAGGTGAACGCACGTGAACGCGCCGATGACGCATGGTGTCTGCGTGGACTCGCTGCGCGGTGGGAATTCAAATTATGCTTACGTATGAGGGACAAAAAAGGAAACGTCCGTTCGGACCGAAATCTATGATTTGTTGAAAATTTTTTGGTCCTACGCCTTTCACAGATGACATAAATTTCTACAAATACATTTAAACAACTTAACACAGTGATTGCTATTTTTTACTTTTAACCAGCATAACTAAAAATGTTTCAGGATCAAATCTGTTACCCTACCTTTAACTCCCGCAAACTGCAGTGACAACCGCGTTTACATAAACTTTGCATAGTGTGTAGCCTACATAACCGAACTGAACAACTAGTAGTTAATAAAGTGTTTAAACGTGCATCATGGACATGACAGGTCTCTCTTCTGAAGAAATAAATTATTAATAGGGGAAAAAGTCTTCTGTATGTATGTGCGGTACAGAGAATGACAGAGGCACAAGCGTTTGCTGCTCAGTGTTGCCAGATCTTGCACTAAAAAAACAGCGAACAAGAAAAATCCGATAATAAACCAAAATAAATCCAAACGCTTTACCTCAAAGATCAAAATATTCGGACTGGCACCTTCACATTTTAACAACACCAAAAACTTGATCGCTTAATGAGCCAAAAGCCATGAACGGTTAAGCGCTAAAATGGTATGCGAGTACAAAAAAGACGAGGACCTGGCAACACTGCAAGAGCGCGCGCAGCCTCACAAATGCGTACAATACACAACGACACGACGGAGGTTTATTGCTAAACATAATGCTGTTAAATTATTTTCATCAAAGCTGTGAGTGAAAAGCACGTGAGACGGCAGACTGTTGCTATGGTTATCTCCGTGTCAATCATCACATTTTCACATTTAAATGCGGTTGTCACTCCTGAAAGTTTGCAGTGGGTACGAGACCACAATGTGTCGAACTCCAGCTAAACAGTCACGTCTTAACACTTACTTTGCATCGCCCGCCACAAGCTCTTTGTCTGCAACACGACAAGGGGTCATAACGGAGAAATTAATTTCGTTCATTTGTAAGGACATGAGACCGATCAGTGTCGTGGATGGAGCAGGCTTCAGGGAGTTTTGTCAAGCAATGTAAATGAGGTACCATATCACTTTGATGTCTCTTGATTTACTTGTTTTGTGTATGTAATATACGTTGTCAAATATGTTTCAACTTAAATAGACTACCTATAGAAGTAATTATGTTTCTTTATATTAATTTGTCCTATTATTGACGTAATGCGTCGTTAAACGTCGTATAACGTTGTTGAAAAAATGGGCAACCAGATATTCGAATAGTTCGAATATTCGTGGGGTTTTTTAGGGAGAATATTCAAACGTCATTTTTGAGCAATTTTGACAGCCCTAATGTGTATATACATATATATCTTTTTGGTTACTTGTACTTTTACTTGAGTAAAGTTTTTGAGCTTCCTGACAATCGTTGTGGCTCAAAAAAGGGTTGAATACCTGCAGCTCATGTATGTCTGCTTTAGTCTGTTGGCTCTTTAGGTTTTTTACTGGCACACTTCACATTTTGCACTTACTGCGTAGTGTTGAGACTGTTAACATATTTGTGCCCATATGTACATTTTATATACTGGTTTTATTTTTGAATGAATATTTTCTAAAATTGTATGATGTTTTTGTTATGACACAATCATTTTTTCTGACCTTTTTGAATCTTGCCACTGGCAAATAACCTAAATTACAAACGGCTAAAACTAACACTAAAACTAATAAAAACTAAACTAAAACTAAGCATTAAAAAACTAAACTAAACTAGCAAACCCCCTTTAATAACTAATTAAAACTACACTGAATTTGAAAACAAAAAGTCAAAAGAAACAATAATAAAAACTAATGAAAATAGCAAAACTTTAATTTTCTTGGTCCAATAACAAATATCAATCCATGTTATTAAAAAAAATATTTAAAGAAACTATCGTACATTTTCTAAGACTGTAAATGTGTAAAATAAATGCTTTAACATTGTAATATTATGCCAAATATATGCTCCCACGCCCGCTGCACGCTCATATTAAGTGCACGCATGCGCAAGACATCCTCCGAAGTTTTGTTTCATTAGCTGAAATGAACTAACCCCAAGGCTGGACTGGTAATCTGGCATACCGAGTGGGCCGACACACCTGGGGGCTGGTGGATATACAGTAATATGATTTTTTTTGTCCAACGACTGGCCCATAAAGCAGGGACAGCGGCCCATTTGTTCATTTTCTATACTGACACTGGGCTGGCCTAATCATCTCTTGTCAGGCTCCACCCCTCCCCCTCTGTTTCTTGTGTCAGATGCAGCTTTGACAGAGGGGCAGTTTCAACACACTATTTTTTGTGAGACATATTATTCACCTTATTTTTCACGACAACAAGGGGGGCGCCATTTTGCTCATTTTGTCAACGTCCTTCCGGCCGCATAGACGATGAGCAGCTGAGGCAGTGACTGAAGGCGACGCGTAAAGCTTAAAAAGCTCACTCGAGCGCCTTTATGTTTCTTTCTTACCAATTTTAAGCCAACTGAGGAACACCATTATCCCAAGTAATGGTTCGACTACGATGTTCCGGTAACTTTAAACCACGCCGGGGGTTGAAACAGTGGCCAGTTTCAGGTAAGCTATCTTAGCTAACGTAACTTTGTGCTCGTTCGCCTAAAGTTAGATTTGTGAAGTCCATTCTACAAATACACTTAAGATCAGTAACGTTAGTTTATAAAATGCAACTATTTGAATGGTTTTAATTGTCCACCTATATTTTTATATTTACGATAGTACAACGAGATATTATAATACATTGCATTCTTAAAGTAGCCCACGTGATTCCTACAAGTTACTGAGATTTCAGATCCTAGAATGTCAGTTCATTCCTCATTCAGATATTGATAATGACCTATTAAACAACGTATTATTTAACACTGAAGTTAAAGGTTGTGTGTATAATGTTACTGTCTCTTTTTAATGCATCTCTCTCTTACACACTGTTCTGTTTAAGTATGGGTGCCATATTAATTCTCATGATGCAAGTTTATTTTAAATACTAACATAAAAATGTTTAGGGTTATATTGTTTTCACAGATGCATTGATGTGTAGTGATGCAGTGGACAACTGTGAGGATGATACAATCAACATGTTCCTAAACTGTGATGCAGAAACACAATGGGAGGATCCATCCGTCTCTGACCACAACTACACTTTAAAATCACAACTCAACCTGAAGCAACCTACATCTGATATGGGAAAACAATGGTGCAGTTTCCCTGACAGGGCTTATGCTGGTCCCAGGCTAAAATGCATATTTGAGCTACAATAATTTAAAAACACTAAAATGTCCTAATATAATTAAATCCTAGTCCTGTAAACCCTGTCCGAGAAACTGCTTCAATGTGTTGAGCTGGCACAAATGTACATATCTCTGCTGAGAAACAACCATCTTTGTGTCAGCTTTACACAGGGTTGATATTGCATCCATTACACAGTCGCCAAGCACTTTACCAGTACATACACCAACAGCTTCCAGATAAACACTTGGGTTCAGCTCCTGATGACTCTTATAAAGCTGTGTCTTAATTTATTGCAGGGTGGTCTTGCTTTACATGTTGTAAAGTTACATTAAACCTTCATATGTGATCAGATGTCATGCAGTGATATTAAACATTTACAGTGTGATCAGATGTTGTGCAATTATATTAAACCTTTACAATGTGATCAGATGTTGTGCAATTATATTAAACCTTTACTATGTGATATGATGTTGTGCATTTATATTAAACCTTTACAATGTGATCAGATGTTACCTGCCATGCAGTTATATTATGTGATCAGCTGTTACCTGTCATGCAGTTATATTAAACATTTACTATGTGATCAGATATTATCTGTAAGGAATTTCTTAAACCATATGTGAGCTTTGTAGATTCCACTTAAAAGGATTTAAGTCTCCTGATTTGAAGGAATAAGTGTTGGCAAGTTTGCAAATGAGTTCTATCATGGTACCACATAAAAACGAAATAGTTATTGGACTGGCTAAGGTGCACATTTGCTTTAAAAAAGACGAAATCAATGTGTAAATATTGGTAGACATACTTTTAATAATTTTCAATGCTGCTCCATCAACTCCTGACAGGACGAGGTAATTAAATATGCCAGGTTACTTGCCGCGGCCGCTTCATATCGTCTAACCACGAGACGATTGATGGGACAATAAAAGACTATCCGAGCATCGTATGAAGTTTTAAACGTGCTCCTAATTTAAAACATTTACAGCAGTAGCGATATTTGTCATTTCGCTAAAGTTATAGTGAACTACAAACAATCTTCTAACCACCAAACTAACCACCGAATGCACTGTGCCATATTAGCAGCGGAAGTCGGTTGACAAAACGCGGAAGAGCGACGAATTAAAAAGGGGCGTGGCGGAATAAGGTGAATACATCTCACACTATTTTTGTCTGACTCGCCCATAACACTCATACATCGCGCAACGCGGCCTGTTTCTTTCTTTTTTGTTTTTACGTAATTCATTAATGCCACTAAAAGGCGCAGTGGAAATGTACTGCATTTTCCAAAAAGTTAGCTTAAGATGTTTTTTTTTGGGACAGAATGGCCCAGGAGACACCTAATCATCAGCCCATTGGTTCTTTTTTATTTGACATTTGGCTAGCCCAAATCACAAATTTTCGGCCTTTTTTATGAAGCATGCAATGTCAGTGTGCGTCTGTCAAAATAAGAGACGAGAACTGAGTTGATGTGCGGTAAGCAGAACTGGTTTTAAAACACTGTTGTTAGATATCCTCTTGATAAAATGCAGTCAAAAACACACGTGATAGACCAATGATTATTGCCAATAACAGTGATTACAATGCAATAAAAGTGTGGGCAGAATTATTAGTAGCTACATCAAACTTTTGATCACAGTTTTTATCAAACATATTTTACTAATTCCAAACCAACTTAATCTTAATAACTACCATCTATTTTGTAAATAAAGCATTTATAAGTAATACATTATTGTTAATGATGGCTGGCTGGAGAAAAAAGCACATTATATTCATGTGTGCAGAATTATTAGGCACATTTTCTTTTATTTAAAATGGGCCAAAAAATGTTTACCACACACACTGGAAATTCATTATTTAATGTCCATAAGAAAGATGCCATTATACAAGAAATCCTGATTCTAGCAGCAAGGTCATAAAATAGTATGAGGAAAATATATATACAAAAATAAATGTTAGTTATTAAAATTACTGTGGTTTGGAATTGGTAAAAGGTTTTCAGAAAAAAAGTGATAAAAATATTGTGCACACACTGTAATGGGACTCGTTGCTGTGCTGCAAGACTGTGACTTCATTGTAATATTTATCAGGTCTCAGTGTTATCATAAGGTGGTCAGATTGGTTAGTTTACACATTGTGCACACTCACTGGCTAAGACAATTGGCAGATTTTTAAAACCTGCAAAGCTTTTACACCACTTACATTTAATAATGTCACGTGTCAGCTTTTATACTTTTCTACTTAATCATTATATAGGGTTGTTAGTCAAGATTGCACAAAGATTTGTGATCCTATGTAGTGGGCCAGTCTGGGGCAAAATGCCAGCGCCATTTTTTGTCCCAGTCCAGCCCTGACTAAACCTGCAACATAACCTGCTCCGGAGCAGGCTATCCTTAGAGAGTCAGTTGCTATGGTTACTTACATAACCTGAAAGTAACCTCCGTTTTTGGAACCGAAAGCAGAGGTTATCCGTTTACTTACTCCTAAACTTACCCGGGAAAGTCACATAACCTGCTTTCTGGAATACACCCCTGTGCAGCATTTCCTGCTTTGACATTTTATACATCTTCCCATCTCAATACTCCACCTAGTGTACATAATAAAAATAACACCCACTTATGGCTCTTCTAAATACACTGTACACCAATCAGCCATAACTTTATCAACTCCTGCCTAATATTGTGTTGGTCCCCCTTTTGTCACCAAAACAGCCCTTGACCAGTCCATTCGATGTATGGACTCCACTAGACCTTTCTATCAGAACCAGCATTCACTTTTTTCACCAATTTCAGCAACAGTAGCTTGTCTGTTGCATCGGACCACACGGGCCAGTCTTCACTCCCAACGTGCATGTGACAGAATGCAGGACGATGATATTCACCATAGAAACCGTTTCCTCTGTTTAATAATAAGTGGTTTTACATAGTTTGTTTAATAAAATCCACAGACTCAGTTTTGCACTAATTTCTTGTATTTTACTTACATTTATTTACAGACAGAGTAGAAGATGAAATACTGCAAAAAAATGAAAGTAATACCACAAGAATAATACAGGAATACTGCAAGAATATTACATAACAATCCTGTGGTAATTACCACAGAAATATGAAAGTAATGCCACATAATAGAACAAGAACACTGCAGGAATATATTTTATACTTCACAACAAAATTTTGTGGTAAATACGGATGCGCCGGGCAAAAACTAATGCAGGGTTATTTGTAACATGCTATTTACATTGTTGCACAAGGTTGAGCGTTTTGCTTTTTCGGTATTTTTTCACGCTGCCAAAAGACGATCTCCTGCAAATTATTGGAAATGTATAATATTTTTCCAGAGAGTTATTGATGAATGAGTGTTTTGGTGGCATGTAAGTAATTTTTTTCATCATATGTTGTTTGTTTAAAAAGGAAAGCGTTCCTCCTCTATAGTTCACCCAAAAATAAAAATTCTTTCATCATTTACTCACCCTCATATTGTTACAAACCTGTATAATTTTTTATTCTAATGAACACAAAGGAAGATATTTTGAGAAATGTTTGTAACCAAACCGTTCGTGGACCCCATTAACTTCCATAGTAGGAAAAAGAATACTATGGAAGTAAATAGGGTCCACGAACGGTTTGGTTACAAACATTTCTCAAAATATCTTCCTTTGTGTTCATCAGAATAAAGAAATGTATACAGGTTTGTAACAACATGAGAGTGAGTAAATGATGGAAGAATTTTCATTTTTGGGTGCACTATCCCTTTAAAAAGGAAGGCTACTAAACAGAAAAAGTGATGACAAAAGTAAGAGGTTAAAAATGAATAAGATTTAAAAACTAAACCAACCATTCCACAATTTCAATAATTCCAATGATTTGTCTTATGCATATATGGTCCAGTTTATATTTCTGGTTGCAAAATCTAACACATCCACGTGCTGCGTTCACAATAGGTAATAATTTACAGAATCTCCTCCTCTTTAAGAGACATCACGTGATTTCCCTTAAGTGTTTAGAAACGGAGTATAATAACCCCAGACAGACGAAACCAGACTGCAGTTTTTCCTTTTCTTATTTGTTTATTTCGTATTTAATTTCCAGACAATACTTATCAAAATGTCAAGTAGACCTATTGAAAAACGATATGATAAAAATGACTATAAGATCGGCATTAACCTTGTGAAAAAGTGCAGCGACATTGGTGAGTTTTTTGAACCCATTGTTAAAATATTTGAAAAACAAATAATCCAATAGAGTACAAATACGATTTAATAATTAAATATTTACATGTCGTAAATTACGTTATATTGTTCAGTTTAATAAATTATAAGCAGGGCTGGAAATGTCAGAAATCCAGTTTGAAGGAAAGGGGGTGTAATTTTAAATGACTAAGATGGGTTTACAATAACATAACATAGACTACAACTTTTAAATTTTTCTTCCCAAGTATGTTTTCTTGAGCTTTTAAGTCACAAAAAATTAAACAATATGAAAATGTGGATATTTAGTTTATGGATATTTTAAATAAGTCTGAAATGAAACCTGAACAGTCTGAAATGTCATGTGACAAGCTGGATGATGTATTATATAATAATTGTTGCGATTAAAAAGCTCATAATGGGGAGTCGTTTTTAATTCCACCATATTTTTTATTATTTTTATAGTTGTTTAAATTTAATACATTTTCAATTCTGCCGTTAAATTATGTTATTAGACCATAAGATTAAGGTTTAAATTAAGTATTATTATTATTGTGTGCATGGCCTGACATGTGCTGAGTTTCCCGATAACAATTGAAAATATAGCTGCAAGCAGCGATGGCGGGCCCTCGCACGTTTTTTACCGCTACACGGTGCCTCCGAGAAAATGATGCACGGTGGGCATGTGCATCAAGTGGGTAAATATCATTGGACTATTTCATGTTGCTACTGATCCATTTAGGTACTGTAGGTAAAAGAAACCCCACATTTTAGACAAACGGGGGCGCTAGTGAGACACTAAATAGACACTCCTTTATCTGACGTTTTTGTCAACACGTAACAGCCGACAACTCTGATGTGTGTGCCAAATTTAAATTTAATCTAAGCACGCCAAGAGCCTTAAATATGCCTGAAATAAAAGTAAAGTTTGACGCGTTGCCATGGGAACAGCGTTCGAGATGTCAAAAATTCCTTCGCAATGTATCATCTACTATGCCTCGGCATCATGTTGACCACTTTTGGTGTCAATTGCATGATTATTCTAGAGGGAGTATTTAAAAGAACATCGCATGCAACTGTAAGGCTTAAATATGCCTTTAAAATGAAAGTAAAGTTTGACACGTTGCCATGGGAACAACGTTCGAGATATCAAAAATCCCTTCGCAATTTATCATCTACATTGTCTCAACATCATGTTGACCACTTTTGGTGTCAATCGCATGAATATTCTAGAAGGAGTATTTAAAAGACAATCGCATGCAACTGTCAAAAAAATCCAGCTTTGTGACTGTCACACTTCCTGGCGCCTGCTGGTGGCGCTATACCCGGGAGTCACAATAGGCACATCAATGCGATCGGAATCTTCAGACGAACAAACACCCCACGTGTCTTCACAATAAGACATTTTTTGCCTTAGATATTAGACACTTCCTGTTTCTCTGATTTCGCCATGACTTTGTCGCGTCGCCATGGCAGAACCGTTCGAGATATCAAAAATCCCTTCGCAATTTAGCAAGTCCCATGTCTCGACATCATGATCACCACGTTTGGTGTCATTTGCATGATTCCTCTAGGAGGAGTATTCAAAAGTTCACCGCATGCATTTTTAAAAAAATCTAAAATGGCCGACTTCCTGTTGGGCGGAGCTAAAATGTTTGAGGGCGAAAGTTGTTCAGGTCAATGAGATCTATATGCGTACCAACTTTCGTACATGTGCGTACATGTTTGCCCGATCTGTGCCCCAATGTTTGTTTTTGCATTACAGGGGGCGCTACAGAGCCCCCCTGCCACGCCCGTGTTCCAGCCTTTGCCCAGACCTGATGGCCGACGACTCTGACGTCTGTGCCGAATTTCAAGAGTTTTCGAGTATGTTTAGGCACCCAAAGTGCCCAAAAGTGTTAAAAAAAATAATAATAATAAAAAATATAGCTGCAAGCAGCGATGGCGGGCCCTCGCACGTTTTTTTACCGCTACACGGTGCCTCCGAGAAAACAACGCAAAGTGGGCATGTGCATCAAGTGGGTAAATATCAGTGGACTATTTCATGTTGCTACTGACCAATTTGGGTACTGTAGGTAAAAGAAACCCCACATTTTAGACAAGCGGGGGCGCTAGTGAGCCACTAAATAGACACCCCTTTATCTGACCTTTTTGTCAACACTTAACAGCCGACAACTCTGATGTGTGTGCCAACTTTAAAGTTAATCTAAGCACGTCAAGAGCCTTAAATATGCCTGAAATTAAAGTAAAGTTTGACGTTTTGCCATGGGAACAGCGTTTGAGATGTCAAAAATTCCTTCGCAATTTAGCATCTACAATGTCTCAGCATCATGTTGACCACTTTTGGTGTCAATCGCATGAATCCCATATGAGGAGTATTCAAAAGTTCACAGCATGTAACTGTCAGTCTTAAATATGTGTAAAAATGAAAGTAAAGTTTGACACGTTGCCATGGGAACAGCGTTCGAGATATCAAAAATCCCTTCGCAATTTAGCATCTACAATGTCTCAGTATCATGTTGACCACTTCTGGTGTCAATAACATTATTTACCTAGAAGGAGTATTTAAAAGAACATCGCATGCAACTGTAATGCTTAAATAAGCCTTTAAAATGAAAGTAAAATTTGTCGCGTTGCCATAGGAACAACATTCGAGATATAAAAACTCTTTTTGCAATTTATCATCTACAATGTCTCAGCATCATGTTGACCACTTTTGGTGTCAATCGCATGAATATCCTAGAAGGAGTATTTAAAAGAACATCGGATAGAACTGTCAAAAAAATCCAGCTTTGTGACTGACACACTTCCTGGCGCCTGGTGGTGGCGCTATACCCGAGACTCACAATAGGCACATCAATGCGATCGGAATCTTCAGACGAACAAACACCCCGCGTGTCATCACTATAAGACATTTTTTGCCTTAGATATTAGACACTTCCTGTTTCTCTGAATTCGCCATGACTTTGTCGCCTCGCCATGTCAGAACCGTTCGAGAAATCACAAAATCCCTTCGCAATTTAGGAAGTACAATGTCTCGACATCATGATCACCACGTTTGGTGTCAATCCCATGTATCCCCTCGAAGGAGTATTGCATGCATTTTTGAAACAATCCAAAATAGCCGACTTCCTGTTGGGCGGAGCTAATAGGTTAGAGTGCGAAAGTTGTTCGGGTCGATGAGATCTATATGTGTACCAACTCTCGTACATGTGCGTACATTTTTGCCCGATCTGTGCACTACTGTTTGTTTTTGCATTACAGGGGGCGCTACAGAGCCCCCGTGCCACGCCCGTGTTCCAGCCTTTGGCTTTCGGCGATGATGGACGACTCTGACGTCTGTGCCAAATTTCAAGAGTTTTCGAGTATGTTAAGGCCCCCAAAATGTCCAAAAGTGTTAAAAAAAATAAAAATAAAAATAATAATAATAATAAAAATAATAATCCGAGCAAAAACAATAGGGCTTCGCACCTACGGTGCAGGCCATTCTGGCCTGCTCCTCGGTGCTCGGGCCCTAATAAAAATAAATATAGCTGCAAGCAGCAATGGCGGGCCCTCGCACGTTTTTTTACAGCTACACGGTGCGTCCGAGAAAAAGATGCACGGTGGGCAAGGGCATCAAGTGGGTAAATATCAGTGGGATATTTAATGTTGTTACTGAGCCATTTGGGGACTGTAGGTAAAAGAAACCCCATATTTTAGACAAACAGGGGCGCTAGTGAGCCACTTAAGAGACACGCCTATGTCTGACCTGTTTGTGCACACTTAACAGCCGACAACTCTGATGTGTGTGCCGACTTTTAGGTTAATCTAAGCACGCCAAGAGCCCTAAATATGCCTGAAATAAAAGTCAAGTTTGGGGCGTTGCCATGGGAGCAGCGTTCGAGATATCAAAAATCCCTTCGCAATTTAGCGTCTACAATGTCTCAGCATCATGTTGACAACTTCTGGTGTGAATCGCATTATTTCCCTAGAAGGAGTATTTAAAAGAACATTGCATGCAACTGTCAGGCTTAAATAAGCCTTTAAAATGAAAGTAAAAAGTTTGACGCGTTGCCATGGGAACAGCGTTTGAGATATCAAAAATCCCTTCACTATTTATCATCTACAATGTCTCGGCATCATGTTGACCACTTCTGGTGTGAATAACATTATTTCTCTAGAAGGAGTATTTAAAAGAACATTGCATGCAACTGTCAGGATTAAATAAGCCTTTAAAATAAAAGTAAAATTTTACGCGTTGCCATAGGAACAATGTTCGAGATATCAAAAATCCCTTCGCAATTTATCATCTACAATGTCTTAGCATCATGTTGACCACTTTTGGTGTCAATCGCATGAATATCCTAGAAGGAGTATTTAAAAGAACATCGGATGGAACAGTCAAAAAAATCCACCTTTGTGACTGACACACTTCCTGGCGCCTGGTGGTGGCGCTATACCCGAGACTCTCAATAGGCACATCGATGCGATCGGAATCTTCAGGCGAACAAACACCCCGTTTGGCATCACAATAAGAACTTTTTTGCCTTAGATATTAGACACTTCCTGTTTCTCTGATTATGCCACAACTTTGTCGACTCGCCACGGCGGCACCGTTCGAGATATCAAAAATCCCTTCGCAATTTAGCAAGTACAATGTCTCGACATCACGTTCACCACGTTTGGTGTCAATCCCATGAATCCTCTAGGAGGAGTATTTAAAAGTTCACCACATGCATTTTTGAAACAATACAAAATAGCCGGCGTTAGAGGGCGAAAGTTGTTCGGGTCGATGAGATCTATATGCGTACCAACTTTCGTACATGTGCGTACATGCTTGCCCGATCTGTGCACCAATGTTTGTTTTTGCATTACAGGGGGCGCTACAGAGCCCCAGTGCCACGCCCGTGTTTCAGTCTTTCCATGAGCCTAGTGGTACGGGACACTGACATGTGTGCCAAGTTTCAAGAGTTTTCGAGTATGTTAAGGCTCCCAAATTGGGTCAAGTGTTGAAAAAAATAAAAAATAAAAAAATAATAAAAATAAATATAGCTGCAAGCAGCAATGGCGGGCCCTCGCACGTTTTTTTACCGCTACACGGTGCGTCCGAGAAAACGATGCACGGTGGGCAAGGGCATCAAGTGGGTAAAATATCAGTGGGCTATTTAATGTTGTTTCGAGCCATTTGGGGACTGTAGGTAAAAGAAACCCCACATTTTAGACAAACAGGGGCACTAGTGAGCCACTTAAGAGACACGCCTATATCTGACCTTTTTGTCAACACTTAACAGCCGAAAACTCTGAAGTGTGTGCCAAATTTAAAGTTCAACTAAGCACACCAAGAGCCTTAAACATGCCTGAAATTAAAGTAAAGTTTGACGCGTTGCCATGGGAACAGCGTTCGAGATGTCAAAAATTCCTTCGCAATTTATCATCTACAATGTCTCGGCATCATGTTGACCACTTCTCGTGTCAATCGCATGAAAATCCTCGAAGGAGTATTTAAAAGTTAACTGTATGCAACTGAAAGGCTTAAATATGCCTTTAAAATGAAAGTAAAGTTTGACAGGTTGCCATGGAAACAGCGTTTGAGATATCAAAAATCCCTTCGCAATTTATCATCTACAATGTCTCAGCATCATGTTGACCACTTCTCGTGTCAATCGCATGAAAATCCTAGAAGGAGTATTTAAAAGTTAACTGTATGCAACTGAAAGGCTTAAATATGCCTTTAAAATGAAAGTAAAGTTTGACAGGTTGCCATGGAAACAGCGTTTGAGATATCAAAAATCCCTTCGCAATTTATCATCTACAATGTCTCGGCATCATGGTGACCACTTTTGGTGTCAATCGCATGAAAATCGTAGAAGGAGTATTTAAAAGAACATTGCATGGAACTGTCAAAAAAATCCAGCTTTGTAACTGACACACTTCCTGGCGCCTGGTGGTGGCGCTATACCCGGGAGTCACAATAGGCGCATCGATGCGATCGGAATCTTCAGACGAATAAACACCCCGCATGGCATCACAATAAGATATTTTTTGCCATAGATATCAGACACTTCCTGTTTCTCTGATTTCGCCATGACTTTGCCGCTTCGCCATGGCAACACCGTTCGAGATATCAAAAATCCCTTCGCAATTTAGCAAGTCCAATGTCTTGACATCATGATCACCACGTTTGATGTCATTTGCATGAATCCCCTAGGAGGAGTATTCAAAAGTTCACCGCATGCATTTTTTAAACAATCCAAAAATTCCTGTTGGGCGGAGCTAAAATGTTAGAGGGCGAAAGTTGTTTGGGTCGATGAGATATATATGCGTACCAACTTTCGTACATGTGCGTACATGCTTGCCCAATCTGTGCACCAATGTTTGTTTTTGCATTACAGGGGGCGCTACAGAGCCCCTGTGCACACGCCCGTATTTCAGCCTTTGCATGAGCCTAGTGGTTCGGGACTCTGACATGTGTGCCAAGTTTCAAGAGTTTTCGAGTATGTTAAGGGACCCAAATTAGGTCAAGTGTTGAAAAAAATAAAAAATAAAAAAATAAAAATAATAATCCTAAGGAAAACAATAGGGCTTCGCACCTTTCGGTGCAGGCCATTCTGGCCTGCTCCTCGGTGCTCGGGCCCTAATAAAGCTGCAAGCAGCGATGGAAGGGCCCTCGCACGCATGTGCACCGCCACCCTATGGCATTAGTAAAGCAGTGAACCAGGGGGATAAGAATTAAAGTGGGTAAATATAGGTGGATATTCAAAGGAAATTTGATGTGCCACAACGCCTGTGTGCAGTAGGTGGCGCTGTGACTGTACCTGATTATTATTATATTGACATGTTCAGGCCGGGACCCTTATGAAACGTGTGAAGTCAGGGGCAGATCGGACCATGTATGTATGAATTACAACAGCTTCCTGTTTCATGGCGAAACATCACACTTTGCCAGGCTGCCACGGACACGCCCTTCAACGAAAAGTCAAGATCTTCACTAATTATCATCGCAAAGGGCTTAAGATCAGTCTGACCAGATATGATGATGATTTTATTAAATCTCTAAGAGCAGTAAATCACAGCGTAAAACAAGGCATTTCCTGCTACCTCTAGGTGGCGCTAGGACTGAAGCTGAATATTGGCATTGAAATGTGTTCAGGCCAAGACTCTTATCAAACATGTGAAGTGTGGGGCAGATTGGACATTGTATGCCTTAGTTATAACAACTTCCTGTTTCATGGCGAAAATGCTGAACTTTGTCAGGCCGCCACGGACACACCCTCCAACGAAAAGTCAAAAGCTCTG
Source organism: Misgurnus anguillicaudatus (assembly GCF_027580225.2). Taxonomy (NCBI): domain Eukaryota; kingdom Metazoa; phylum Chordata; class Actinopteri; order Cypriniformes; family Cobitidae; genus Misgurnus; species Misgurnus anguillicaudatus. The sequence continues at coordinate 30,425,439 of NC_073342.2, forward strand.
CAATTTAACATCGCAAAGGCCTTTAGATGAGATTGACCAAATATGATGACGATCTGATAAAATCTGTAGGAGGAGTTCGTCAAAGTACGAAGCCTGAAAATGACAAAATTTGCACAGAAATCACAGCAAAAATTCAAAATGGCCGACTTCCTGTGGGGTTTAGAGTTTAGCTTCAAGAGACTTTTTTGTACGTTTTGGGGTGATAGATGATCCTACCAAACTTCGTATCTGTATGTTTTTCGTAGTGGGGGGGCTGTTCTCTTGAAATTTTGCAGGTGGCGCTATCGAGCCATTTTTAGACGCCCACTTCTGACGCCTATACTACATGTAAATTTTCGGCACTTCTGGCGCGTGTGCAAATTTTCATGAGTTTTCGAGTATGTTTAGCCCCTCAAAAATGCGATCCATTTCGGAGAAGAAGAATAATAATAATAATTAAAGCTGCAAGCAGCGATGGAAGGGCCCTCGCACGCATATGCACCGCTACCCTATGGCATTAGTAAAGCAGTAAACCAGGGGGGTATAAATTAAAGTGGGTAAATACAGCTGGATATTCAAAGGGAAACTGGTGTGCCACACCGCCTGTGTGCAGCAGGTGGCGCTATGATGGTACCTGATTATTGTTATATTGACGTGTTCAGGCCGGGACCCTTATCAAACGTGTGAAGTCTGAAGCAGATCGGATAATGTATGCCTGTTTCATGTCAAAACATCTCACTTTGCCAGGCCGCCACGGACACGCACTTCAACGAAAAGTCAAGATCTTCGCAATTTATCACGGCAAAGGGCTTAACATCAGTCTGACCAAATATGATGATGATTTTATTAAATCTCTAAGAGCAGTAAATCACAGCGTAAAACAAGGCATTTCCTGCTACCTCTAGGTGGCGCTAGGACTGAAGCTGAATATTGGCATTAAAATGTGTTCAGGCCAAGACTCTTATCAAACATGTGAAGTGTGGGGCAGATTGGACATTGTATGCCTGAGTTATAACAACTTCCTGTTTCATGGCGAAAATGCTGAACTTTGTCAGGCCGCCACGGACACACCCTCCAACGAAAAGTCAAAAGCTCCGCAATTTAACATCGCAAAGGCCTTAAGATGAGATTGACCAAATATGATGACGATCTGATAAAATCTGTAGGAGGAGTTCGTTAAAGTACGAACCCTGAAAATGACAAAATTTGCACAGAAATCACAGCAAAAATTCAAAATGGCCGACTTCCTGTGGGGTTTAGAGTTTAGCTTCAAGAGACTTTTTTGTATGTTTTGGGGTGATAGATGATCCTACCAAATTTCGTATCTGTATGTTTTTCGTAGTGGGGGGGCTGTTCTCTTGAAATTTTGCAGGTGGCGCTATCGAGCCATTTTAAGACGCCCACTTCTGACGCCTATACTACATGTAAATTTTCGCCACTTCTGACGCGTGTGCAAATTTTCATGAGTTTTCGAGTATGTTTAGCCCCTCAAAAATGCAATCCATTTTGGAGAAGAATAATAATAATAATAATAATAATAATAATTAAAGCTGCAAGCAGCGATGGAAGGGCCCTCGCACGCATGTGCACCGCCACCCTATGGCCTTAGTAAAGCATTGAACCAGGGGGATATGCATTAAAGTGGGTAAATATAGGTGAATATTCAAAGGAAAATTGATGTGCCACAACGCCTGTGTGCAGTAGGTGGCGCTATGACTGAACCTGATTATTGTTAAATTGACGTGTTCAGGCCGGGACCCTTAACAAACGTTTGAAGTCTGGGGCAGATCGAACAATGTATGCCTGAATTACAACAGCTTCCTGTTTCATGGAGAAACATCACACTTTGCCAGGCTGCCACGGACACGCCCTCCAACGAAACGTCAAGATCTTCACAATTTATCATCGCAAAGGGCTTAAGATCAGTCTGGGCAAATATGATGATGATTTTATTAAATCTCTAAGAGCAGTAAATCACAACGCAAAACATGACATTTCCTGCTACTTCTAGGTGGCGCTATGACTGAAGCTGAATATTGGCATTGAAATGTGTTCAGGTCAAGACACTTATCAAACATTTGAAGTGTGTGGCAGATTGGACATTGAATGCCTGAGTTAGAACCACTTCCTGTTTCATGGCGAAAACGCTGAAATTTGTCAGGCCGCCACGGACACACCCTCCAACGAAAAGTCAAAAGCTCCGCAATTTAACATCGCAAAGGCCTTTAGATTAGACTGACCAAATATGATGACGATCTGATAAAATCTGTAGGAGGAGTTCGTTAAAGTACAAAGCCTGGAAATGACAAAATTTGCACAGAAATCACAGCAAAAATTCAAAATGGCCGACTTCCTGTGGGGTTTAGAGCGTCGCTCCAAGAGACTTTTTTGTAGGTCTTGGGGTGATAGATGACCCTACCAAATTTAGTATCTGTAGGTTTTTCGTAGCGGCGGGGCTGTTCTCTTAAAATTTTGCAGGTGGCGCTATCGAGCCATTTCTACATGCCCACTTCTGGCGCCTATGCCACATGTACATTTTCGCCACTTCTGACGTGTGTGCAATGTTTTATGACTTCTTGAGCTTGTTTAGGCTGTCAAAAATGCGATTAATTTAGCGATACTTTGCGAGGCCGCCACGGACACGCCCTTAAATGAAAAGTCAAGGTCGTTGCTTTTTATCATCACACAAGGTCTTGAGATTACACTGGTGAAATATGATGTTGATATGGTTAAATATCTAAGAGCAGTAAGTCACAGCGTAAAACATGGTATTTCCGGCTGCCTCTAGGTGGCGCTATAAGTGTTACTGAGTTATGCCAAGTTGATGTGTTCAGGCCTGGACCCTTATCAAAGTTGTGAAGTCAGGGGCAGATCGGACAATGTATGCCTGAATTACATCAGCTTCCTGTTTCATGGCGAAACATCACATTTTGCCAGGCCGCCACGGACACGCCCTTCAACGAAAAGTCAAAAGCTCTGCAATTTAGCATCGCAAAGGCCTTTAGATGAGACTGACCAAATATGATGATGATCGGATTAAATCTCTAGGAGGAGTTCGTTAAAGTACGACGCTTCGAAATGTCAAAAAATGACAGAGAAAATTCAAAATGGCCGACTTCCTGTGGGGTTTAGAGCTTAGCTCCAAGAGACTTTTTTGTAGGTCTTGGGGTGATAGATGACCCTACCAAATTTCGTATCTGTAAGTTTTTCGTAGTGGGGGAACTGTTCTCTTGAAATTTTGCAGGTGGCGCTATCGAGCCATTTTTACACGCCCACTTCTGACGCCTATACTACATGTAAATTTTCGCCACTTCTGACGCGTGTGCAAATTTTCATGAGTTTTCGGGTATGTTTATGCCCTGAAAAATGCGATCCATTTCGGAGAAGAAGAAGAAAAAGAAGAAGAAGAAGAAGAAGAAGAAGAAGAAGAAAAATAATAATAAACGGAGCAAAAACAATAGGGCTTTGCACCCACGGTGCAGGCCATTCTGGCCTGCTCCTCGGTGCTCGGGCCCTAATAATAATAATAAACGGAGCAAAAACAATAGGGTCCTCACACCCTGGTGTGCTCGGGCCATAATAATAAACTGAGCAAAAACAATAGGGTCCTCACACCCTGGTGTGCTCGGGCCCTAATAATCCTAAGGAAAACAATAGGGCTTCGCACCTACAGTGCGATATAAAAATAAAAATATAGCTGCAAGCAGGGATGGCGGGCCCTCGCACGTTTTTTTTACCGCTACACGGTGCCTCCGAGAAAACGATGCACAGTGGGCATGTGCATCAAGTGGGTTAATATCAGTGGACTATTTCATGTTGCTACTGATCCATCTAGGTACTGTAGGGTAAAAGAAACCCCACATTTTAGACAAACGGGGGCGCTAGTGAGACACTAAATAGACACGCCTTTATCTGACGTTTTTGTCAACACTTAACAGCCGACAACTCTGATGTGTGTGCCAAATTTAAATTTAATCTAAGCACACAAAGAGCCTTAAATATGCCTGAAATAAAAGTAAAGTTTGACGTGTTGCCATGGGAACAGCGTTCGAGATGTCAAAAATTCCTTCGCAATTTAGCATCTACAATGTCTAAGCATCATGTTGACCACTTTTGGTGTCAATTGCATAAATCCCATACGAGGAGTATTCAAAAGTTCACAGCATGTAACTGTCAGTCTTAAATATGTGTAAAAATTAGGGATGCACCGAATCCAGATTTTTTAGGTTCGGCCGAATCCCGAATCCACCGTTTAAGATTCGGCCGAATCCGAAACCGAATACCGAATCCTACTCGCATCCTTATTCCAACACAGTAAAACACATTAATGAAGTAAAAAACGTCCACAGCAGTGTATTTTTCATTTTATTTAATTTTAACTGTACATTATGCCAGGATGACAAGTTGGAAAAACTATTTTGACAATTACCATAAGCCTATGCATAATGAAAGCGTTTTTCCAATAAGCAAGCAGCTCCGCGCTGAAAACTATATTTAACTTTGAGTGAGAAGCTCCGCTCGTCAATGTCACAGTCTTCACACGGCCGTCCAATTACAGTGGAGGAGGGGCAGGACATTACCACAGCAACCAACCGGCTCACAGCTGAAGCATCACAGCTACCAAGCGCTCGGCTGAAAAACAGCTGGCATTTGGGGTCCTCAAGGCATTTTCAGCGGTGTTTAAAAGTTTTGGTGTGTCCAGCTGACCGAAGGAAAAAGCTCATCTCCACGTCAGCACCCGATGTGTGTAATCAACAGCTGCGTGACGTCGACCAGCGTAGCGCAAGCCTAGGGTTCGGTTCGGTGGAAAAAAAATCTAGGATTCGGCCGAACCCGAACCCCGCCAAAAAGCCCAGTATTCGGCCGAATCCGAAACCGAATCCTGGATTCGGTGCATCCCTAGTAAAAATGAAAGTAAAGTTTGACACGTTGCCATGGGAACAGCGTTCGAGATATCAAAAATCCCTTCGCAATTTAGCATCTACAATGTCTCAGCATCATGTTGACCACTTCTGGTGTCAATAACATTATTTACCTAGAAGGAGTATTTAAAAGAACATCGGATAGAACTGTCAAAAAAATCCAGCTTTGTGACTGACACAAAGGGGTTTCTTTTACCCTACAGTACCTAGATGGATCAGTAGCAACATGAAATAGTCCACTGATATTAACTCGACATCATGATCACCACGTTTGGTGTCAATCCCATGAATCCCCTAGAAGGAGTATTCAAAAGATCACCGCATGCATTTTTTAAACAATCCAAAATGGCCGACTTCCTGTTGGGCGGAGCTTAAATGTTAGAGGGCGAAAGTTGTTCGGGTCGATGAGATCTATATGTGTACCAACTCTCGTACATGTGCGTACATTTTTGCCCGATCTGTGCCCCAATGTTTGTTTTTGAATTACAGGGGGCGCTACAGAGCTCCCTTGCCACGCCCGTGGTCCGGCCTTTGCCCGGACCTGATGGCCGACGACTCTGACCTCTGTGCAAAATTTCAAGAGTTTTTGAGTATGTTAAGGCCCCCAAATTGCCCCGAAACGTAAAAAAAAATAATAATAAAAAAATAATAATAATAAAAAATATAGCTGCAAGCAGCGATGGCGGGCCCTCGCACGTTTATTTACCGCTACACAGTGCCTCCGAGAAAATGATGCACGGTGGGCAAGTGCATCAAGTGGGTAAATATCAGTGGACTATTTTATGTTGTTACTGACCCATTTGGGGACTGTAGGTAAAAGAAACCCCACATTTTAGACAAACGGGGGCGCTAGTGAGCCCCTTAAGAGACACGCCTATGTCTGACCTTTTTGTCCAAACTTAACAGCCGACAACTCTGATGTGTGTGCTAACTTTTAGGTTAATCTAAGCACGCCAAGAGCCCTAAACATGCCTGAAATAAAAGTAAAGTTTGACACATTGCCATGGGAACAGCATTCGAGATATCAAAAATCCCTTCGCAATTTATCATCTACAATGTCTCAGCATCATGTCGACCACTTCTGGTGTCAATCGCATAATCCCATACGAGGAGTATTTAAAGGTTCACAGCATGTAACTGTCAGCCTTGAATATGCTGGAAAATGAGAGCAAAGTTTGACGCATTGCCATGGGAACAGCGTTCGAGATATCAAAAATCCCTTCGCAATTTATCATCTACAATGTCTCGGCATCATGTCGACCACTTTTGGTGTCAATCGCATAAATATCCTAGAAGGAGTATTTAAAAGAACATCGGATAGAACTGTCAAAAAAATCCAGCTTTGTGACTGACACACTTCCTGGCGCCTGGTGGTGGCGCTATACCCGAGACTCACAATAGGCACATCGATGCGATTGGAATCTTCAGACGAACAAACACCCCGCATGTCATCACAATAAGACATTTTTTGCCTTAGATATTAGACACTTCCTGTTTCTCTGATTTCGCCATGAATTTGTCGCCTTGCCATGGCAGAACCGTTCAAGATATCACAAAATCCCTTCAATATTTAGGAAGTACAATGTCTCGACATCATGATCACCACGTTTGGTGTCAATCCCATGTATCCCCTCGGAGAAGTATTTAAAAGTTCACCGCATGCATTTTTGAAACAATCCAAAATAGCCGACTTCCTGTTGGGCGGAGCTTAAATGTTACAGGGCGAAAGTTGTTCGGGTCGATGAGATCTATATGCGTACCAACTTTCGTACATGTGCGTACATTTTTGCCCGATCTGTGCCCCAATGTTTGTTTTTGAATTACAGGGGGCACTACAGAGCTCCCTTGCCACGCCCGTATTCCAGCCTTTGCATGAGCCTAGTGGCACGCGACTCTGACGTGTGTGCCAAATTCCAAGACTTTGAGTATGTTAAGGCTCCCAAATTAGCTCAAGTGTTGAAAAAAATAAAAAAAATATAGCTGCAAGCAGCAATGGCGGGCCCTCGCACGTTTTTTTACCGCTACACGGTGCCTCCGAGAAAACGATGCACGGTGGGCATGTGCATCAAGTGGGTAAATATCAGTGGACTATTTCATGTTGCTACTGACCCATTTAGGTACTGTAGGTAAAAGAAACCCCATATTTTAGACAAACGGGGGTGCTAGTCAGCCACTAAATAGACACGCCTTTATCTGACGTTTTTGTCAACACTTAACAGCCGAAAACTCTCATGTGTGTGCCAAATTTAAAGTTCAACTAAGCACGCCAAGAGCCTTAAACATGCCTGAAATTAAAGTAAAGTTTGACGCGTTGCCATGGGAACAGCGTTCGAGATGTCAAAAATTCCTTCGCAATTTATCATCTACAATGTCTCGGCATCATGTTGACCACTTCTCGTGTCAATCGCATGAATCCCATACGAGGAGTATTTAAAGGTTCACAGCATGTAACAGTCAGTCTTAAATATGCTGGAAAGTGAAAGTAAAGTTTGACACGTTGCCATGGGAACAGCATTTGAGATATCAAAAATCCCTTCGCAATTTATCATCTACAATGTCTCACCATTATGTTGACCACTTCTGGAGTCAATCACATTATTTCCTCAGGAGGAGTATTTAAAAGTTTACCGCATGCAGATGTAAGGTTTAAATATGCCTTAAAAACGAAAGTAAAGTTTGACAGGTTGCCATGGGAACAACGTTTGAGATATCAAAAATCCCTTCGCAATTTCTCATCTACAATGTCTCGGCATCATGTCGACCACTTCTCGTGTCAAACGCATGAAAATCCTAGAAGGAGTATTTAAAAGAACATCGCATGGAACTGTGAAAAAAAATCACCTTTGTGACTGACACACTTCCTGGCGCCTGGTGGTGGCGCTATTCCCGGGAGTCACAATAGGCACATCGATGCGATCGGAATCTTTAGACGAACAAACATCCCGCATGGCATCACAATAAGATATTTTTTGCCTCAGATATTAGACACTTCCTGTTTCTTTGAATTCGCCATGAATTCGTCGCCTCGCCATGGCGGAACCGTTCGAGATATCAAAAATCCCTTCGCAATTTAGCAAGTCCAATGTCTCGACATCATGTTCACCACTTTTGGTGTCAATCGCATTCATCCTCTAGGAGGAGTATTTAAAAGTTCAACACATGCATTTTTTAAACAATCCAAAATAGCTGACTTCCTGTTGGGCGGAGCTTAAATGGTAGAGGGTGAAAGTTGTTCGGGTCGATGAGATCTATATGCGTACCAACTCTCGTACATGTGCGTACATGTTTGCACGATCTGTGCATCAATGTTTTATTTTGCATTACAGGGGGCTCTACAGAGCCCCCGTGCCACGCCCGTGTTCCAGCCTTTGCCCGTTCGCAATGACGGACGACTCTGACGTCTGTGCCAAATTTCAAGAGTTTTCAAGTATGTTAAGGCACCCAAAATGCCCAAAAGTGTTAAAAAAAAATAAATATATATATATATATATAGCTGCAAGCAGCAATGGCGGGCCCTCGCACGTTTATTTACCGCTACACGGTGCGTCCGAGAAAACGATGCACGGTGGGCATGTGCATCAAGTGGGTAAATATCAGTGGACTATTTTATGTTGTTACTGACCCATTTGGGGACTGTAGGTAAAAGAAACCCCACATTTTAGACAAACGGGGGCGCTAGTGAGCCACTTAAGAGACACGCCTTTATCTGACCTTTTTGTCAACACTTAACAGCCGACAACTCTAATGTGTGTGCCAACTTTTAAGTTAATCTAAGCATGCCAAGAGCCCTAAATATGCCTGAAATAAAAGTAAAGTTTGGGGCGTTGCCATGGGAACAGCGTTCGAGATATCAAAAATCCCTTCGCAATTTAGCATCTACAATGTCTCAGCATCATGTTGAGCACTTTTGGTGTCAATCGCATGAAAATCCTTGGAGGAGTATTTCAAAGTTCACTGCATGCAACTGTAAGGCTTAAATATGCCTTTTAAATGAGAGTAAAGTTTGACACGTTGCCATGGGAACAGCGTTCAAGATATCAAAAATCCCTTTGCAATTTATCATCTACAATGTTTCAGCATCATGTTGACCACTTTTGGTGTCAATCGCATGAAAATCCTAGGAGGAGTATTTAAAAGTACACCGCATGCAACTGTCAAAAAATCCACCTTTTGTGACTGCCACACTTCCTGGTGCCTGTTGGTGGCGCTATACCCGAGACTCACAATAGGCACATCGATGCGATCGGAATCCTTGGCCGAACATACACACAGCGTTTTTATCCCAATAAGACATTTTTTGCTTTAGATATTAGACACTTCCTGTTTCTCTGAATTCGTCATGAATTTGTCGCCTCGCCATGGCAACACCGTTCGAGATATCAAAAATCCCTTCGCAATTTAGCAAGTCCAATGTCTCAGCATCATGTTCACCACGTTTGGTGTCAATCGTATGAATTCCCTAAAAGAAGTATTTAAAAGTTCATGACTAACACACTTCCTGGCGCCTGGTGGTGGCGCTATACCTTAGACTCACAATAGGCACATTGATGCGATCGGAATCTTCAGACGAACAAATGCCTCGCTTGGCATCACAATAAGACATTTTTTGCCTTAGATATTAGACACTTCCTGTTTCTCTGATTTCGCCACAACTTTGTCGCCTCGCCATGGCAGGACCGTTTGAGATATCAAAAATCCCTTCGCAATTTAGCAAGTACAATGTCTCGACATCATGATCACCACGTTTGGTGTCATTCGCATGAATCCCCTAGGAGGAGTATTTAAAAATTCACCGCATGCGTTTTTGAAACAATCCATAATGGCCGACTTCCTGTTGGGCGGAGCTAATAGGTTTGAGTGCGAAAGTTGTTTGGGTCGATGAGATCTATATGCGTACCAACTTTCATACATGTGCGTACATGTTTGCCCGATCTGTGCACCAATGTTTTATTTTGCATTACAGGGGGCGCTACAGAGCTCCTTTGCCACGCCCGTGTTCCAGCCTTTGCCCGTTCGCAACGACGGACGACTTTGACGTCTGTGCCAAATTTCAAGAGTTTTCGAGTATGTTTAGGCACCCAAAATGCCTAAAAGTGTTAAAAAAAATAAAAATAATAAAAAAAAATATAGCTGCAAGCAGCGATGGCGGGCCCTCGCACGTATTTTTACCGCTACACGGTGCCTCCGAGAAAACGATGCACGGTGGGCAAGTGCATCAAGTGGGTAAATATCGGTGGACTATTTATGTTGTTACTGATCCAATTGGGGACTGTAGGTAAAAGAAACCCCACATTTTGGACAAACGGGGGCGCTAGTGAGCAACTTAAGAGGCACACCTATGTCTGACCTGTTTGTCAACACTTAACAGTTGACAACTCTGATGTGTGTGCCAAATTTGAAGTTAATCTAAGCATGCCAAGAGGCTTAAATATTCCTGAAATAATAGTAAACTTTGATGCGTTGCCATGGCAACAGCGTTCGAGATGTCAAAAATCCCTTCGCATTTTATCATCTCCAATGTCTCAGCATCATGTTGACCACGTTTGGTGTCAATCGCATGAATATCCTAGAAGGAGTATTTAAAAGTTCACTGCATGCAACTGAAGGGCTTAAATATGCTTTTAAAATGAAAGTAAAGTTTGAAGCGTTGTCATGGGAACAACGTTCGAGATATCAAAAATCCATTCGCAATTTATCATCTACTATGTCTTGGCATCATGTTGCCCACTTTTGGTGTCAATCGCATAAAGATTCTAGGAGGAGTATTTAAAAGAACATCACATGGAACTGTCAAAAAAATCAACCTTTGTGACTGCAACACTTCCTGGCGCCTGGTGGTGGCGCTATACCCGAGACTTACAATAGGCACATCGATGCGATCGGAATCTTCAGACGAACAAACACCCCGCGTGTCATCACTATAAAACATTTTTTGCCTTAGATATTAGACACTTTCTGTTTCTCTGATTTCGCCATGACTTTGCCGCTTCGCCATTGCAACACCGTTCGAGATATCAAAAATCCCTTCGCAATTTAGCAAGTCCAATGTCTTGACATCATGGTCACCACGTTTGGTGTCATTTGCATGAATCCCCTAGGAGGAGTATTCAAAAGTTCACTGCATGCATTTTTTAAACAATCCAAAATGGCGGACTTCCTGTTGGGCGGAGCCAAAATGTTAGAGGGCGAAAGTTGTTCGGGTCGATGAGATCTATATGTGTACCAACTCTTGTACATGTGCGTGCATGTTTGCCCGATCTGTGCATCAATGTTTTTTTTTTCATTACAGGGGGCGCTACAGAGCCCCTGTGCCACGCCTGTGTTCCAGCCTTTGTCTGTTCGCAATGACGGATGACTCTAATGTCTGTGCCAAATTTCAAGAGTTTTCGAGTATGTTAAGGCACCCAAAATGCCCAAAAGTGTTAAAAAAAATAAAAATAAAAAAAAAAATAAAAATAAAAAAAAAAATAATAAATTCGAGCAAAAACAATAGGGCTTCGCACCTTTCGGTGCAGGCCATTCTGGCCTGCTCCTCGGTGCTCGGGCCCTAATAAATAAAAAAAATCCGAGCAAAAACAATAGGGCTTCGCACCTTTCGGTGCAGGCCATTCTGGCCTGCTCCTCGGTGCTCGGGCCCTAATAAAAATAATAATCCGAGCAAAAACAATAGGGCTTCGCACCTTTTTTGTTAACATATTGAATTGACCAAGAGCACTGTAGTTGTACAATAACAAAAGTAATCCTCAAAAATACAACTTGCCTAATAATTCTGCACTCCCTGTAAGTTACGATGATTTTGGGAAATGCCCATAACCGAGATGGTATACTAAAAAAGTATCGGGTACTACGTAGCCTACTGTACTCAGTGGAAAAGCCCCCACGAGTCGACACGACCTGACCGTGGGGTACTATGCAATGGAAAAGCACCATTATGCCCTAAGATGATTCGTATGACCGTTTTTACGATCTACTTAGCCTTACTATTCTTTTGGGAAACCTAGCTCAGGCCTATGGTATTATATTTTATATTAGTATATGATATCATTTACCCTGTGCTATTGTAATTTTTTATTTGTGGTAATTATTAAACATGTTTTATGGAATGTCATAAACCAAAATGTATATTTTGATAGCATATGCGCTCACACATGGGGATCAAGTCAAGGTTCTACTCATTAACATGTCGATTTATAAGCTACTTTGTTCTAACAATAAACAATTATATTTTTACAGCATTTAATAATTGTTGTTTATCTTAGTTAATGGAAATTCAATTATTTTAATTTGTTCATGTTAATTGTTTTGCATCGTGCTAATATTAAGAAAACTTTTAATTTTCAAAACGTATAAGTAAACATTAAAATTAACCTGTACTAAGATTATTAAGTATTGTTCAATATTAAATCATGTTAACTAATATACTTAACTAATGCTAACGAGTGGAACCCCATTAAGCTATAATTTTAATTTATGATAAACACAATACAGACAGATCCATAGACAAACAATCAACTTCAAAGGCTATGTTTTTACAGCACACATTAGCAAAAAGAAAAAAAATATTACATTTTGGTTTGCTCTTCTTAGTATGATACATTTTTCAATTAATTCATTTTTTTTATTTTAAACAATGTTCTAAACACTAACAGACACTAACATGCATTTAAAAATGTGAACAATCAAGGAAACAAATGAAAACATTTAAGAATAATACAAAATAATTATATATCTGATACAGGGTAAATACATATAGTTTTGTAATGTTTAAGCATTTCCCCATCAGATCCATATGATGATGATCCAGATGTTTTAAGAGCAAAATTATCCTGTGGTCACATCACTGGTCCAGATACACTGACTGATTACTGCAAAATACAACTGACTGATGTAAGTGTTGTTTTCCACGTAAACGGTTTTTATTAAAAATTTCTTATATTTAAAGTATTCATTTCTGGTTTTTAGTGTTTAGTTCTAGTGCGATGATACAAAAAAATGACTCCTACTTTACGATAATGTATTTGAAAACTATCTGTGAGATGATAGATCAGTGTTCAAAAACTGAATTGCAGGGCAAAGCTGAGCTGAGATGTCCTTTGTGTAAAGTCCTGTGGTCCTACAGTGAAGTCTGTAAATTAGCTAAACTTACACTTGAAGAGCAACAATTCTTTGAGGAAAAACTTGCCAGCAATTCTACTAGAAAGATAGTAGACATCAAGAATGTAAGTATACTTCCTACATCTCTTTGTTTTTTTTGTATGTCAGTTATAAACATTATAAAAGCTATAAACGTATCATACATATATATATATATACATTTTCTCTTTTCTCTAGTGCCCTGGTTGTGACTGGCTCATGGAGAGAACAAACTCAAGTAATATTTGTGTAAAGTGTACAGTGTGCACAGCAAAGCATGGCAGAACCTTTGAGTTCTGTTGGCACTGTGAGAAAGAATGGAAGGGCAATCGTCCTCGCTCGGATAGATGTGACAATGAAGGCTGTAGCAATAAAGATCAGGATTTGCTCAGGGATTGTGGGACTATTACATTAAAAGATGCTAAAAATATTGTCTGTCCAGCTGTCCGTGCTTGCCCAACATGTGGCTTGCTGATTTCACACAACACAGAGAAATGTAAAAACATTGTATGCACCAGATGCGATCAAACGTTTTGTTTTGTTTGTCTCAAACTCACAACTGAGTGTCTAAAGACAAGTGGATGGTTTATTCCTTGTTCAGATGGTGTAGCCCCAAGACAAACATCAATTCCAGTTTGGAGTAGAGCTGCAACTACCGATTCTTTTTTCAACCAATTCATCTCTCGACTTATTCGATTGGTAGTCAAATAGTCTAATGATTTTTTATATACAAATAATAAATGTAACATCTGCCATTCAGCATCACCGCCCTTTCTGACGTCTCCGCTCTGCCGACTTAAACCCCCTCAAACCTATCACCAAATCAAAACACCGAACTTTGGGGGACCGAGCCTTCACCATTGCCGCCCCCACCCTTTGGAACTCACTCCCTATCCACATTAAAAACTTGGACTCACTGACCACCTATAAAAAACTGCTAAAAGCTCACCTGTTTCAACTAGCCTACAACCTATATTAGCACTCTCATTTTTGTTTGTTTCATTTGTAAAGCGTCTTTGTGTTCTTTGAAAAGCTCTATATAAGACTTATGTATTATTATTATTATTAGTTAAGCATTTTCTCAAGTAAACAAACACACACACACACACACACACACACACACACACACACACACACACACACACACACACACACACACAAAAAACGTTTCAACTTGAAAAAGTGGCAGTGCCAAGGAAAAATAACAAAATATAAAAAAATCACATAAAAACAAGTCCAACATAAATTCAGCCAAACATAAACCGTGCATGCAAAAGCTGGATTATTCACCTTAAACAATAAAATAGGCATATATTAATAATTTAAACTAAATAAGTAAAATAAAAATAAATCAAACTGAATAAGCATCAACTTTAACATTGAACTTTTCTAAAGTTAAGGATAAAAAACTAAAATGATATTTTAATAGTTTATAAACATCGTTTACGCTGCTGTTACTTTAATGCCAGGAATACCTAACAAAACGAACTTATGTAATATCTGCGCACATTCGCAAAAAATAAGTTATAGGAATTCGGCACCGCAGCTGGCTTTTTGTGCACGCGGCTCATCTACATGGTTAGACTATACGGATCAGAATTCATCATATATTATGCACCCACAATCAGCGAATCTTACAGCCAAATCAGAAGCGGAATAGGACATTTCTTAAATTAAGCCATCAGTAAATTTGGTTCACTTGCTACACCTACAGTAAATGCTGTATTGTCTTGTATGTATGTGCTGTGTTGTTGTTGTTTAGTTGTGGAATCCAATCATTAAATAGATACAAATTTAAGGTAGTTTTTTTCTTGCTTTATTGAGTAATTCCATTTTATGCTACTTTACACATTTACTATTATTAGTAACCAACTCCACTAGGAGTATTTTGTAAATATTAATCCTTTAGATCCCGCTACAAACATGATAATTTTATAGAACATGATGCCAGAGGTGTCAAGTAACGAAGTACAAATACTTCGTTACCTTACTTAAGTAGATATTTTGGGTATCTATACTTTACTTGAGTAATTATTTTTCAAACGACTTTTTACTTCTACTCCTTACATTTTCACGCAATTATCTGTACTTTCTACTCCTTACATTTTAAAAATCGCCTCGTTACTTCTTTTAATTTCGGCTTGTTTTCTTTTTTTTACATTCCGGATTCAGCGTAAAAAACCTATCTTGATAAATTGCATCATCCAGATGAATGCGATTTGTGGTTGGATGAGAAGTATAAACATACACCATTCCGACTCCCTATTGGTTTGTACGCAATCCCCGCCCCCCAGCTGACTGCAGATGATCAAAGTTTGTTCGATAGCTCTGCAAAGATAAACATAAAAGAACCGCGAGAGCGATTAGAAAGCATACGGAGCAGTTTGCTCTCGCGATGCTTTGATATCATCCGCCATCCGTTTGTACATTAACAGAACACGGCATTCTGTCTTCAATTGGAAAAGGACGAAATAAAACTCGCGGATCACT
Source organism: Misgurnus anguillicaudatus (assembly GCF_027580225.2). Taxonomy (NCBI): domain Eukaryota; kingdom Metazoa; phylum Chordata; class Actinopteri; order Cypriniformes; family Cobitidae; genus Misgurnus; species Misgurnus anguillicaudatus. Next base: position 30,440,963 of record NC_073342.2, read on the forward strand.
TTCAGGTCAGTTCACATTCCCAAGCCTGTGTAAATTTATAGCTGTCTGCTGACACCAACCCATCTGTGTGATTTAAATAGTATAACAATGTACCAATTTATATCATGTAACTTCAGTTGTTCAACTTAAATGACATTGTGCTGCGTTGCGTTTTGAAGCATGGCAAAGATATCTATGCTAAAGACATCTGTTGTTTTGTAATAACTGCCATAAATTTTATTTGCATTAACAAAACCTACTTAGCTAAATGCTTGAGTGTTAAATCAATCAAACACATAACCATACATACCAACTTTTGCTTTTGTTAATAGACATCAGCTGTTTCCTTAAACCTGACTTTTAATTTACTTACAAGAAAGACATTCTTCAAAATTACTTGGATTTTCACTGACATGTAAGATCAGCTTTGTCACATTAGATTAAGCTGAAGTCCATTAGCTACACTGGTACAGATGCAGAAATATAGGCTTTAATATATAATTGCATATGTGTGTAATTGTAGATTGTGTTGCTGTAAAAATACAATTATAAATGATAACAATAGCATATTTCTATCCTCACACATACTATAGTTTGTTGTTTTTTAACTAGAGAGGGCCCCACTGTAAAAATTTGGCCAGCAGCGGCCCTGCTTTGAATTTTGACTTTTTGCACCATTAAAATATTTGAATATTTATATATAATGCTCAGTAGTACAGATATAAGGTTCTTTAATGCATTGGTTATGAAACCATTTTTTGCGGCCTCCCTTGTGTACAGTGGATTCCTTCGCAGCCCCCCAAAGAAAATGTATGACATAAAACATTCTAAAACAAAATTTGAATTAAACAAAACATTAAATTATACAAATGTATTGATTTTGTTTAGTAGCCTTATTGTTCTGAGGTTTAATTACACAGAATTTATAATAAAGTAATGTATTTCATGAAATATTATAAAACTGGGGCACCTGGCACCATCTCGCGGCCCCCAGTTTGAGAACTGCTTTAATGTACTTGTTTGCATTGTACTAAAATGCGTTCATTTTTAATGGGCATATACCGTATGCAGTTGAAACAGATAGCCTAGTGCAGGGGTAGGCAACATGGAGTTCCGATGTCCTGCAGAGTTTAGCTCCAGGTCTAATCAAAAGCCCCTGAAAAAGTCACCTGAAACTACAGGTAGCCAAGGTTTTGTAAGGGTTGGAGCTAAAAATTTGCAGGGCACTCCAGGACTGACATTGCATACCCCTGGCCCTAGTGCATCCCACATTTTTTAACATTAACATTTTAATATAACACTATAGTTATTATGGCCGTTAGAAACGTTTTTTAGAGGAGATAGGGTAGTGCACAATAGGCCCCTGTGGTGCGGCCTAGGCTTTTTTCTGTAATGACATTTTTTTTCCCTTACATTACTTTTACTTTTATACTTTAAGTAGTTTTGAAAGCAATACTTTTTCACTTTTACTTGAGTAAAAAGCTTGAGTTGATACTTCAACTTCTACAAAAGTCTTTTTAAACTCTAGTATCTATACTTCTACTTGAGTAATGAATATGAATACTTTTGACACCACTGCATGATGCATTGCTCTGTCTGTTATCCTATAATTGCCACTTTTGGACAGTGGCTGTGTTTTTTGTTTAACTTAATCCATTTTGAGCAATTCTGATGTATATGTGTGTATATGTGTATGTATATGGAGCCTATATTATGTGTGGATATATGAGTTTATATGTCAGTATGTATGTAGGGATATACAGTATATATATGGGAGATGTGTTCTATGTTTTTATTGTGTGTGTGTGTGTGTGTGTGTGTGTGTGTGTGTGTGTGTGTGTGTGTGTGTGTGTGTGTGTGTGTGTGTGTGTTTGTTTGGCTATCTTTGTGAGGACCGGCGTGAGTTTTTAACCTTTGGAGTGAGGACCTTTTTACAAAGTGAGGACATTTAGGCCGGTCCTCACTATGTTTTCACTGTAATGGCCTCCAATGGCTGTAATATAGGCTTTTCTCTAAGTTTTAAAGAGGTCCTCAGATTGATGGAAAAATGAGAGGGACCGATTTTTTTTTTTACCTTGGATACACACACGGTTTGCTCTCTATCGCCCCCTATGAATTTACAACATATTGCGCCTATAAATAGTCCTTGCGATAGCTCTAAAAAGACTGCTTTTAGGGAATTTCTTCAAATTTGTCATAAATGTTTAGGGTGCAAATTATTTGAGGAGCAGAGTTCAAAGGTCAAGGTCACTGTGACTTAACAAATCAAAATGTTGGCCATAATTGAACTTGTGAATTCAATATCTCAGGAATGCCTGAATTTCTTTAAGTCTGACACAAATGTTAAAGCTGATTAGATCTCTATATATTGATATCAAAAACAGATGAAGGGGGTTTTATTACATCTGGATACATGTCTAGTGATATTTTGAAGTTTGTGATCTTACACAACAATTTTTGGCTATATCTCAGGTCAAAGGTCAACTTCCATGTGACATCTCAATGTCTTACCAAAACCCTACATATTTTATGCATTTTTATTACCCTCTGCAAGAATAACCATATATATTATTTAAATTATATTTTATGAGTGTATTTATTAAAATCCAGTTACCTGTGTTACTACAGTAATGATGTATTAAAAATGTAAAACCATGGTGAATTTAGGTATTGCACTTTTTATCAAGGATTGCATGATCAGTATCTGAAATTTAAATGGACCTTAAAATATTACATTTATGTTACTGTATTTACACAATATGTGTAAAAATTGCACCATTCACAAACAGTACAGGTTAAAGACTACTGTACAAGTACTGTAATAACAAACACACAATAGAGAAGCATTTCTGTGAAATTATCTCTTAACAGTTAGTCTTCATGTCGATGTACAGTCAATATTAAAGTACAGACAATATTAAATAAACCGACAGTTTCGAATTCACTATGCAAAAAAGTTAACTAAACTCAGAGCATCTGCCAAAGTGGTCTGATGACATCGACAGTGTAAAATAAGAAGCACTTACATTTGAAGATACAGCAAATCACACGTCAATCATCGACGGATTTTCTTCAGTCTGTGCTGTTACAGTATAGTGCGCGCGTTTATCTGACGACGAACAGGTCGCGCGCTTATACTGCCGGGTCTTCATCAATAGTACACGTGTGAAGTTTGCTTTTAGTAAATAGATGTAGTAGATTCATATCCATGCCATCCAACACTCTTTATGTTCTCCGTGTTTTTTTATATGAGTGAAAAAAACCGCAACAGACGGTTCAGTTTGCGCAGCGTACTGAACAATTCATTCAAACTGATTCGCGAATCAATTCAAACGTTTGGCCCATTGTTCAATACATTCGTGATAAAGAATCGACTCAAATGACTCATTTATTTGCAATACACGAAGGAATCGACTCAAATGAGTAATTAATGAGCAAATGGCCAAGAAACAATAATGAATTAAAATACAGTAACGCAGTAAAAGTACAAATTGTCCATTAAATTTACTCCAGTAAGAGTTAAAGTGAACCCTGAAGGAACGGCTGAAATTAGCATAAGCTGGTGAGCTCGTTTTAGCTCTTTGAGTTAAAAAAAAAAAACATGGTTACTGTAGTAAAACCATGGTAACAACAAAATAAGTTTTGACAACCATGGATTTCAAAAGCCATAGTTAAACCTACTACACTTTTACCACAATAAATCCATGGTTAATTTACATAGGCCTAATGGTTAGCTGGTTTTGCTAATGAACCATCTGGTTTACCTGTGTTTTGGTCATTTTTTAAGCTGGTTAAGCTGTACAGCTGGTCAGGTTGGAAGACCAGACCCACCAGCTTGACCAGCTTTGCCAGGCTGGATGGGCCAACTTAAAACAGCTACTGACACCTTAAACCAGCTAAAACCAGCTACCAGCTTATGCTAGTTTTAGCTGTTTTTTAGTAGGGCATTTTAAATGTACTAATAGTAAATATTTTCAGAAATCTTACTCAAGTACATGTAATGAAGTAAATGTACCGTTCCTACCCACCTCTGGTTGCATGTATACTTATTACTTAAACGCAGCTTTATGTATTAAGACATATATAGTACAGTTACAGTGGGTTAATGACTTTATATCCATATTTGTGTTGTTTCTACTACTGTGGCACACGCTGACAGTCGTGTAGTCTCTCTTGACTAAACAATGTTGTATTAGATGACTTCAAACTGAACTGTAGGTGAAATAAATCACAACCTTCATCTAAACATTTGACAGAATGACAGTAGACAGTATAGCCTATTTAATGTCTAAATCTAAGGCATCACGTGTGAAGGACATGGGCAATTCCGCAAATTCAGATAGGAAACAAAAAGGATGTGGAAATAAACTTTAAGTCTGCCTGGTTTTTGTTACTGTAATTAAAGTTTATATTAATAATTTCATTGATTCTCCAGTCTTCTTCCTCCAAGCAATTGTTTCTCAGTTTTATGGTTGATACACTTTAGCTCTGATTTGAGTAATTTTGTGGTTATTTATTTTGCTTGTTATCAGAAATAATCTACTGTACTGTAGATGGACTTCTGTTCTATGCAGACGTTTATTGGAAGTTAAGTTTGGGCCACAAAATCCGTTTGTTTGTGTTATTGCAGCTGAAAGGTCTATAAGCGACACTTCAGGTGTGCTTACATTGTGCATGTATTGTCATCAATATATTGTTCTAGACAGATCTGACCAGCCCCAAACTTCACATGGTGGTTTTGCAGCATCCACTGAGTGTCATACAAAGATGTCATACAAAGTCTCTAAAATAAGGAGTTTTTCTAGTTTTTATGCAGGAATATGGCCTTTATATGCATCTGTGTCTAATAGCCACAGAGATGCTCTTAAATGAACAATGTCAAGTCAAATGAGGGTTAGGCTCGGGGTCTGGTGCTACTATGATACTAAATTTCAACTTTATGTGATCTTTGACCCTTACATACAGTCACCTTCATAAGTATTGGAACAGAGGCACATTTTGTGTTACATAGTTTATAGTGCACACCCTCAGCTTTACTCAGAGGGCATTCACATCCAGATTGTCTAAATAGTTAAGGACCCTGCTGAAGGGAACAGCATACCAGCAAGACCAGCATATGTTGTGTTTTGGTGCTTATTTGCTAGTGCAGTGGTTCTTAACGTTATTCCTGGAGGCCCACTGCCCTGCACATTTTGTATGTCTCCCTTATTTAGCACACCTAATTCAAATCATCAGCTCATTAGAAGAGATCTCCATGAACTGAAGTGAGTCTGTCAGACAAAAGAGACATACAAAATGTGCAGGCCAGTGGGCCTCCAGGAATAACATTAAGAACCACTGTGCTAGTGAACACCAGCTAAACCAGCATAGACCAGCATAATTCCCATGCTGGTCCATGCTGGTTTGATGCTGTTTTTTTCAGCAGGGGAATAACATTCATTTAATGTAACTACCCCTTTTAGATATATATCAAAACACAACAAATCCATCAGAGAGATGGCAGGAACCTTAAGAGTGACCAGATCAACATTCTAACTAAAAAAACACAATGGTGAGCATAGCAACATAAAAATCCTGTACACCTATATAGGATAACAGTGGTGGATGATCTTATTTTACTCTCACATTTTAAACTGCCTAAACCATTCATCCAAACTGGATGTGTGCACTTTAAGCCTATATTTACTATATGACTTTAACTGGAATAAATTTTGGTAAACAGCTTAAATAACACAAAACCTGCTTCTGTTTCAATACTTATGGAGGTGACTGTACATTTTCCAGGTATACTTTATTATTTTTCATATAATTTATTCTATTGTCATCACTAGTGTTATGCTGTCTATTTTGGAGGTTGATGGAGTTTTACTGAAGTCAGATGTTGTATTACCTGGCCACACAGACATGGTCACTTGGAGGGAGACAGCTATTTGGTTAAAGGCAGGGTATCTGATTTGATCCAGAAACACTTTTAGTTATGCTGATTAAAAGTTTCCTCACATCCTGATAGCAATCACTATGTTAAGTTGTTTGAATGTATTTGTTGAAATTTCTGTCATCTGTGAAAGGCGTAGGACCAAAAATTTTTAAACCAATCATAGATCTCGGTTCGAACGGATGTTGTCTTTTTTGTCCCTCATCCGTAAGCATAATTTGAATGTCACTGCGCAGCTTGTTCACGCAGACACCATACATCATCGGTGTGTTCACGTGCGCTCATCTCCTGTCTGTAAACAGAGGGATAATGACAAACTTTTCTGCTGAATTGACAACCTGCACAGGAGCCACACAACGAAAGAAATCTTTTATAACAACAACAGCAAAAACTGTCTGGCTCAGCAAAGAGCAAAAACACAAATGAACATCGGCAACTTGCTTTACCACGAGATGCAAACAGCTGCAGGAGGCAAAGGGTCTAAAAGTTTATTTTGGTAAGACAGGTACACGATATGTTTGTATTGAGATGGATTCAGATATTCTACTTTGATGAAACATTGTGTTGCTTCTGAAATCTGTGTTCGTTTATGGATTAGCATAACGATATAGTTATGTTACTATGTCTACACAGCCGAAAGTGTTCTTTAATTCTGATGTAAAACAGTTGTTTATGTTGGTTATTTTGGTAATGTTATTCACTTTGTACTGCAAAGTTTTCTCACTGGTGAACGAGACATGAGATGTGACCGTCTGATCTGTGCGTGTTCATGTGTTTTGAAAGAGGTGTGACTTTGGATGGCAATTTGAATGGAGAGGGGCATCGTGATTTCATTGCTATTCGGCTACCGTTAGCAATTTATAACTAAATTAGTTATAGGGCTGATAGCACAATGCTATCTTCCAGTCACTCACACAGTATGTCCTGTGGTCGACTGCATAAACTGTTTAGACTAGTCATACAAGTTAGTAATCTATTTTCTTCAAAACTGGTCAAGACTGATCTCATTTCAATCCAAAATGTACTGATTAGCCCTAGTTGATTAGACTAGTTCTTAAGACACAGTACATAGTGGCCAAACTAAGGTTGAATGCCCTGTGTTATAAACAGTGACATGTTTGATTAGTCTTGCATATTTGGTTAACTCCAAAATGGAATCAGTATTGTCGCTTAACTACAGCTGCTTGACTTCTCAGCATAAGGATCATTATGAAATTAATATTATTCATTAATATTTGAAATTTAAAAGTGGGTTTACCCCATGCCATCTAATAAAGTGGGTATACTCTGTATATACCTTGCACTACACAACTGTTTGTAGCCACACATTAAAGTAAATGTACATCCATATAACTTCAGCTCACAAACGAATAACACTGTACCTCTGTGAGCCAGTTAAGTACATTAAATACAGTGTAGACATACTAATTTAATCGAAGTTTAGTTTAGTCTTCATTTTCTCATATAATTCCAATATAAAGAATTGTTTAATCAATGCATCATTTACATACTGTATTATAATCACTAAATTTTTGCATATAATGCTTAATGGTACTGCTTTTGTAAATTTACTTTAATAAAAGTTTTAATGCAGGCCTTTAACAAAATGAATACAGTGTTAAAATATCATATATTTTTTGCACTACAGTTATATTTAAATGAATGGTTAAATCTGACGTAGGTTAAGATCTTATTAATGTTGAAAAAGTCAAGATTCTTCCATGTGAAACACTGTGACAATATTGTTGTGATACAAAATCAACGCCCATCCCCCATTGCCCCAGACTAGCGCTACACTGCACGTGTTTGCGTCGCCCAACCCCCACTCCTCAGACCAGCGCTACACTGCACGTGTTTGCGTCGCCCAACCCCCACTCCTCAGACCAGCGCTACACTGCTACACTGTTTCCCCATCCCCCATTTCACTGCACTGCTCATCAGCGTTTGTTTATAACTCATGGTTGATGGAGCGATTTCAGAGAAGATTGGAGAGACTTAGACAGCATCACAATAAATGCGCAAGCCGTTTTGAACAAACTTTTCTTCGTCAGGTAAGTGTTTCTAACATTATTATTTATCTTCATATTTATTTAAATGCATGTTTTTGTTTTAATTGTCTTAATTGTCCAGAAAGCATAATGCATATCAATTCACAGACTAACTGTCGTTTTTGTAAAACATCTCAATGTTTTAACCCTTGTTTAATGTTTTAAGATTGAATCAGAACTTAAAGGAACACGCCCACATTTTGGGAATTTAGCTTATTCACCGTATCCCCCAGAGTTAGATAAGTCCATACATACCTCTCTCATCTCCGTGCGTGCTGTAACTCTGTCTGACGCAGCCCCCGCTAGCTTAGCTTAGCACAAAGACTGGAAATGCATGGCTCCAGCTAGTATACTGCTCCCAATAAGTGACAAAATAACGCGATCATTTTCCTATTTATGTGTTGTGATTTGTATAGTCAAACCGTGTACAAATAACAAGGTGATATGAGACACAGCGATCTTTTAACAGTATACATACTGAGAACTATATTCTCTGAAGACGAAGCACTGCCGCATGGGCGGAGTGATTTGCACAACTCTGACCGAATTCTCTGCTCCTCACCAGGGGCTTCTCGTGTGCTGCGAGCAGATCACTCCGCCCATGCGGCAGCGCCCCGTCCTCAGAGAACACAGCTCTCAGCATGTACACTGCTAAAAGATCGCTGTGTCTCACATCACCTTGTTATTTGTACACGGTTTGACTATACAAATCACAACACATAAATAGGAAAATGATCGCGTTATTTTGTCACTTATTGGGAGCAGTATACTAGCTGGAGCCATGCATTTCCAGTCTTTGTGCTAAGCTAAGCTAGCGGGGGCTGCGTCAGACAGAGTTACAGCACGCACGGAGATGAGAGAGGTATGTATGGACTTATCTAACTCTGGGGGATACGGTGAATAAGCTTAATTCCCAAAATGTGGGCGTGTTCCTTTAAGACCATAGATTGTAACATCAGTACAGCCTGTAGGCCTCACTTTAAGAGTCATGTGATCATAGATTAAGATGAATTAGGATGCATTCATTTGGTTGTATTTGTGCAGTCTGTACATTTTGATATGTTTAATATGTGTTATGCTGATATACACTTTCAATCTTGGTGTCCAGGAAACAATGGGAGAGCGTTCAACACAGGTATGTGCTTTTTCAAAATCTTTTAAAAAGTTCCATTTGTCATTTAATGTAAGGAGGAAATGTGTATTTCGTAATGTTACATTACAGCGTTCCGTGGCCGTTCGCGTGTCACGTTTTAAAACACGTGCTAAACCCGGATCAAAGCGCTTCTTTCTTCCAAAGCGCGCTCCCGTGGCGTGTTTCTTAGCAACCACGAGCTGCGCTCGGCGAGGATAACGTAATGCTTTATCGGATTTAAATCGCCCCTCTGTACCTCGCGTCAAATTGCGTTATTTGTTTCGATGAATCTGGTTGTGACTTTGAAGTGTTTGCACAGAGAGCTGTCAGTCACTCAAAAGTACGAGAAGGAGTTGCGGGGGTCGCTCATGTCACTGCTTCCAATGGTGACACAATATAGCCTATATATAATATATTATAATTTTTATTTATATGCATACATATAAATGCATACATATGAATATATATATATATATATATATATATATATATATATATATATATATATATATATATATATATATATATATATATATATATATATATATATATATATAATTTTTATTTATATGCATACATATACATACATACATACATACATACATACATACATACATACATACATACATACATACATACATACATACATACATACATACATACATACATACATATATATAATTTCATGTCCACCTAGCTTTCATTAGTGTCCAGAGTTTAGTGGAAGCACACGAAATGATTGAAAGTGTCACACATTTTCAAACAGTTGCTTTGAACTAAAAACAAACACCTCTGGGTTGAAAGCTCAAAATATCAAACGCTTTTGGTGGTCAGACTTGACGTATTTATTGTTGTATTTAGTAAAAACATACAACAACCATGCGGCGAGGGGTGGATATTGCATGAGATGCATTGTAAAAGTCCCGTGTGGCGGAAACAGATTTTATGCCTCAAAATTTTGACACACGTGTCCGCAATGTCAGCATTGCTATTTATAGAGACTGTGGTTCAGTCTAATTGTGTTTTTAGGTATGTTTCACATATAAAACATCAAGTATCTGGACAATTCCATTGGCTCTAAGCTACAGCACAGGGTTTTTTAACAGTGGCGGCTGATGACTTCTCTTCTGAGGTGCGTAATTCATAATGTGTTTGCAGTGTCGTGTGTTGCTCGTCAAGTCAAAGTATTTGTTTGTTGCGTCATGTGAACCATGTGCATCATGCCTCTTTTTAAAATGCGTGCCTGGTGCACACACGTCGAATGATAAAAGAGATGCTCATGTTCACAAAATACTCGTACGACACCTACTTAACCCTAACTTTGATTACACATAAGATTAACAGAGTATCTGGCAAATGTGAGCGTCTCTCTTATCATAAACCCCTTTGAAGCATCTGCAGCAGGCTCATATTTTCACATGACGTGATGCACAGTTTACATGATGTGCCGAACACATATTTTTAAAATGATGAACCACACACATAACAGGTTACATACATGTTGTGACGAGCTTCACATCATTTGGCCTCGAAAAATAAGTCACCGGCCACCACTGGTTTTCAGACTTTTTTGTCAGCTGAACACCTTTGACCTAAATTATTTACTTGAGAATTTCCCTGTGATTTTCCAGTAAATATTTTAATGTCTCATTTGCATGTTTTAAAAACATTAATTTTTCTTCCGTATTTAAGTTTATTCAGCCCTTTTTTACACAGATATTACAGAAAACGCATCCTGGTTTTGTCTGGAATTGTTTGATCTTCATTCACACTGTCAATGACTTCTCGGAATCTGTGTTTGCATTCACACAGATACAGCAAAGATCCCGTAAAGACACGTTTTTAAAGGAACACGCCCACATTTTGGGAATTTAGCTTATTCACCGTATCCCCCAGAGTTAAATAAGTCCATACCTTTTTCATCTCCGTGCATGCTGTAACTCTGTCTGACGCATGCCCCTGCTAGCTTAGTTTAGCACAAAGACTGGAAGTGAATGGCTCCAGCTAGCATACTGCTCCAAATAAGTGACAAAATAATGCCAACATTTTCCTATTTATGTGTTGTGACTATACAAATCACACCGTGTACAAATAACAAAGTCATATAAGCCATCTTTTAACAGTATACATAGTGGGAACTATATTCTCAGAAGGTGAAGCACTGCTTCTTGGGCGAAGTGATGTCTGTCGCATGAATTCTCGGTTTTATGATGTACTGTAGTATTGCATAATGGTTACATGACATTCAAATTATACAAATCTTAGTAAGTAACACTTTACAATAAGGTTGTATTAGTAAACATTAGTAAATGCAGTAACTAACATCAACAAATTAAACATGCATTAATTAATGTTAAAAGTTATAACGCTTGATTTTATAAATGCATTAACAAATGCTGAAATTAACATGAACAAAGATTAATATATGCTGTAGAAATATTGTTCATTGTTAGTTCTTGCTATCTAATGCATTAACTAATTGTTAAGAAATATATTCTTATTATAAAGTGTTGCCAGTTTTTTCCTCTTTTTTTAAACGTACTTTAAATTCATTTTACGATTAAATTGTAAGCAATTGCTTTCAACTCATGAACCCTGCGATTTCAATTTGACATTCTGATCATAAGGATTATACCATTAAAAGTTCATGTATTAATGTGAAGGATTTTAAATGATTTATATAATAGATATAACTAGGAGCCAACTCTCTGCTTTTTTGCTTATAATAATAATAATAATAATAATAATAATAATAATACTTTTAATTTGTAGCTGGATGCTATTTCTGAGGAGCAGGAGGATAGTGATTCATCAGAATCAGAGTTATCCAGTTGTGCAGGACTAGACCCAGATTACAAACCAGGTCAGAGTTCATCGTCCAGTGATTTGAGCCCAGACAAAGGTTCATCGTGGAAGAAACCAATGATGTCCAGTGAAATACTTGAATGTTCCGACACAAATTCTAGCGACAGTGCCATCAAAAAAACTGAAAACACAAGAACGTATGTAAAAAAACACCATAAACTACACAAGATAAAAAAGACAGATACATCCAAATTAAATGTGACCCTAAAAATTTGCACAAGGCGGGAAGACAAGAAAAGAGCTTGGGACAAAAGACATTATTGCCTCTACTGTGGGAAATCTCAGTTAAAGATTTCAAGACATTTAGAGAGAAAACACATGGATGTCAAAGATGTGGCATATGCCTTCAGCTTTTCATTAGGATCAAAACAAAGAAAAAGTCTTTTAGAACAGCTCCGCAACAAAGGAGACTTTAAACATAATTCCAAAGTTCTGGAAAAAGGCAGAGGACAAATAGTGACGTGGAAGCAGCCATCTGATAAAGCCTCGGTTAAGGATTATTTGCCTTGCCCATACTGTTTTGGAATGTTTAAGAGAAAAGACCTTTGGAGACATCAATCATCATGCAGAACAAGAAAATCTTGTGTGACCGATGAAAAAACAAAGAATAGACGAAGTAGAATACAAAGTCGCGCCGCATCCCTGCTTCCTATTGCAGCTTCCTCAGATGGCTGTCAGAGCATCATTAACCAAATGAGACAAGATGATGTTTCGTTTCATATCAGGAGTGATAGTTTAATTTGCAACTATGGTGAATCACTGTACGCAAAACATGGTCGAGTGAAGTCCAGGCACCAGTACATTGCACAAAGAATGAGAGAGCTTGGCCGATTCATGTTAGTGGCTAAGGACATGGACAAGACTGTCAATTATCTTGAAGATTTGTGTGTGCCATCAAAATATCAGCTTGTTGTCAGGGTTGCCAAGTGTCTAACTCAGTTTAGTCCAGGCAAAAATGAGTTTGGAAAACCTTCAACAGCAGTCAAAATTGGATTCTGTCTTAAAGGGGCTGTGGAGGTCCTAATAGGACAGACTCTAATGAATGAAGATGATCTTGCAGAAAAGAAAGCTAAAAAGTTTTTGGAACTTCTGGAGAAAAACTGGAGAAACAGTGTTTCTGTCACAGCTCACCAAACCATACAAGAAAAAAGATGGAATAAAGATGATGACATCCCCCTCACAAAAAATGTGATTGCTTTAAGAGACCATCTCAGGATGGTAGAAGATGAAGCAAGAAAGGAATTGACAGAACAAATGGATTTACATGCATACAAAACATTAAACGAGTCCGTTCTAGCACAGGTCATTATCTTCAACAAGCGGCGTGAAGGGGAAGCATCACGCCTTACTCTTGACGTTTACATGAAAGCAAGCACAAGTGCCATAAACGAGGACATTTATAAAACCTTGTCACCATTGGAAAAGCAGCTCAGCAAGTTATTAACCCGCATAGAAATCAGAGGAAAACGAGGAAAGAAAGTTCCAGTTTTCTTGACAAAGAGAATGAAGGCATCAATTGATTTGTTGGTTCAAAAGCGAGTGGAAGCTGGTGTACCTGCTGAAAATCCCTATCTCTTTGCAAGACCCGGTGTGATGACAAACATACGCGGATGTGACTGTCTGCGGAAATATGCAAAAAAAAGCAAAGCAGAAAACCCTGAACTCTTGAGGTCAACTAAATTAAGAAAACAAGTTGCCACACTCTGCCAACTCTTGGACCTTAGTGAACAAGAACTGGAGCAAGTTGCAAGGTTCATGGGGCATGATATCAGAGTTCACCGTGACTTTTATAGGCAAACTGACAAAACATTTCAAATTGCCAAAATAAGTAAGCTTCTGTTTGCAATGGAGCAAGGCACTCAGACTTTAAGGGGGAAGAACCTTAATACACTTGCACCGGCCTGTGGTACGTTTGCAGTTTTATCTCCAATGCATTTTTATTGTGTAGACACACATCTTTTAACTGCCTGTGGTTTACCCACTAGGGTAATTTTTAAGAGCTAATCATTGACTTTATTGGACAACTGATAGCAGATTTATCATTTACTGTATACTACCAATGTAATTATTTTAATTTAGAAGAAGTCCATGTAAAAGTATATTTCTATAAAATTTTAATGTTGTTATCTGTTACAGGTGAAGGTCCCACACTGAATTCTGTGGGTGTCTCACCGAGAACAAAGAAAAAGAGAGTAAAGCTGGCTGAGGGTAAGTTTTTAAATTTCAATTTTTTTGGCACTAACACTAGGGGACCATACGTGCCATTTTCCCGGGACGTGTCTTGGCCATGATTTTCGGGTGCATCTTCCGAAAGTATAATTTGTCGACCGCACACGTCATCGAGAACACATCCTGGGAAAATAGCACATACACTGTAAAAAAATTCCGTAGAAATTGCAGCTGGGTTGCTGGTAACTTACCGTAGATTTAAATTTATGTTTTTTACTGGCAACATTTTGTTCAAAGTAAAATGAACATTAACCATTTACAAGTCTTTGTCTTTATAGAGTAAAACTAAAAAAAACTGCATCAAGCAAAACATTCTGGGAAACAAAACCTGAAGCAAAAAACAGAAAAAGGTTGATGATGATTTCTGGTTCCCAGAATGCTTTGCATGAGGCTGTTATTGTATAGTTTTATTCTGTAAAGATAAAGACTTGTTAATATTTAAAATTTATATAACTTTGAACAAACTCTTGCCAGTAAATAACATAAATCTAAATCTACGGTAAATTACCGGCAACCCAGCTGCAATAACATTGAAATTTCTACGGAATTTTTTTACAGTGTATGGTCACCCTAACTAAGGCCGTGTCCTAACTACATGCGAAGCGATATGATTCCAGCGACAGGCAGTTTGTCTGTCCATACTGAACAGGACTAAAGGGCTCGTTATAGTCGTGCGTAGGTGCGTAGGTTTTCATTTATACTTTTGCGTCGTCATGCAAACACACGCACAGACCGCTGGTATGCAGTAACCATGCGTGTCACCACAGCAGCAGCGCAAACGTCAAAGAAGGAGAAGCTTAGCAAGTTAACCCACAAACGAATAAGAAACTGCAACTTGTTGTGTATAATTTGAGAAGACCAGCAATGGTGGAAGTAAATAAACAGCGACGTTTGATGCAGTTTGAGTTAAATCACTCCTCAACTTGGCTCATCTTGTTTTCGCCGTCACAAACGCAAATACCTATGACGCAGTTTTTTTTACCTGACGCGAGGGGTTCTGGTGGACCAATCACAACGCTTGCGGTCTGCGTAGATCTGACGCGCTGTTAAAATTTTTGTGAGGTGCGCGACAGGCTACGGATAGCCTACACCGTAGCTACGGTGTAGAACCTATGCACGACTATAAATCGGGCTAAAACAGGGGCGTGCCACATCATAACAGTTTGCTCTGTTTGTGCGCTGCCCTATCACACTGCAGCTGAAGAGCATGCACACATACACAGTAGGGGTGGCACGGTTCACAAAACCCTCGGTTCGGTTCGTATCACGGTTTTATGGTCACGGTTCTCGGTTAAGTACGGTTCTTGTTTTTTTTAACACTCCAGAAATGTATTATCTTATTAATGTATTAATTATCCATAATTTAGGATACAGTATTAAAAAAAGTTATATCATGTAATTATGCACAAACTGAATTTGACTTTAAGCACATTATTGGGAACATCCCTGAGGAAAGCCAGGCGAGATTTTGACACAGCGAGAGGGAAGACATTGATGATTTCAACATGCTTTTCATTTATTTGGCAAAAAAGAGAATGTGTATTGCCATCTACATGAACTTTGTGTGCATTTTTAGCACACAAAGATAACTTGCATTTATCAAAATGCCAACTTCAGTGTAGCTTTAAGATTTATCACTGAGAGGCTGCTTAAATAATGCAGAGAGAATATGTGAACGAGAGAGAAACATAACGTTTACACCTGTAATATTTAAATCCGTCTCTTTTGTCCACTTTTGACCATTTCTGTCCTGATTACTTTAAGGGGCAGTTTATGAAATAAGATCGCGCAACTTTCACACGCTAGCAAAATGAAACTACGCGGAAATCAGCCGCTTTTGTTTTATCAACGAAAGGCTAAAAATAGCGCTGAATACGAAAAGACGTAAAACAGTGTTCATTACCTCAGATTAGATAAATGGTCGGAGAGAAGGCTGTCGCGTGTGGCTGTAGCTATTGTTTTATTTCCGCTGTCATCATAGGTAACATGAAATAAAAACTGTTTCCACACACCAAACTTATACGACGCTGGCGCATCCTCCAACTGCGGGCAGACTTCTTTTTCTCTCCCTCTTGCCATTTCTACACGTAACATGACCGGCACCACTCACTCTCCACACCAGTCACCTCTTCTTTCGCGCTATTCGCGAAAGGGGAACACGCTATCTGAGGTCACATACAGGGCACGAGGCTACATACATTGCGCATGCCATGAACCGTTGAACCGTACGACACACACGCGCTCCGAACCGAGACAAGCGAACCGAACGGTTCGGATTTTTTTCATGAACCGTGCCACCCCTAATACACAGACACATTCCTATGCTTCTTGGTGCTTTCCCCTGTGCAACTTTAGGGATTTGTTATTTATTTCTGCTTTTGAATCAAACATCTACAAACATGAAAGAGGAGAGACATAATATTCATAATGCGCATAGCTTTCATTAAATAAGATCTCTGTATAGGTGGAGCTGTCAGCCATGACATGTCAGACCGTTTCTAAAATAGAGTAATTGTGGTATCACGTTGTGGTTGGTTAGGACAAAACTCTGATTATCATGGAAAACGTAACTTTTATCGGATGTCGCCGTGGTGCATGTAGTTAGGACATGGTGTTAGAAGCACCTGAAACTTAATTATCTCAGTAAAGAGTTTATAGGCAAAGGACTTTTTGTTTTTTAGATGGAGGTTCTGATCTCTCCTCCCCTGAAAAGACACGTCAATCATGCCATGAAGCTGATGGTTCAGATGTAGATGGTAAGTAATGTTTGAATCTTGAAGACATGTACCACGAGAGTTAACAATACCTAATGTTTTTACTAATAGCTTCTCATGCATTTCTGCTACAGATGATTGTTCAGGAGCAAACCTGAAGAAAAACCCCACACCAAATAAGAACAGACGACGACGACAGACCAAGAGTGGGGAAACACAGTGTAAGTTATTTTTTATGACATGATTCAAATCTCTGTTTTGTGTCAAGCTCAGTTAATAAAACACCTGATCCTGTTATAATGTATGAAGCTCACAGTTACACTTTTTGTTTTTTAGATGAAGGTTTTGATCTCTTATCCCCTGAAAAGACACGTCAACCATGCCGTGAAGCTGATGGTTCAGATGTAGATGGTAAGTAATGTTTGAATCTTGAAGACATGTACCACGAGAGTTAACAATACCTAATGTTTTTACTAATAGCTTCTCATGCATTTCTGCTACAGATGATTGTTCAGGAGCAAACCTGAAGAAAAACCCCACACCAAATAAGAACAGACGACGACGACAGACCAAGAGTGGGGAAACAAAGTGTAAGTTGTTTTTTATTAAAATATTCAATTCTCTGTTTTGTGTCAAGCTCAGTTAATAAAACACATGATACTGATATAATTTATGAATCTCACAGTTACACTTTTTGTTTTTTAGATGAAGGTTTTGATCTCTCATCCCCTGAAAAGAGACTTAAATCATGCCATGAAGCTGATGGTTCAGATGTAGATGGTAAGTAATGTTTGAATCTTGAAGACATGTACCACGAGAGTTAACAATACCTAATGTTTTTACTAATAGCTTCTCATGCATTTCTGCTACAGATGATTGTTCAGGAGCAAACCTGAAGAAAAACCCCACACCAAATAAGAAAAGACCACGACAGACCAAGAGTGGGGAAACAAAGTGTAAGTTGTTTTTTTATGACATGATCAGGGCTAACATTTTTTCTTAGGTGCACCAGTACAAAAAATAGGTGCACCCAAATTTTTGACTGCATCGGATTTGTAGTTCACCCAAAAATGAAAACTCTGCCATAATTTACTCACTCTCATGTTGTTACAAACCTGTATAAATGTCTTTGTTCTGGTGAACATGAATGAAAATATTTTTAGGAATGTTTGTAACCAAACCATTCATGAGCCCCATTCACTTCCATAGTATAATTTTTTCCTACTATAGAAGTGAATGGGACTCATGCTTGGTTTGGTTATTAACATTCCTCAAAATATCTTGCTTGGTGTTCATCAGAACAAAGACATTTTGCAGGTTTGTAACAAAATGAGAGAGAGTTAATGATGACAGAATTTTCATTTTTGGGTGAACTGTCCCTTTAACACCGCTAGTTTAGGGCCCATGGTGGTTTAATACAGAATATAAACATGTAGGCTATTTTATAATTTTCATGTTGCCATTCCATTTTCCTTATACGAGTCATGCACAGTCCTGTTTGATAACCCGCATCTGCGCGATTAAAATAACACTTGACCCGTTATCCGACATCAGCATCAATTTATTTCATACCCGCCCATTTGACATAAAGACTGCGACCGGCCGCACCGCAATCGTGAAGTAAGAAGTAGAAACTTTTAAAGATCTTCATGCAGAACATTGACAGAAATAAGCACAGGGCAATGATTGGACAAATATACTATCATTTAATGTAAAACTTTGTGAGGGTCGGCAGATTGACAGCTGAGGGTTCAGCAGTGTTTGAACACTCATAAGCGCTGCGCTTATATTTATAATTGCCTGATAAATTGATGATATGATGGCAGTGATTCCAAAGGGATGTCCAAAAAAACCCTAAAGTAGAATTTTAAATGTTTAAAGTTTAATATCTCTTTATTGCTGCCCTGCATAAACCCGGCCGGTGATCGCATGATACGCGTGATGAGCTTGCATCTTGCATTACCTTAAATTATGGTCATATAAATAAAAGTAAAACAACATTCAAAACTGTAATGGTGTTCATTTATTTTTGTAAAGTTACACTCACAATAATAACAAAACATTGTGCTTTTTAAATGGGTAAAAAAAAGTTTTTTGTGCTGCATTGGTTTTGGAGCGCGTCACACAAAAAGTAAACTCATATTGGCTATAGGCTACTTTTGAATTCGTTTTGTAAATTTTCTAATTATTTAAGTGAAACACATTTCATGTAGTCTTATTTATTTTATTAGTTTTTCACCAAAGAAAGACGTAATCATCATGTCCTATTCATTGTAATGCTTTTTGCGCATAAATTAAACCCTTGGGGGGGAATTATTTATTAATGAATCAACAATGCAAATCAATGAATGAATTTATTTCTCTATTTAAGACAGCCAGTCTGGCAGGGAAGTAAGATTATGAAGAAAACAGTGGTCCTGACTCCTGGCTTTTTTCTATAAATTGGGCGCACGCGACATTGGTGCTCTGACTCGATTGTAAGAGGCTCATTACCTAATGCCGTCTTCGGACCAGGGCTGAATTGGTCACACTTTCGCGCCCTGAGGATTCAAATCTCTGTTTTGTGTGAAGGTCACATTATAACAGGATCAGGTGTTTTATAAACTATCAAGCTCACAGTTACACTTTTTGTTTTTTAGATGGAGGTTCTGATCTCTCCTCCCCTGAAAAGAGACTTAAATCATGCCATGAAGCTGATGGTTCAGATGTAGATGGTAAGTAATGTTTGAATCTTGAAGACATGTACCACGAGAGTTAACAATACTTAATGTTTTTACTAATAGCTTCTCATGCATTTCTGCTACAGATGATTGTTCAGGAGCAAACCTGAAGAAAACCCCCACACCTAATAAGAACAGACGACAACGACAGACCAAGAGTGGGGAAACAAAGTGTAAGTTATTTTTTATGACATGATTCAAATCTCTGTTTTGTGTCAAGCTCAGTTAATAAAACACCTGATCCTGTTATAATGTATGAAGCTCACAGTTACACTTTTTGTTTTTTAGATGAAGGTTTTGATCTCTTATCCCCTGAAAAGACACGTCAACCATGCCGTGAAGCTGATGGTTCAGATGTAGATGGTAAGTAATGTTTGAATCTTGAAGACATGTACCACGAGAGTTAACAATACCTAATGTTTTTACTAATAGCTTCTCATGCATTTCTGCTACAGATGATTGTTCAGGAGCAAACCTGAAGAAAAACCCCACACCAAATAAGAAAAGACGACGACGACAGACCAAGAGTGGGGAAACAAAGTGTAAGTTATTTTTTATGACATGATTCAAATCTCTGTTTTGTGTCAAGCTCAGTTAATAAAACACCTGATCCTGTTATAATGTATGAAGCTCACAGTTACACTTTTTGTTTTTTAGATGAAGGTTTTGATCTCTCATCCCCTGAAAAGACACGTCAACCATGCCGTGAAGCTGATGGTTTAGATGTAGATGGTAAGTAATGTTTGAATCTTGAAGACATGTACCACGAGAGTTAACAATACCTAATGTTTTTACTAATAGCTTCTCATGCATTTCTGCTACAGATGATTGTTCAGGAGCAAACCTGAAGAAAAACCCCACACCAAATAAGAAAAGACGACGACGACAGACCAAGAGTGGGGAAACAAAGTCTAAGTTATTTTTTATGACATGATTCAAATCTCTGTTTTGTGTCAAGCTCAGTTAATAAAACACCTGATCCTGTTATAATGTATGAAGCTCACAGTTACACTTTTTGTTTTTTAGATGAAGGTTTTGATCTCTCATCCCCTGAAAAGACACGTCAACCATGCCGTGAAGCTGATGGTTTAGATGTAGATGGTAAGTAATGTTTGAATCTTGAAGACATGTACCACGAGAGTTAACAATACCTAATGTTTTTACTAATAGCTTCTCATGCATTTCTGCTACAGATGATTGTTCAGGAGCAAACCTGAAGAAAAACCCCACACCAAATAAGAAAAGACGACGACGACAGACCAAGAGTGGGGAAACAAAGTGTAAGTTATTTTTTATGACATGATTCAAATCTCTGTTTTGTGTCAAGCTCAGTTAATAAAACACCTGATCCTGTTATAATGTATGAAGCTCACAGTTACACTTTTTGTTTTTTAGATGAAGGTTTTGATCTCTCATCCCCTGAAAAGACACGTCAACCATGCCGTGAAGCTGATGGTTTAGATGTAGATGGTAAGTAATGTTTGAATCTTGAAGACATGTACCACGAGAGTTAACAATACCTAATGTTTTTACTAATAGCTTCTCATGCATTTCTGCTACAGATGATTGTTCAGGAGCAAACCTGAAGAAAAACCCCACACCAAATAAGAAAAGACGACGACGACAGACCAAGAGTGGGGAAACAAAGTGTAAGTTATTTTTTATGACATGATTCAAATCTCTGTTTTGTGTCAAGCTCAGTTAATAAAACACCTGATCCTGTTATAATGTATGAAGCTCACAGTTACACTTTTTGTTTTTTAGATGAAGGTTTTGATCTCTCATCCCCTGAAAAGACACGTCAACCATGCCGTGAAGCTGATGGTTTAGATGTAGATGGTAAGTAATGTTTGAATCTTGAAGACATGTACCACGAGAGTTAACAATACCTAATGTTTTTACTAATAGCTTCTCATGCATTTCTGCTACAGATGATTGTTCAGGAGCAAACCTGAAGAAAAACCCCACACCTAATAAGAACAGACGACAACGACGACAGACCAAGAGTGGGGAAGCAAAGGGTAAGTTGATTATTTTTTAAGTAAACACAATACAACAGACATTTAAATCTGTAACAAACTGCTCAGAGACACAAAGGGTTGAGGATCCAAATGCAGTTTAATATCAGGGCAATCCACAAACATAAGTCCAAGTAAACAGGCAGAAGGTCATACACGGGTAAACAATCCAATAATCAGGGCAACAAGGCAGACAGGGGTATAACACATTGAGATATGTGACCAGCAGAAAAGCGTTATGTTATGGAGTGACCTTTCTCTTTACTAAAAAGCATAAATTAATGAAGCCAAAGATCTGATGAACTGGTCTCACATAAGTCCAGTGTGACCGCAGCTTAAATCTTTGTATTTCTGCTTTGCATGAGTTCTTCAAATACAGTTGCAAGAATAATACATTTTACTTGTTGTGGATCAATTGATGTTAGCAGGTAAATTTATATGCGTCACATTGAGTGTGCTTCCCTTTCCAGAACGTGAAAAAAATATATATAAATCACATAATAAATAGTATTTATATACAATATAAAAAGAGTATCCCACGTTAAAAG
The DNA here is from genome assembly GCF_027580225.2 of Misgurnus anguillicaudatus. NCBI lineage: Eukaryota > Metazoa > Chordata > Actinopteri > Cypriniformes > Cobitidae > Misgurnus > Misgurnus anguillicaudatus. The sequence goes on from NC_073342.2 coordinate 30,463,151, forward strand.
AACATTAAGGTTTAGGGATGTTTGATTAAAAGTTTGTTGATTTTTTTTTTGTGGTAAATTATTTGTTTAGAATAATCGATAGATTAGTCGTTATAAAAAGTCGTTAGTGGCATCCCTAGATCATGTAGATGGTTTCAGCAGTAACAACATAAACGGCTTTTGTGGAACACATGTAACTTCTGGTAAACCCTGCTAAGAATAAATAACAACAAAGTCCTTTTTAAAGTAGTTAATTAATATAACAAGCAAATTAAACAACACGTAGATTACCTAGGAAACCAAAACATTTGTTATTTTCGACAAGGTATTTGTTCAATGGTTCAATTTAGCAACTAATCAGACCATTAAACAAACAGAGACTGAAGTAAAAAACATTCACAAAACGTGCTCAAAACTAATGGTATATTTTTAACCAAACTTATTTGTCTATGCATTTACCTTTTACCAAAAGTGCCTGTCATTCCCTTTGACATCTTCATAAAATATCACGGCTAGCAACCTTCTACAATGCAAGTACATCACTCGGATACAAGTCAAAATCTTCACTCTGGGTAACTAAGTATTGTCTAATATTAGCCATTGTCTAATTCATTTTTAGATTTTACTCACTATTGTGTGCATTTAGAGGCCAAGTATAATTTTAGCTTAAGTATAACTTTAGTATATTTTCAGTTGCTAAACACTATGACAGAAAGCTTGAGTTTTACTCTCGATCTGCGCAACGCCACATGAAATCAAACACGTCTAATAAACTACAAACTTAACAATTACCGTGAACTTCATTGCACTGGCTTTGCTGAGACAGGATGCATATCTTCTGACCTTCAAAAACAATTTACATCACAATGACATAAACATACTTGTTTCCGGATCATAAAACATGTATGGGGGGACCATCATGAGTGTGGGAGGACCATCATCGTACTCTGGTATGTTTGGCAGAGTTAGGGTGTACTCGCATTATGTGAACCATATCGTACCAAGGTACGTTTGAGCCCAAAGTACAGTTCGTTTTGCTGGTGTGATTGCTTCGAATTGTACCAGAGTGTGGTACGCATAAGCGTAACTTGGTGCACTTTGCAGAGGTTGTCTCGGGTAGGGTTTACTTTGATTCGGGGGTGAGGCACTCGCTTCTGAATGCCAAGCTTCGTGTCATGGTAAGGGGCTGTTTACATCTGGTATTAAGATGCGTTTTGGTGGACGAGAGAGACACATCAAGTTCACACCTGGTATTTTAATTGATCTCTTTTGTCCACATTCGACCGCTTCTGTCCTGATTGCTTTGAGGGGATGGTCTGTGGAAACTGTGGGCAAGTCCCTCTGCTTTCGTTTAAACGCGAGTGGGAAAAATGACAGGTTTAAATTGATGTGAACTAATATTATGTTAGAGTCTGCTGCTTATATTATTAGTAAACAGAAAAATTAATGAAATAAGCTCACACAACTTTCACATGCTCGGAAATTAAAACAAATGAAAGAGGCGGACAGCAGCCACTTAATTTTTATCAATGAAAGCCTTAAGATAGTGCTGTATATTGTGTGTACGCTCTAGAAGTCAGATCCTATGTAAAAACATTGTGCTCAATACATTAGATCAATAGGCGGAGAGTCAACAGTCTTTTGTGGCTGCTCAAGCACATTTAACCACATGAGCATCTGCCCCACAAAGCAATCCGGTCGAATGTGTTTTAAACTACTTAATGTGGTCAAAAGTTGACGAGGTTAAAAAGTTTTAGACCTCGTTTACACTTGTCTATAGCATTGTTCACTTGTGATCTGAACAGGCAAAATGCATCTTAATACCAGGGGTAAACAGCCTCAATAACAATTGGACATGTGCAGCACAAATGCATACAGTTGCGCGTCATCGCATCCTAAATGACCCCAGGTAACAGAGGTGTGTTTGACATCATGCACGCTGCACGGACCGATCGTGAGTGATTGGAGAGCAGACTGCTCACACACATAATTATATACACATTTATTATACACAGTTATTTACCATCTATGTATTAAACTCACATATATTTTTACTCAGACTGCAGGCACAACGTCCACTTCTTTAGTGTCAACACTGTGGTACATGATTTCTGTAAACACAAATGTAGATAAACTTTATATTTAAAAAAATAAGGTTAAGGTACACACAGAAAAATACTTTATTGCAAAGGCATCTGGAATCCATGAAGTGAAGTAAAATGTTTTTTAAATGCCACAATCTTGGACCTGATCTAAAGAGATACTTTAAACAACAAGCATGTCTTGAAAGGCAGGTTTTCATGAGTTAAATATACAAAACAGTAAAATATGCTAGCTGCTAACCCACACATACTGATTTGTGGTTTTGATCAAAGATCATCTCATCTTGGCCCTTTTTTCGCAGACTGAGAATTTATCTACACACATTCACAGTTATGTATTTTAAATGGCAACTATAACAATTCGAACACTTCTAGTATAAAGACAAAAATCAATTACATAAAACAATTATGAAATGGAATGAAATTGAACTTTACCTTGCTGTAAAAACGTTTCAAAAGAAACCGACGGTCGTGTGGGCAGCTGTTTGATTTCGCATCATACAGGTCATCTGGTGGGTGGGTGCTTAGTTATTGGTAAGTCCTTTTCCATAGGTGGATTTTACACTGTTGATGTAAACCGACTCTTACAATTTCCATCTAGATTGCAAAAAATTTTATAATTCCAACAGAGACAGTACAGTATTCAACCACCCTTACACTATATACTGTCTAAAAGTTTGTGGCTCAACAAATCTTGTAATGCATGACCGTACCATACTCCTGTTACAGGCACAGGTTTATGTGTGACTTTGTTTTTTAGATGGAGGTGCTGATCTCTCCTTCCTTGAAAAGCGACTTAAGTCATGCCGTGAAGATGGTAGTTCAGAATCAGATGTAGATGGTAAGTAATGTTTTAATCTTGTTTTAAGTAGTGTGATAGTGTTTCATGAAGGCTTGATGTCACATTTTACTGTTTACACTTTAGTACACAGGGTTAACAATACCTAATGTTTTTACTAATAGCTTCTCATGCGTTTCTGCTACAGATGAGTGTTCAGGAGCAAACCTGCTGAAAAAAAACACACCAAATAAAAAAATAGGACGACAGACCAAAAGTGCCAAAGGTACGGCCTGTGAGCAAGCAGTTGCAGTTTAAAAAAAACTTTATTTAATTGATACTTTTAGTTGTTCATGTAACTTAGCAACACTAAAGATTGTGGGTTTGATTACCAGGGAATGCAAATAATGTACATGTTAAATGCAGTGCAAGTTACTTTGGATAAAAGCTTTTGCCAAAAGTATAAATGTAAATGGTTTATGATTTAATGTTACAAAATCTACATTGTCATTTGTAGTGTCGGCCAAGGTAAATGTGAAGAGACCATGGAGTGAGGCAGAGAGGAGTGCAGTACACAAACACTTGGCCAAGTTTATAGCCGAGCGCAGAGTTCCTGGAAAACTGCCATGCATGAAGTGCATAGAGGAAGAAGAAGCCCTAAATGAACGATCTTGGAAGGATGTGAAGAATTTTGTGTACAACACAATTGTAACTCTAAATCGGAGATCTGCTTCAAGAAAACTAAAATTTTAAAGGCTAAATGTGGTCTTCATCTCAATCTCTCTTTCTCTGTTTCTCACTTTTCCTTTTTTTTTTTGGTTTTAACATTTTGTTGTAGCGTTTGCTGTTTTCTGAAATTGTGAACAAAATAAATGTTCATCTGGTTACTGCAGATGGTATCTCTCTTGCAGCTTTTTGGAAATTGCGGGATGGTGGGTATATATATTGCTAAAATTTGGTTCCTTTAGTATAATTAATAATTGCACTGGAAACTCTTTGCATTTTAGTACTGTAGTCAGATTATAATAACAAACATATTTAGTTTTTTAAAAATCCCAGTATGTGGCTTGCATGATGAAACATAAAATGGCAAAGATGGTTGAAAGCTAAATCAATGTAGTTCAAACAATACATTGACAAATGAACTCAATAGCGCCCCCATGAAAATGTCCTCGCTCTGCTGGTAAAAAACTTTTTCTTTCCCTTTGTTTTACTAAGAATCTGAGGTGATAACTAGGCTCATGGGCACCCCTAGTGTTAGAATATAACATTTGTTTATCTCAAATTAAAGCAGAAATGGTGGTCCTCATACTGCAGGTTAATTTACCCGGTCCTCAGTTTGGTAGTTGTACAGGAATGTGTGTGTGTGTGTGTGTGTGTGTGTGTGTGTGTGTAAATGCATGTTTTACAGTCATTAAGTTATCATGTTATCCTGTTTATCCCATTCATATGGAGGGATTATCGCGTCAGATTATAAACTAAGTCTAAAACTAAAAGTCTTAAGCGAAAACTAGAAGTCTAAATTTGAAGCTAATAGTCTAAGTCGAAAACTAAAAGTCGAAGTCGAAAATGAATGTGGTATTTAGGATTGGGCATTTTGTGTTTAGGATTGGGCATTTTGTATTTAGGATTGGGCAATTGGTCATTTAGCTATTGAGGATTTAGGATTGGGCATTTAATAATTTAGCCATTTAGGATTGGGCATTTTGAGGAGTGTATGCAAATAAGGAGGCGTGGCCCAGATACTGGAGGCTAGGTTTGAAATGGCTGGTGCGCAGAGGCACCATAAAAAACCCTCCATAAAAATAACAGTAAATGGTAAAAAAAATAATTGCCAAAAATTAAAACGGATAAAACGGAATTTGCAAAAATTAAAACAGACAAAACGGAATTTAGGAAAAAATAAAACGGAATTTGGGAAAAAAATTAATGGATTTTATAGGGCCCCAGACTTTGGATATCAGCTATTATAAAATATTTAAAACACAGTAAATCTTTTAGGCTACTGTAAGCTGCTGTTGGTGCAGAAGTAGAGGCTTTATATTGTATTTAAAGTTTAGTAGATTAAGTCTTAATTTCTGTCATGCTGTTTTTAAGCATTTGTAAAAAAGATAAGAACGATCCATGATTTTGGTATGGGGTAAGCTTGTTTGAAAAGAAAATTTAAGCATTTTAGAAACATGTTAATTGACTGAATATTGTATAAAAACAACAGGAATTGTGTTAATGGTATTGTCACAAGAGACGGATGTTGTGTTTTTAGAGCTTTGAAAATGAGGTTTCAGTATTGAACAATGCTTGTTAGCAATTGAAAAAAACTGTAAATGCTATAAAAACAATTGGCCAAATGGAGAAGACCGAGTAGATTAGCATTACTATTGTTTCTATATCAGTGGATGGTGTGTATACAAATTCTTGTATTTTGGAATTACTCCATAAAATATTAAAGAATTCTGCAGCATGTCTGATTTATTCCAGTAACATATATTGCCGTGAATTATAAACAGAGATGTGTCCTTGTTTTACACAATAAAACATTCTATAATGCTACATGTTGTTTTACATGTTTTTTAGGTCATTATTTTGTGGGTGACAAAGTGTGTTTATCGGCTGTCAACCTTTGCTAGTGTTCTGGAAGAATGAGTTGATTTGAGAAATGAATAAAGTGTTTTGGTAGTTGTAGTGCATTTTGAATGTGAAATGAACTGTGCTTTGCCAAGCTGAAAGTTTGTTAGTAGAACTGTGTGAAGAGTTTTGCAAAAGTGATCTAAGTATTGAGAAATGTGTACTAGTGTGTGTAAAAAACTGTAATTTTGGTGTTGCTCATATTGTTAGTTTTCCACACAAGATCGACCTAAAGAGGTCATCTTTACTGTATTGTATACCATATAGTTATGCAATTAAAAGAACCTGAGTGTTTCTTAGATGAGAATCAGCTGTTTTATATATTTGCATTGGTACAATCAGCTGTTTTTCAATGGAATAAAATACAGGGTGTATATTTGGGTTTCAATTCATCATATGAACAGCTGTTAACTTTGACTAGTCAGGTTTAGCACATAATGTTATCTGTTTTGACATGCTGTGTGAAAGCATTTTTTAAATTTGACATAAAAAAATCTATTGTTTTGGTCTTACTTGAGCTTGTGTGTAAAAGAAGTTCAAGCATTTTAATTGTATGCATTCTGTGTTAAAGCAACAAGAAATGTGTTAAAAGTATAGCTTACACAGGCGCATGTAGTGCTAACTGTGTTAAGACTTTTGTAAACTTGTTAAAAGTGTTGAAAAATCTGTCATAGCAATCGTAAAAAAACTGTAAAGTAGGGGAATATTGTATAGTTCAGCAAAAGGGGTGTGTTTCTTGAAAAATGGTGTTATGGTTTTGAAATTTAAGTTCAAAAGCCTGGTTATTTAAGCAATATCGCTCCCTGGGTTGTGTGATATTTGTTTATATCGTTACTGATCTTCGACGGGATAATAACTTCCGATTGGGATTTACAGACTGATTTACGAGCTAGTGAACTGATGAGACAAACGGAGAGTGTTTACAGTTTTTCTTAACTCTTTCCCCGCCATTGACGAGATATCTCGTCAATTAAGAGAAAACGCTTCCTTGCCAATGACGAGATTTTCCGTCTTTCCGCAATACCGCTTTTTATCCGCAACTTTTAAACCTGGAAGTATTGCCCTATGGCAAGCAGCTGCATGTCTGTGTCTGTTTTAAAGATCGCTCTGAATGGGATCTCTATGAAAGGTCCGTCACAAAAATGGAATTATCTCTGCTTTTTGCTTAAAAATGTGGTGTTTTTGCAGAAACCTACCCATATTCAAAAGCTGATTACAAAAGAACCACTGAAGGTGGGAAGAAACGTTTTTTTTTTTTTTTTTTTGAAAGCAGAGGGTCTGTTCTTTCATTTGGTATATTGTATGTTTATATATTCAAAGAAGAACATTTTCTGGAAGGCATTAAACTTTGTTGAAAATCATGAAAAACGCTGGCGCTGGCTGGCAACTTTTTTTAAAAACGCTGGCGGTGAAAGAGTTAAATGCTAAAACACATTTCACAAACGTTTCCTCCATGTTCCCCAATGTCTAAACACAACACCATTTTCTAAAGCTACATAAAAACAACCACACCTTCTCACTTCAAAACTCAAACTTTCACACCAAAAGAGGGGCTCGAAGCTTTCAAAAATGTAAACACTATACACATCATTACACACTACAGCTAAACAATTGAAAACCCAATGCTCAATTTGTAAGAAGGTTTTTTGTTTCATAAGAGCCAATGCATATTTTTAGAAACTTAACAGTAATGTATGTTCTTAGATCTCTGCAGAGGATTATGCATTTAGATTTGTGAGTTTCATATGAAGAGTATACATCTATAGTAAATTCTGCATGTACACTACTGTAACACAACTCAATGCAAAAACAGAATCTATTGCATACAACAGTACTCTTGAAAACATGATCAGGGTGTTGTTGTTGGCGGTCCAGGAGGATGTCTTTTAGCTCCTCTAGGAAAGTGAGGAGATGTTGGGTGGTGTAAGACCCAATGACAGCATGCCCCAGACAAGCCCCTCCAAACCCATTGTCGCACAAAGAGTAATATTACCCCCCTGTTGGCAAGGAACCTCAGTGATGGCTCTTTGGCCAATGATGTTACGGCCTCTTTGCCTTCGTTTCTGCAGGTTGAAGCCAGCCTCATCCAGGAAGAGCTACTCATGAGGTCTGGCCAATGCGTCCAACTGTAATCTGTGAAAATGTGAAAGTGCACAGGTGTTCAGAACACCAGGCAAACAGGTAGCAGAGTACCCTACTGAGGAATCCAGCTGGGACCAGCGTGGGCTGGTGAGCTGGTTTTAGCTGGTCCCCAGCTTGGTTTTAGCTGGTTTTGCTGGTGTAGGAAGCTGGTTTTGCTGGTGTAGCAAGCTGGTCTAGGTGTGTTTTGGTCACATTTTAAGCTGGTCTAGCTGGACTTAGCTGGTCATGCTGGAATACCAGCTGGCCCACCAGCATGACCAGCTTTGTCAGGCTGGGAGGACCAGCATAAACCACCTTAAACCAGCTAAAACCAGCTAAAACCAGTTACCAGCTTATGCTGGTTTTAGCTGGATTTTTCAGTAGGGTATTGTCCAGAATTAATGTAGGCCACTGAGCAACACAGTATGCCCACTAACTGTACTGTGAACATGGATGCATACTTGTACATTCTCATAACGTAGGTCTTTGTGTTGCGCAGAGTTGCTCTCAAAGGGAACCCTATAGACCTGTTTCATCCGCATCTTTTGGCGCCGGAGAATTCTGTCTAATGTGGCCAAGCTGACATCATCAATGCTCTCAAATTTGACATTATCGGCAATGACTTTGTCTCTGATCTCCCGTAGTGTGATGAGGTTGTTCTCACGAACCATATCCACAATAAGGGTTTCTTGTGCCACTGTAAATATGGCAACCCTCCCACCTCTATGTGGCATTCTTTCAACTCTAAAAATGCCCTGATAATGGTGGCCACGGTGAACCTATTCAGGTTTGGACAGACTCTTAGTCCTGCTTCAGCCATTGTCATGCCATGTTAATTGATTGATTGGTTAATGAGTATGCTCCCAATTATTGTGGGTTCCTCTCAGGTGTGTTTGTCATGTGTCCATGCCATGTGATGTTCTATTTAAGCACCTGTACCAATAAACAAAGTTTATGTTCTCACTGCAACCTGTGTGAAGCCTGTTTGTCTTTAGCCGGTATCTAGCCAAACTCTGAACCTAACAGGTTATGGGCCCAGATACGCTGACGTTTGTGCAGATAAGGCGTGAGTAAGAAGTCAGTTTGCAAATTTAAATTCGTGTCTCAAGGTTGATGGGCAGTAACGCGGTACTGTAATCCGATTACTTTTTTCAAGTAACGAGTAAAGTAAGGGATTACAATTGCAAAAACAGTAATTGGATTACTGTTACTTCCCCGTAAGCAGGCTGCGTTACTGCGTTACATAACCTTGATTTTTTATTTTTTTTTAACCTTGATTTTGTTTCGTGAGACTCGTGTCATGACGCGAGTCGAGTGACAATGACGTATGAGCGCCGCGCCGTCAGTCAGTGTAGTGATGATGAACGAGAAGAGACAAAATGGAGCGCGGAAGAGAGCAAGACCATACGGCATTTAATGCTTGGAAATACCGACATTACTTTGAGTTTGACTCGTTAAAAGGCGACAAAAACATCAGCGTCCGCTGTACACTCTGCGTTGGAGTAAAACTTTTATCCACAGCGAAAAATTCCACCTCAAATCTGAGCAAACACCTAGCAAGCCGGCACGGGAATGTGAAACTTACTGAAAACAACACTGAACCCCCCGCTGACATGACCGCTGCGGCTACATCCAGTTCCACCGGGCGACCCTCTGTCGGGCCATCTCCTGCTAAACAGGTGAAAATAGACTTAAAAGCGAGTTTGACAGCACTTAGTGCCGGTGAACTGAATAAGCTCGTCGCTGGCTATATTGTCGAGGACATGCTTCCAATTTCCACTGTTGACTCTGAATCGTTCCGACGCATCGTAGAAAAAATACCAAGCTGCCACAGAGAAAGTCGTTTGCAGGATACCTTGAGAGGGAATATGACATAATGGACGCTAATTTGAAGGCTGCACTTGGAGATGTAGACTTTGTTTCAACCACGGCAGACATCTGGACGGTAAATAACAAAAGTTTTATGGGTGTAACAGTTCACTGGATTAATTCCACTTTACAGCGCAACAAGGCTGCCCTAGCATGTAAGAGAATTAGAGGCAGGCACACCTATGATGTAATTGGAGCAGAGATTGAAGAAATCCATTCATCATATGGACTGCATGGCAAAGTTGTTGCCACTGTAACTGATAATGCATCTAATTTTGCCAAAGCATTCAAAGTGTGTCAGCTCTGTAATTTGGAGTCTGAATCTGAAAATGAAGAAGGTGATGATGAGGAACCAACTTTTACAGATGTCATAGAAGCTCTTTCAACCGCATCTGGTGATGGACAGTTTAGCCTCCCTCCACACTACAGGTGTGCATCACACACAATTAACTTAATTTCAACAAGCGATGTTGACAAACATCTAAATTCCTGTACAGAAACCAAGGCTGTATATAGTAGTTTAGCAAAATGCTCTGCACTTTGGACAAAAGCAAGTCGATCAACATTAGCGTCTGAACAGGTGGAGGAAGTCAGCCGCAGGAAACTAATGGTACCCACATCCACAAGGTGGAATTCCCTGTATGAGGCCATTTCCAGAATCATCACAATTCCGATGAATGAGCTGAATCCCCTGTGTGTAAAACTGGGAATCAAGTGCCTTAATGAAAGGGAGTACCTATTCTTACAAGAGTACTGCACTGTAATGAAGCCCCTGACTGTAGCATTAGATATCTTACAAGGGGATGAGTGCACCTATGGGGCTTTACTACCAACACTTACAAGCCTGATGTCAAAGACACTTGCCCTGAAAGATTACCTCTCTAGAATGACAGCCAGCCTTCCAGATGTTATTGTAAAGGTAAGATTATTATTTGATAATTGATTTGGGTGGATTTGTTGAATTTATTCAGATCTTACACTTTCTTTGTTTTAAGCAGTGAGCACAATTATTAAAATGATAGAATATAATAAAAGATCAATTATTGATATATTATCCCCTGTTCAATATCAGGGATATTGATCATCATTAATCATGAATATTAATCTTAACATCAATATAAGATTGAAATAAAGATGTAATAAAACTGCCTCGACTAAAATGAAATCTCATACAGTATTGATAGCACATGAGATGGTTTAGGTCAGTAGAGCCCACAAAAAAGGGTAAAACAGCCAATTTATATAGTCAAATAAATATATTCTTTGTTATATCATATTGTATTTTACAGGCCATCAAGATTCGTTTTGATGCTGTACTGGATAGCCAGGAAGGACTTCTTGCAGGGGCCACGTGTCCCAAGTTTAAACTTCGATGGCTGAAAGATGAGTGTAGGAGAGAGCATTTGAAGGTGCTTCTGACAACAGAGTGTCGTAAAACTGCTCCTGCAGCTGACAATGCTAATGTGTCCCAAATGGCAGCCTGCCCAGCTGAAATTGACTTTTTTAATTTTGAGAACCAGCCTACAGAAAGCGTTTCGGCAGAAAATGAAGTAACTGACTATTTAAGGTCAGGGTATGAGCTTGAAATTCTTAATCAGTTCCCAAACATCAAAAAGATGTACATGAAATACAACGCTCCAACTCCATCCAGTGCACCAGTGGAACAGCTGTTCAGTTTAGGTGGATTGGTGCTTTCCCCGAAAAGGAACCGACTGTGTGATAGGAGGTTTAAAAAGCTTCTGCTGATGCGATATAACCACTGTTTCACTCCGAAAGAAAACAAAAAAACATAGGGCCTTGTCAGGGTAGCCATAAAATGATGACTGGACTAACAGCCTAAATAGGGCATGGAATAGCATTTTCTGTTTTGGTAAACTTATTACTCTCCTGCAGTGCAGAGTCTGCACTTTACTGTTGACGTAGATGTTAATAATTTGAGTTTGAAATACAGTCACTTTAAATACGTTTAAATGTTTAACATTTTTCTGAACATTTGCTGTTGCATTTGCACTGTTGCATGTAATTTAAATTTTGCTTGATGCAATGTTCATAAAGATAAAAACTTGAAACTAATAAAGCAAGTTTTAAGAAAAGCACCCCCTAGTGTTGTTATTACTAAATCATTTATAGTATACGCATAATGGTATCATTAGAAAGAAGACACTTTGAGCTTAATATTACAGGTTTATTTTAATTATTTAATTAAGATAAAAATTAAAAAAGTTCATTGGAATACAACATTTTTGCATAACATCTTTTTTATTACTAACAAACTTAATGATAAATATGTGTGTGAAACCTTATTATTTATCCTTATGTTAGCATATAAAATGCAGTTTCCAAACCAGGAAATAAAACGTCACACAAAGATCGTTGGATTCGTTATCTAATTGGCTACACGTTCTGTCTATCAGTATTTTTCATAAAGTCATTGGAGGAACAAGTGAGTCAAATGACATCACTGTTTTTGACAGCGCTGTTTGGATATAATGTATTATAATCCCGCCTACTTTTGGAAACGAAGTTTGACTGCTGGTTTATGTGTTTAGTGGAACCTGTGTAATCTCAAAGTGTTACGATGTAAATAGTCCTCAGATTGTATATTATATTCTATTACCAGACGTTCATGCGAAATCTGATGTAAACAACAGACTACATATATCTATATTTCATGGATTATACGCATTTGTGAACAAAAATTGTCATGATGAATTCAATTAGACTGTTTTCATGGTGTAAAATCTCTTTAAAACCACTGGTTGGATTGCTGAAGGCTACAGGTTGCTGGTCAAGACAACGATATCTCAAGAAATGTAGGTTTGTTTATTGAATAAGAAATGTGTGGTTCTGAAACAGATTAATAAAGTACAAACATGAATATGTAAATATTACAACGGTTAAATAATCCACTAGTAAACAGATTAATAATGAATAACAACTAAAACACTACAACTCTGCATTTATACTATAATTATAACTACTTATATTATAAACTTAAACACAAACACGTAAAAAGTGTGTTATTTATGTGCATTCACAGTTCACGTGCTCGTCTCTGCCGTGCACGTGCAATGGCGCTGCTATTATGCAAAACTTAGAGCGCATGTGCGTTGTTACCATGTAAAGAAGCATTTATGATTTTAAATGAATAAATATAAACATATACACATAACAAGAATGCTAAACGGATAAAGTAATAGTTGATTGGATATCATCGAATCATATTATCATCGAATAATAGTTAGAGTGTAAACATCTGCATGTTATCACACCAATCATAACTATAATATGTAAACATCCTATAAAGTTACTTATATACATATATCTAATTACTTACATCGTGATGCACGCACACGTATACATAATCAATAAACACTTCAATAATTTGGCACTTAATCCACCTGTTTCGGTCTATAAACTATCTACAACGTGCAGCCAACTCCGCTATACGGTTCTCTCTCCCGCTCCGTAACCTAGCAACCCCAGTGCGAACTTTTGGAACAGTCCATTTCTGATGAAACGATAGGGGTGTTTGGGAAAGTCCATATATTTAGCATTTAGTTTCTACAGCCGCCCCCAAATTCACCTTGTGAATTTGATTCATAAAAGTGGCTCATCTTTCTATCAGTCCAGGATGGGAGTTAATCATGGAGAGGGGGCAGACATACTAACTTGGCTACAGGTCGGGTGTAAGTTTTGTCTTTCACCTGTATCTCTGCCGATCTAATTCTCTTATCAGTTCCAGGATGTACTTGAACAACCTTTCCCACAGGCCACAAAGCACGTGGCAATTGCTGGTCTATGATCATAACAGTATCTCCAATCTGCAGATCAGTTCCTCCTGTTTTCCATTTCTGCCTAATCTGAAGGTTTGGTAGGTAGTGACGAATAAAGTGTCTCCAAAAGTGATCAGCGAGGAGCTGACTATGCTTCCATCTTCTACGGCTCAAGAGTTCAGAATCATGGTATGTGACTTGAGGTAATGAGGCATCCCGCCGCCCCATCAACAAGAGGTTTGGAGTTACTTGGTCTGGATCCGCAATGTCAGAAGAGGTGTAGGCAATGGGTTTGGAGTTGAGAATACCTTCTATTTCTATAAGGACTGTTCTCAGTACTTCTTCACTGACCGTCTGGGCGCCAAGTGTGACTTGAAGCGCTGCCTTTAGAGAACGTATTTCTCTCTCCCAGCATCCTCCGAAGTGAGGTGCACTGGGTGGGTTAAAGAGAAATCTTATCTGCTGGCTGGCGAGGTGAGCTTGTAACTCAGGATGAAGAGCCATAAACGATTCTCTTAGTTCTCTTTCTCCTCCTCTGAAATTGGTACCCTGGTCTGCCAAGAGCTCAAAGGGTTTGCCGCGTCTGGCTATGAATCTCCGTAGGGCCATCAAGAAGGAATCTGTGTCCATACTGGTAAGTATATCAATATGGACTGCCCGTGAGGTCATGCATTTAAAAATGATTCCCCATCTCTTTTCATTCCTACGTCCCACTTTTATAGTGTAAGGTCCGAAACAGTCTACACCCGTGGAATAAAATACTGGTTGATGGATCCTTAATCTGGCCTGAGGAAGATCTGCCATTTTGGGAGGGTGTGGTTGTCCCCGCCATCGTTGACACTCTGTGCATTGCCGTTGGTGACTTTTGACTGCTGCTCGTCCCCGTAACACCCAGTACTTTCTTCGAAGCTCAGCAAACACCCTGTCTGGCCCTGGGTGATGCAATTGATTGTCATATTCTTTGATTATTAGTTTGGTAATTGGGTGGCGTGAGTCAAGGACGATAGGATGAATGGCATCTTCTTCCAGTTGGCTGTATTGACGGAGGCGGCCACCAACACGTATAAGTTCTATGACATCATCGAATTCAGGAGCTAAGCATAACAATCGACTATGTTTTGGCAAGGGTTTGTTTGCTCTTAAGCATGACAGTTCCTCTGCGAAGGAGTCAGTTTGAATCTTACGAAGAGCTGCCAGCTCTGCTCCTTTATAGTCATCTGCTGTTGGTGTATTGTCATGTTGAATATAGGCTTTCAGCAAATCTGTATAGGTTGAGTACTGCTGCAGGTCTGGTGTAGGCACAGTGGAAGTTGTTAAACCACAAAAGGCTGACTTTCTCAGTTCGTTGTCATGATTAGTGGTGGTTAGCGGCAGCATCTCGGGCCAGCTATGAGATGTTTGGCTAAGAAATTTGGGCCCACTGTACCATCTGCTTTCACGGCCTATGTCATGGATAGATCTACCTTTCGTGATGTCATCTGCAGGGTTGTCCTGTGAAGGCACATACCTCCAGGTATCAGACTCCGTGAGCTCCTGTATTTCAGCCACTCTGGTGCCTACAAACACTTTGAATCGGCAAGATTGTGACAGAAGCCAGTTAAGCACAGTTGTGGAATCAGACCACAGAGTAATGCTTTGGATAGGCAAAGTTAGCTCTGTTCTCAAAACTTTTGCAAGTTGTGCGCCAGTCAGAGCAGCGCATAGCTCCAAGCGAGGAATGGTTTGCTGTTTCTTAGGAGCTACACGGGATCGGGCGGTGACAAAGGCTACTTCCACTCTACCCTGGTCTTCCGTCCGCAGGTATGCTACGGAGCCGTAAGCTTGCTCTGAAGCATCACAGAAAATATGAATCTGCCTTACACTAGTATGATGATCGAGCTCTTTGCTACAGTAACACCTCGGCCAGTTGATGTTCTGTAATTCGTCCAGCTCATTCACCCAGGCTTTCCATGAGCTTAACAGTTCCTCAGGCAATCTAGGGTCATCCCACTCTCTCTTCTTGTCCCATAATCTCTGCACAATTACTTTGGCTCGTGTAGTAAATGGCACAATGTAGCCAATGGGGTCATACTGGCTGGCTAGAACATGGTAGATGCTCCGCATTGTAGGTGGGGAGTGGTCAAGGTTGCGAGGTTTATATGACAAGGTGTCTGATAAACAGTGCCAGTGCAAACCAAGAGTTGACTCCTGTGCGTTCTGATGACCTTCACTAAGCCACTGAATGCTGCTTTGGGATTGAACGTCAGTTGGTAAGTGACTGATGACTGATGGATCATTGCTCGCCCACTGCCTTAAGTCAAAGCCTCCCGAGCTTAAGAGGCT
This sequence comes from Misgurnus anguillicaudatus, assembly GCF_027580225.2. Classification (NCBI taxonomy): domain Eukaryota; kingdom Metazoa; phylum Chordata; class Actinopteri; order Cypriniformes; family Cobitidae; genus Misgurnus; species Misgurnus anguillicaudatus. The sequence continues at coordinate 30,478,723 of NC_073342.2, forward strand.
GCAGAGTCTGTCTACTAGGTCTTTGGCCATTTCACTGGAGGTGAAGCTTTGAAGGCAGTTGTCAACATAAAAAGATTTCTCCACGGAAACCTGTGTGTCTATGGACTCACTGTGATCCTGAACATGCTTCTGTAAAGCAAATGTAACACAGCAGGGACTGCATGTAGTTCCAAAGGGAAGCACTTGCCATTCATATACCTCTGGCGGTTTATCTTTCTGTAAATCTCTCCATAGGAATCGCAGCAGCGGCTTGTCTTCGGGCAGAAGGCGCACCTGATGGAACATACCACGAATGTCGCTGCTAACTGCAATGGAATGTTCTCTGAAACGTAGTAGAACTGACAGGAGAGAAGGACTGAGTGTTGGACCAGGTAGCAAGAACTCATTTAAGTTTTGGCCTTTGTATGTGAATGAACAGTTGAATACGACCCTGTTCTTTCCATTATGCTCTACCATATGGTGTGGTATGTACCAAGTTTCCTTGGACTGTTTCACCTGTTCAGGGTTGAGTTTCATGATGTAGCCGGCTTTCTGTAACCTGACTATCTCTTCCTGGTATGCTGCTGCTTGATCAGGTTTTCTTTCCAACCGATTTTCAATTCCCCGTAATTGTGGCAGTACAGCTTCTTTGGGTGCATGAAGGAATGGCATGTTCTTAACACGTAGCAGAGGGGTTGCATATCGCTGGACTCCATCAACGTCTACTCTCACTGTTTTGTCTTGGAGTAGCTGTATGGACTCCTGGTCTTGTCGTGACCTTGTTAGTACTTTCTCACTCTGAAATGGGAGGATGTCCATTTTCCACAGTTTCTCCACATCAGCATACAGGCTGTCAATGGGTCGCAGGCTAGTGAAGAGACAATGCTGTGGGGAAAATCTGGTTGTTATATCTTGTGCTGGACCCTGTAATGTCCATCCCAAGCGTGTTCTCACAGCAGCAGGGCCACCCGGTGGGCCTAGTCTGACTGGTTCTATGGGTGTTATGAGGTGAGGGCAGTCAGAACCAATAAGAATCACAGGTTTCACATTGTGAAAATGCTGAAGCGGCAGACCTGCAAGGTGTTTGTATCTTTTCTGAAGTACCTTGACTGGGTGGGTGTGCTCCGCTAGTCCCAGGCTATCAGCGGTAAAGGCACTCCGAATCCTGAAAACCTTACGAGGGTTATCCATTGAAGACACTGTGAATGTTACAGCCGCCCCATGAATGGTCTGTGTCTCTTGCCTGACTGTGCGAAGGGCTAAGTCCTCTGGCTGTCCCTTCAGTTTTAGCTTCTGTACTGCATCATTGAGGATAATGGTTCGCTCTGACCCATCATCAAGTACAGCATAAGCCTCCATAGCTTTGTTGCCATTTCTGAGCAAAACTTTGGTCACTTTTAACAGAATCTTGTTGTCACAGGTGGGACGATCAACATATAATACTGCACTGGTCGGAACAGATTCTTCTGTTTCTCTACCTTTCTCATTTACATCATGTAGTGCAACCAAGTGCTTTCTGTTACAGGTTTGACAGAGAACTTTCAGAGTGCAGTAAGCTGCTTGGTGACCGCGTCCACAGCGCCAGCATCTATTCTGGCTCCTAATCCATGTCACTTTCTGTTCTTTGCTGAGTAACTTAAAGCTCTCACAGTTATTCAGGTAATGTCTGTTGTTATCACAGTATGCACAGTAAGCATTCATCCATTCTCTCTTAGCAGCAGTTGGTCTCTGTTGATCAGCCGGTGATACTGAAGCAGCCTTTGGTTTCTCTGTTCCAAGGAAAATGACAGTGGGTTTGCGGTTTTGCTTATACTCTTTCCTCATTTCCTTTCTCTGAACCGATGACACTTGTTTGAGTTGCGGGCTGTAATCAGTGTGGTCTTCCTGAACCTGAAGCTCGTACTCAAGCCATTCGGCGAAGTCCAGTAATGTAGGAATGGTAACTCCCAGAGGATGTATGTACCTCTTAAAACTGGACCTGAGGTCATGTGGTAGTTTGCTCATAAGTCTGGAAACATGTGATCCACACTCCAGCTCAGTCATTCCATTCTGGCCAAGTTGTTCCAACATACTAACCAATGAGCGTACATGGAGTCCAAACAGCCGAAAAGCTTTCACATCACCGCTACGAATGTTTGGTCCATCCATCAGATCTGCGATGCGTTATAAGGCTAACTGGTGGGGTTGACCGTACATTTTGTTTAGTGCTCTCATGGTATTAGTAAAAGGAAACCTTGAATTACTGTATGAATCTGACACAAGAAGTGCCTCCTCCAACTTCAGGTGGTCAGTAAGTATCTGAAATTTAAAATGCTCGGTTGCATCCTCAGGCAGAATGTTCTCAAGGGCTATTCTTAGTCTAGAGAATTGTCTAGGATCAGCAGATGTTAGAAAGGGTATGGTTGGAGCAGGACCCTTATATGTTTTCTCCTGTGTAAATGAAGGCTGGCTAACATCTTGAGTCTTATTTGGATGAGCAGGTGGCATTTGCTCATGTACTGGAGTCTCAAACTTTGACTGATGAGATGAGATGTGCTGAGAAGATGGGGGATATCTGGGTTGAAACGGACTGCTGTGTCGTACTCGCGATTGTACTCTCTCGTGAGCAAAGGGAGAAATGTCTAAATTCCTGAAGTCCTCAGTTAAGTCAGTGTACTCGTCCTTTTGAACTGGGTGCAGTGCTCTCATGGAAGCAGGTGGTGGCGCTCTTCTCCGTGGAGCTGGCACTGGATGATATGAGTATGAGGTCTCTGGACTAGCCACTGGAACGAAGGATGCGGGTGGTGGTATTACTGACTGAGCTCTCTGTTCTGCTTTCAGGCTTTGTAGCTCCTGATGTAACATGGCATTCTGCATTCGCATCTCCTGTAATGCCGACATAATCAATGGCAGCTGACTAGTTTGACGACGTAAATCAGCGCTATCATTCTGCACTGTACGTAACATAGCTTTAAGCTCGACATCTTCTCCTTGTTCATCAGATGCATACCACTCATCTTCTAATTTCCATTTCTCATACTCTGCCACCTGACTAATAGGCGAAGTCGATCTGGAATTATCTGCATTGCTTGGGGGCTGTACTCTGCTTCGCCCTGTCATAGGGAGTGACTGTAGATGCTGTAATGGATCACCAAGCTCGTAATCTACCAAATGAGCTGGGGGTTTAACTTGTCGTCGTGGACGTACAACAGGTGCTTCTTTCCTTGGTTGAGACATCTCTGTAGCCAGTCAGCATCCGGCTCGAAGGACCATGTAAAATCTCTTTTTCAACCACTGGTTGGATTGCTGAAGGCTACAGGTTGCTGGTCAAGACAACGATATCTCAAGAAATGTAGGTTTGTTTATTGAATAAGAAATGTGTGGTTCTGAAACAGATTAATAAAGTACAAACATGAATATGTAAATATTACAACGGTTAAATAATCAACTAGTAAACAGATTAATAATGAATAACAACTAAAACACTACAACTCTGCATTTATACTATAATTATAACTACTTATATTATAAACTTAAACACAAACACGTAGAAAGTGTGTTATTTATGTGCATGCACAGTTCACGTGCTCGTCTCTGCCGTGCACGTGCAATGGCGCTGCTATTATGCAAACTTAGAGCGCATGTGCGTTGTTAACATGTAAAGAAGCATTTATGATTTTAAATGAATAAATATAAACATATACACATAACAAGAATGCTAACCGGATAAAGTAATAGTTGATTGGATATCATCGAATCATATTATCATCGAATAATAGTTAGAGTGTAAACATCTGCATGTTATCACACCAATCATAACTATAATATGTAAACATCCTATAAAGTTACTTATATATATATATCTAATTACTTACATCGTGATGCACGCACACGTATACATAATCAATAAACACTTCAATAATTTGGCACTTAATCCACCTGTTTCGGTCTATAAACTATCTACAACGTGCAGCCAACTCCGCTATACGGTTCTCTCTCCCGCTCCGTAACCTAGCAACCCCAGTGCGAACTTTTGGAACAGTCCATTTCTGATGAAACGATAGGGGTGTTTGGGAAAGTCCATATATTTAGCATTTAGTTTCTACACATGGGTTATTCACACATCTGAAACAGACTGGATTCGACTCGCGCTCGTAATATCTTACCAAGGTAAGATGTCCCGTTTATATTTTGCATGTTGTCATCTGGACTACTGTAACAACAAAATACTACATTTATGATGGTAGAGCATATGCATCTCAAAACAGAGACCATACAGTGATGCTAAACCCGTAGACCTTTAAAACGATGTATATTAATGTTGATATTAATATTTTTAATGTTTGTAGACAGTTGGCTATATAGATATTGTTAGCAGCGTTAAAAAAAACGACGTCATCACGCCCACTAATTAGTGTGCATCGAGAGGTCAAAACAGAGAGTGTTTAATTTGATTCAATTTTACATGATGGAATAGAAAGAATAGAATTAGGCTGAAAGGTCTTGCTTTATACTGTAGCATATTCAGGTCGTGCATCATATTTTTTAAAAGTAACTTAGTAAAGTAACTAGTAAAGTAACTAATTACTTTTGAAAATAAGTAATCAGTAAAGTAACGGGATTACTTTCTTGGAGAAGTAATCAGTAACTAATTACTTTTTCCAAGTAACTTGACCAACACTGGTTTGGAGTACCAGCACCATGAGCGAAAGGACAAATTCACGTTGGTCTCGTCTTGTGTTCGATGGAGATGAAAATGAACTGTGGGAGACAAAGTTTTTGGGTTATCTACGGTTGCAGAAATTGAAGGACATCATTTTGAATGGGCCCGCCGTGGATGCGGATGCAGACGCACTGGCTGAGGATGCATCAAAGAATGCTGAAGCATATGCTGAACTGATCCAATTCCTCGATGACAAAAATTTGTCCCTGGTCATGCGAGAGGCTGCGGATGACGGGCGTGGAGCACTCAAGATCTTGCAGGATTATTAGGCGGGTAAGGGTAAGCCCCGCATTGTGAGTCTCTACACAGAATTGACTTCCCTGCAAAAGCTGAGTGGTGAGAGTGTGACTGACTATGTCATACGCGCTGAGACTTCAATCACAGCGCTGAGGAATGCTGGAGAAGTATTGAGTGATGGACTATTAGTTGCAATGGTTTTGAAGGGGCTGCCAGAATCATTCAAGCTTTTTTCCATTTTTGTCACTCAAAGTGATGAGACTCTTTCCTTTGCGGATTTTAAGACAAAATTGCAAAGTTATGAGAGCACTGAAGGTATGTGTACAGCTGTGACCAAAGACAATGTTATGGGGGCCCGGGCGCATTCAAGGAAGGCCAGTGCCCCAGCAGGTGTAAGGGTGCGGAGCACTGAAAGTGGGGACATTGAGTGTTTCCGTTGTGGCCAGAGAGGACACAAGGCAAGACAATGTCAGCGTGATCAACAGTGGTACAGCCAGGGTAAAGGTACCACATGGCGAGGAGGATGGAAAAAACAACGGCAGGATGATGCACATGGGGTGTATGAGGAGACAGACAATACTTTTGCCTTCAAGTTGATGACCAGTGATTGTCAGCCAGGGAGCGATGTCACCCGAAAGGGGTTGATGGTGGATACTGGTGCAACATCGCATATCATCACTGATCTAGCCAAGTTTAAGAGCTTCGACGACAAATTCCAGCCCGAGACACACTGTGTGGAGCTGGCTGATGGCACAGGTTGCAAGGGGGTCGCGGAGCGCAGAGGAGAAGCAGAGGTATGTCTGGTCGACAGTAGAGGGCAACACCTCAGTGCCACACTGAAGCAGGCACTGTACATCCCCTGCTATCCCCAAGACATTTTCTCTGTGAGAGCTGCAACTTCCAGCGGGGCAACAGTGATCTTTAAGAAGGGTGAGGATGTCCTGCAGTATAAAGACGGTACACGTTTTCTTATTCATGAACATAACAGGCTGTTCTATTTGCCTACTGTGCTAGTGAACAATGACTGTGATAATCAATGTATGAGTTGCCATGATATTCAGAAGTGGCATGAGATTTTGGGACACTGCAATTTTAATGATGTTCAGAAGTTAGAGAATGTTGTGGATGGTATGTCAATTAAGGGTAAAGTACCCAAGTCTATGCAATGTGATGTGTGTGTCCAAGGTAAATTCACTCATTGTAGGAACAGAAAGCCTGATGTGAGAGCCAAGTCACCTCTAGAGTTGATCCACACTGACTTGGCAGGCCCCATTGACCCAAAGTCCAGAGAAGGGTATAGGTACGCACTTTCTTTTACTAATGACCACTCAAGTGCAGTGTTTGTGTACTTTCTGAAGCACAAAAGCGACACAGTGGATGCAACAGAGAGGTTCCTAGCTGACATAGCCCCGTATGGGAATGTTACATGTATCAGGTCTGATAATGGTGCTGAATTTACTGGACAGGGTTATCAAGTATTACTTCGCAGGAACAGAATCAGACATGAGACATCAGCACCATACTCACCACACCAGAATGGAACTGCTGAGCGTAACTGGAGAACTCTTTTTGATATGGCTAGATGTATGCTCTTAGAAAGTCAGTTACCCAAGGAGCTATGGCCGTATGCGGTCCAGACAGCAGCGGTGGTGAGGAATAGATGTTTTAACAACCGCACCAAACAGACACCTTATTTTATGCTGACAGGAAGGAAACCCAATATGTCCAGGATGAAGAAGTTTGGTACTGTGTGTTTTACATATAGGCAGGACAGGAAGAAGCTAGACTCAAGGTCTGACAAAGGCATCTTTGTTGGATATGATAAGAACAGCCCAGCCTATATGGTCTATTATCCTGACACTAGAAAGGTGATGAAACACAGGTTGGTGAGGTTTATGTCCAGTATTGAGGGACAAGAGATTGATGACATGTCTGATGATGACATTGATAGGCCTTATAGCACAACCAGACATGATCCTTATAAACCCAGAAAGCAGTGGGGGGTAGATGGGTGTATGCTATCAAAACCAATGCTGATGGATCTGACAAATATAAGGCTCGCTATGTCGCCAAGGGGTATAGTCAGGAGTTGGGTGTAGATTATGGAAAAACTTTTTCTCCTACTGCTAACCTTACCAGTGTGAGAGTGTTGATGCAGAAAGCTGCTCAGGAGAATTTAATTCTCCATCAGAAGGATGTTAAAACTGCCTACTTGCATGCACCGATTGATTGGGAAATTTATATGGAACAGCCAGAGGGGTATGATTTAAAATCTCAGACAAATGAGAAGATAGTGTGTAAACTGGAGAAGTCATTGTATGGGCTAAAACAATCAGGTCGAAACTGGAACAAAATGTTACATAACTATCTGTGCGAAAACATCTTTGTACAGAACCCAGCTGATCATTGTGTTTACAAGAGAGAAACAGAATATGGGAAAGTGATAATATTGATATGGGTTGATGACTTGGTTATTGCTGCCAGTGATGAGAGAGCTTTAAAAACTGTCAAAGAGATGCTTACTGGGAAATTCCAGATGAAAGATTTGGGAGAACTGAAGAATTTTCTAGGTATCATTTTTGACCAGTGTGATGGGGGTGTGACTATGTCACAGCAGAGTTATGTTTTCAAACTGCTGGAAAGATTTGACATGCAAGATTGTAAACCCAGGTCTACACCTTGTGAACCAAAGTTGAATTACACAAATGGTAATGTAAAACTGATCGACCCCAGAAAATACAGAGAGGTAGTGGGTAGCTTAATCTACCTAACCTCATGCTCTAGACCTGATCTGAGTTATGTTGTTAGCAAATTGTCCCAGTATTTCAAGGAGCCAACAGAAGAGCAGTGGAAAACTGTAAAGCATGTACTGAAATATTTGAAAGGTACAAATGACAAGATGCTTTGTTACAGGAAATGTGATGAAGGGTTAAGGTTGGTGACTTATAGTCATGCAGATTGGGCAGGTGATGAAAATGACCGATGTAGTACATCTGGTTACTGTGTTAGCCTATGTAAGAATGGTCCTCTGATTTCTTGGAAGACCAAAAAGCAACCAACTGTAGCATTATCAACGTGTGAGGCTGAGTACATGGCCTTAGCTGCCACTATACAAGAGTGTTTGTACTTGAAACAATTGCTTGAACATCTTGATGATTATCAGTATGGTGTACCTATGATTTTTGAAGACAACCAAGGTACAATTGCATTGGCAAAGAATCCTGTTAGCAGACAGAGATGTCAGCATATTGATATTAAATACAATTTTGTGAGATCAACTGTAAACAATGGTAAAGTGTTTTTGGAGTATTGCCCAACAGATCAGATGGTTGCTGACCTAATGACTAAACCAGCTACAAAAGTTAAGTTACTTACCTTTTCCACGTTCTTGTTTGGTTATAGCTAAAAGTTTTTTTTTTCTTGTGAATGATTCTGAATAATGTGGGCGCAAGTGGGGGTGTTAATTGATTGATTGTTTAATGAGTATGCTCCCAATTATTGTGGGTTCATCTCAGGTGTGTTTGTCATGTGTCCATGCCATGTGATGTTCTATTTAAGCTGCACCTGTACCAATAAACAAAGTTTTGTGTGTTCTCACTCCAACCTGTGTGAAGCCTGTTTGTCTTTAGCCGGTATCTAGCCAAACTCTGAACCTAACAATGGACCATGGCATTGTCAATGACTGTAGCTCACATCTCGTCCGTAATGATGGTGCGAGGTTGTCTTGCTCTCCCTCCTGGACCTTCTCCTTTCCCTTGTTGGCCTCCTCCTCTCCCTTGTTGGCATCCTCCTCTTCCTCCTCTGATGTGAACTACTCTCCCTCGTTGGCCTGGTCCTTTTTCTTCCATGGCCAGCTCTTCTCCCTCCTCTGACTCGAATTCCTCTTCCCCTGACTCTGCCTTCATCCATTGTGTTTGTTTGGAATCTTCAGCAAACTGTGCACTTTGAACTTGCTTTTATACATGTGGTCACAGCATTAGCAACAAGTGTCTTCAATTTTGAGTCATTGTGTGTAATGAATGATGCCAGGAGTGGTCATTGTGTTCAAATATTGCTGACTGTGGCAAGCATTTTGCATCACATGAGCTTTTATTTGAGAATATGAGCAGAGTTCTTTTGCAACTTGTGTTTTAGCAAAGAAAAACAGAATAGGTTTAAGGTTTTATATTATTGTCTTCATGTAACCTTTATTCCCTGAGATAGGAAACAAGATAGGATAAGCACACGCTAATGGCATTCCCTAAAGTGTAATTTCATGACGCAGCATCTCATTCCCCATATCAGGGAACAAAGGTTAAAGTCGTAACTGAGATAATTTTTCCTCAGTCAGTTGTTTTAGTTTTTGTTTCTCAGAAAATAACAGTTTCTTGTTAATCACTGCTCTTTGGCCTATAAACCTGTCATGTACACTCTCAGAAATAAAGGTACAAAACTGTGTCACTAGGGCTGTACCCTTTCAAAGGACTCTGCCATGGTTGAACTCTGATTTACTGAGCCTGTATAAACTAAGAGATAAAGCATGGGATAAATATCATAACAGTAAACACCCTGATGACTGGGAGATCTATAGGTGCTTACGTAATGACTGCAAAACTAAGACTAGAAATGCTCAATCCAATTATTATAAAAATAGCCTGTCCCAAGAAACCAATAACCCAAGGCAATTTTGGAAAAAGCTAAATGCAGTTCTTAATCGCAACAACAAAAATCTGATTAAACAGATTTGTGTAAATAATGATTTTATCTCTAAGCCAGAAGAAATATCCCATATTTTTAACTTCTTCCACCCTGAAGCTATTTTGTGGATTTTCGCCTGGATTTGGCCTACCCAATTTCAAAAAGCTTCCCATACCCACAGCAGAAGTTTACAATCAAAAGTTTGGTATCATTTTACAGGAAACCCTTTGAAATTACATAAAACACTGTTGAAAGTGCTAAACATGGTTGTATGTTATGTCAGTCCTCTAATAAACACAAAAATAAATAGGCGCTTTTTGATGTTTTTTTTTTCTAAAGTTTTTATTTGAAAGTGTATAACTCTGGCCCTCGTTGCCTCAGCTACCTGCAGACAGTTTTGTTTGATTTCAGCAATTGTCAGCTTACAGAGGAAAAAGGAATTTTTTCTCTATCATAATCTATCCAAAAGTTATTTTACTCCAACTGAAGGGAGGAATGATACCCTTTCTGTATACAATTTCTGCCTAAAAACATTTGAAGAGTCCCCATTACCACATACAGTGGAATAATTGCAATATCTTTATTTCATTTTGCAGAAAACCCTTTGAAGTTACATAAAAGCTGCTGTTTGTTACAAATATTGTTATTTATGTTGTTTTTCATATGATGAAACAACACATTTTCTTTTTTTATGTTGTAAATACTGTATTTGATAGTGTATAACTCTGGTTCTGGGTGCTCTAGCAGACTGCAGACAGTTCTGGTTGTTAGACAGTAAACACCCCCCAAAAAGAATGAACTCTTTAGCATGTCGCTTTCAAAAGTTATTCTCATTTTACTGACGGGTGTGAAAATACATTTTTCATGTAAATATAAATTTTTTGTTTTGCACATATAATAAATATCAAGGGATTATTAATGAACAAAAACAAAGAAAATGCTGTGAATGGACTCATTGTTTAGAGTAGGGCCTAAGATAAAAGATGGTGTAGAATTTGTGGCTATCTGTGCTATCTGAGGCAGCTCATTCTTAAGTTTCACATAAATTTACAAAAGACCATTTTTTACCTTATTATTCATTCAACGATTTAGGGCTGTCCTCGACTAAGGATTTACATATTCGAATCAGAATTGTCGAATCCTTTCATAGTCGACCGATAGTCGAATCATCTATGTGTGTGTGTGCATGGGTTGGGAGGGGGTCAGACCAGGTACAAATTGATAACTTTTATTTTCTTTAACAAGCAGCACCCATAAACAAGTTTCTGATTAAATGACCAAAACTGTCTTTCAAGTGATGAACGAAGACAAAACTGATGATGCATTTATATATTTTTAAGGTAAAATGTAAGGCAACATTTGTTTAATTATTGCTCATAACATTTTAAAGCCACGATCTACAGAACATCACACAAAAAAAACATTTTGATAAATAAACCTAAAAATATAACAAAGGTGATCCTGCCTTGGAAACCTCGGCTAATTCAGTGTTTTTATTTAATTTGGAGATTAAGCGCGTCAAAGCAGTCATGACCAAAAAAACGACAAATGAGAAATGACAAATAATTTGTGATTGTTACTGCAAATTATAAAAACTAAGCTTTATATACAATTCATAAAAACACTGAAATTAATGATTTTATAGACACTACGCGTTATTATTTAACACAGAGATACCTGCTTGTTTTCACTTTGATCATCTCCATTCACTTTAGATACAGAAACAACTGATGATATTATTTATTTTATTTCAGGAATCTCTTTTCTATCATTTGAAAGTGAACACCGACGCGAATATTAAATCACAAGAAAGACCGTCGTGTCAGGCATAAATATAGGTTCGGTGCAGATATTTTCCGTTTCATCACGGAAATTAAAAAAAACAGCTTACCTGTTTTGTAGTTTAACTTTTGACAAGATAACCACTATGTTCTAAATACATTTTAAAAACTTATACCCGTCGAAAACATCCGTTTTTTAATGTTTAGTTTGATGAACTTCTAAATATGAGACGAAGCGCACCTAGCACGTTCGGCTAAATTGCATGTGCAAACATGGCCAGAACGCAAAAGCACAACATCGATACAACGAAAAGCAATCCAAAATGTACAGACTTAAATTAGATCAGAATTTACGTTTATAATAAATACATTTTTTTAATAAATTAAGGTCAGAAGTAACAAAGTGCAGAACAAATGTGCAAAATGCATGAAGAGCACGGAAACAAAACACAAGCCAAACAGCAACCATAGATACACCAGATAACCCAGAGTGATTTATAAATAAAATAAAATAAAATAAAATAAAGAAATTATTAAAAGAATGAACGTATAGCCAAAATTGCCAGCTTTTTCTTTTAAATGTAAAAACAAAGAGGCAATGGTTTATTAACATAGGAACCTCTTATGGACGTGTAGCCCGGTCACAGGGGTTGCTGGATTTATTAACGCATTTTAAAAATATTTATTGAAAGCTGATACTTCACATATTATTTGCAGAATTATAATAATATGCTGTATATTAATATATTGGGAGAAAGCTGTTATGTGAAATCAGATAATGTGTGCACCCATATGGCCAAAATTAAAGGATCCTCATTTCATAACACATCTGCGACGATTCGACTGTGAGATTGGTAGTCGAATCAGGCTTCTCCTATCGATGCATCGAATCTTCGACTATTCGGGGTCACCCCTACAACGATTGTTGGATATGTGTTGATAATATATCAAAAATAACACTGTAGCATTATTCCTGAGAATGAGAGCTTTCATTTGATATAAGACTTGCCCATGTTTGTCATATTTGAAAAATATGAAATATGTGAATATTAAATGATATAAAAAATATGGGGGGGGGGTGATAGTGTAAATTAAGTGTAAATAACTTTCTTACAGGAAAAGATATCTCAAAGTGATGCATATCTGCAGAAAGTAGAGACTCTAAGCTTTCAAACATTATCTCATATGTGGTACTGGGGTCCATGACGGACCATTAAATATTAAAAGAATATTTTATATTAAGTCAAAATACGAAATTTTGGACCTGGAACAGGGTCCTCAGGGTTTTAGAGGTTAATGAATATTTCTCAAATATTAGCCAGTCCCGACCAACACTGTATTGGAATACAACTTACCAAAATGAAGCACCATCACATTCCTTTTGTTTTAAAATGACTTCACCACAGGAAGTGCTTAAAATTATACATAGGTTGAAAACCAATATGACTGCTGGGCCTGACGGCATTGAAGCAAAATTTATAAAATATGCTGATTATATTCTTATGTATCCCTTGGCAGAGCTCTTTAACTTGTCTTTTATAACCAATTCACTGCCATCTATCTGGAAATGTGCCAGAGTAACACCAGTGTTTAAGGGGGGGGGGGGGGGGTTCTACAGACATTAACAATTATAGACCTATCTCAATTATATGTGCTGTCCAAAAGATATTTGAAAAACTAATCTTTAATCAACTATCATCATATGTCAACAATAATAATATTTTATCTCCCTGTCAATTAGGGATTAAACATAACTACTCAACAACAACAGCTTTACTTAATCTCACCAATGATATCTATACAGTTTTTGATAAGCATGAGTCTACTGGGGCAATTGTTATAGATTTCACCAAAGCTTTTGACACTGTTGACCACTACCTTTTTCTGGACAAGCTTTATTCAGTTGGTGCCTCCAGAGACGTACTACTCTGGTTCAATTCATATCTACATTGTCGAAAACAATTTGTTATGGTACAGGGTAAATCTTCAGAGACTAACATAATTACGAAAGGTGTTCCACAAGGCTCATCTCTGGGGCCCTTACTATTTTCAATTTACATATACATATATTATATTAAATATACAAGAGTCACTTCAGTTTGATTTTAATCAAATACAATCTTGGCTCACTCAGCATAATCTTATTTGAAATAATAAAAAATCTTTCAGTATGCTTTTTTCAAAGTGCCTGGGTCTAAATCTGCAGAGCATGACCATATATTTATCAGATGGAAAACAACTTGAAAGTACAAACTCTTTTAAATATCTGGGGGTGTGGGTTGACCCAGAACTTACCTTTAAACCACACATTGATTATATAACTAAAAAGTCCATGCATGTCTTGGTCAGCTCTACAGATCAATCAATAGCTTTACACAATTGATTAGGAAAAGAATAGTACAACAACTTATTCTGCCAATAATTGATTATGGGGATGTAATTTACCAAAATGCGACAGAGTTTGCCCTTAAACCTATGTAACCTAGGGTAAAACTTTAATGTGAATGTGAATTTTCAAATGAATATGGTTTAAGAAGTGTATTTTCTTTATATGGTGCGAGTAATTTTTATTAACAGAAACAAATGCCTATTGAGGTTGGGCTCTTTAAGAGTATTATTTATATATTTATTTAAGTAAAGTGTGGTTGAAATGTACATGGTGCAAAACGTGGTTTTTTGACAGCATGTTTGATTGTCTGTTTAATCATTGGATGATCAGAAGTTGATTCCGCCCTCTGTACAAACAACTAGGACAGCTATTGGTTGTTTAAGAGAAATCAGCGTCAGTAAGAAAAAAACACCTGGCTGATCGACAAGGTGAATGCATTAATCCAGATCGGATTAAGTTGTCTCTTATACTTTATTATTTGTTTTACTAACTGACCGTTAGTAATAATTTGTGAAGCATCTTGTTAAGAGAAGACTGGTAGTTGTTTTATTCAAGTTGCCAAGAAGAGATTGACGGACATTTAACACTTCTATCGCGATGGCGGAACAGATGTGATAGATTTGAGAACTTTCTGTCGGACACAGAGCCACACGCGATTGTCCTCGGAGTGATAAATTGTGTGTCCAGACAGTCATATTTGCAATTATGATAAAAATGACGGAGACGGAAAAGCGCTTTGAGTTGATGTGAGTGGTGATGTTCATTTGGAGTCGCGGGACACGCGAACCTGCAGACGGTTATCACGAGGGAGAAATAAAGGAAGGGAAACCACAATAACGAATTCGGCGGACAGCTGCACCTTAAGGTATTTGGTTTCATTTGAATTTTGCTCTTAGGAGTGAAGAGGCCAGTTTAAGTTTTCGTTTAATGGCCACAACGCACACGAGCGACGGCACGGGCCTGCAACAAAAAGGGGGTGTGAATGTTTATGTGTAAGTGTGTGTGTGGGCCCACAAATACTGTGTTTTGTTATTTCAAAGTTGTTTAATATGCTCTGATATGAGTATAAGTTAGGTAAGATACCTCTAAAGTTTTGATTTCTATCGGATAATTGGTTATTTTGTGTTTATAATGTGCTAAACGTGTCTCATTGAAAGAGTCACACAAACAGCAGTTAAAGGGGACCTGTTGTTATATATTTTGTTTTCCATCAACACAATTTCTGTGATTCCTAGCCTACTACTGTAGGTAATTTAACAAAGTGTAAAGTTTCATTTATTTAAATTTCATCCTTAAGAGGTTAAGGGTTATTTGTAGTGATTTTTTTGCTCTTTTGATACATTTGAAATCTTGATGAAAGCCTTATGTTAAGGGTTATTTAAGTTTTTCTAAACTATTTCAATATTCCTATTTTTTCTTAAATAAAACTTGTTACTATTATGTATAAGGGCCATTCTACCGAATTGGTGCAAATTGACACTTCAAAACTTCTTGAAAAAAGTGTGTTTTTTCCTGCAAGCTTTCTAGTCATAAACATAGTAGAACATCTAAGGAACACTAATCTACTGATTGGACACTTTCGTTTCTTAGCATATTTTTATACAGTTTCGAAATGTTTTCTCTCTCCCAGAATTTGTCACTACCGAAACGCAACAACATTTGATATAAAAACAAGGTTTTTAATAGCCTATTCTGATTTTCTTTACATTAACCTTCTAAATATATTTTTAACATTTTTTTAAAGACAGTGTCATGGTTATATTGATTAGAAATATTATTTAAACAAAACTATAAGAGTGGTTCATCAAATTAAATGCATTTTGAAAGCAATATTTCTCTGTAATTGCCATACATGCACTTTATACAGTTTTCAAATTTAAGGATTCATTAGTTTAAATTTTTATCTAACTAAATAAAATTATGTCATCTTTTCTGATAACAAAACCTATTTTATTTTTCCAGAACATTATTTGTTTCGGTCGTGACATCAAATGTTCGGTAGTGACGACCATATTGGATTGTCCATATTTTGTGTAAAGAAAAGTAATTAGTTAGTCAAAAATGGTTGGCATTATGCAGTCAAAACATACAGCACAAAGAATATCTAACGCAACACCACATAAAAGCAGAAAAAACTGAAATGACGCTGAAGAGATGGCGGATAGATCAGACCTTAAAGGGATGCAAGATGCTGTGTTGATTTTCACATCTCTTGAGAAAAAGATGACATTATGTATGTCCATATAAAACTTCAGGCCCACCGTATAAACTACAGAATTTGGTGTGTGTGCACCCATATCCATCTGTAATGTTGGTGTACACATGTCTGCCTGTTTTTCCATTACACATTCTAACTTCTCTAAACCTCCTTAACTGATTCTCTTGTTGCTGAGTTTGACTTTTTGAGTTTGAAGTAAGCTTAATTTTTTATTTGATTTGAGGTTGGTTGAATCAATTTTCATATAAAAGAACTAGTGAAAGACCGATATATCGGCCGATTTTTGCGAGTTTTATGTGTATTGGCATTGGCTGATTTGTGGCTGCTGTGTTAACCGAGTTTTTCCGGCATTATTTACAGACATAAATATAGTTTTTTAAGTTCAATAAATGTTACTTCTTTAAATTGAGACTTATAAAAATGACACGATGATGCCAAATGTTACAAGTAAACTGAGTGAGCAAAAGAAGTATCGGCTCAAGAAAATAGGCTCTCTCAGTCTGTCCGCTCTACTTTCATCTTTCCGTCTATGCATGTTGGTGATTCCTCTCTCTCTGTAGCTATCTCTACAAATTAACCAAAGATATTTACATTTACATTATTAGTGTGAGCCTGCCATGTCTACACTTAACAATGACATTTCAATTTACAATGATATGGATAAGTGCTATATGTTATGTCAATTATATAAAGCAATCAGTCAAAGTCCCGCTTAATTATCGCAGAAAGTTTTCCTAGAGACCAGAGGTAGAATCATATAGCCTTCATTTACATCAATAATGAGTCAAGCTACTACTGTATGAATTAATTAAATTAATCTGGCCTAGTTCATTTTGGGGCAGTTTCCCGGACCAGGATTAGCTTAGTCCAGGACTAGGCCTTAGTTTAATTAGGAAATATAACTAGTTTTAACAAACATGCCTAACTAAAAACATTTCCTGTGTGCATTTTGAGGTAAAACAAAGAGCACTGATGTATTTTAAAATATGTCAGTGCAAGTTGTTTTCAGTTTGAAGAGCTCTTAAAAATGTTTTAGTCTAGGACTAGTCTAATCCCTGTCCGGGAAACCGCCCCTTTATCTTAGTTTGTAGTCCTAGTCAAATCACGTACAACATTACAGAAATTGACTGACCAATTATTTGTACTGAAAAAGAATATATGTGCAGTTGAAAGTTTCTATTTATTTATTAAAATAAAGAAATAAGTGTAATTTTGTCACTACCGAAACAATCACGTCACAACCGAAACGTCAACAAATGTTTCGGTTGTGACTGTTTCGGTAGTGACGATTTAAGCTAACTTTGATCCTACTGCTAAGATGCTAATCAGTATGTAGTTAGCTAGCACAGTTCTCGACATTGAAACATGAGTTAAACCTAAATGAGCAGTAGAAAAAAAAACATAATTAATTATTGAAAATGTGTGATCGGTAGTCACATTCATAAATGTCACACACTGATTTCCAAACTTTTGATCGCATTTACTTCAAAACCATGTGACTGATCTAATCACCATGTCACCACAAGGGAGAGAGGCACAAACAAAGTTTCTGGTTCAAAATGGAGGGGAGTGGCTTAAAGCAGTATTATATTATTGACCAAACTATGCAATGTTTCGGTAGTGACGTGAAAATGCGGGACAGTGTTTTTTTTACATGATTTTACATGATTTTCACTGAAAATATCCAATAAATATATTTTTGGTTTTAATTAACAAAAGTATTCAAAATGATACTTCTTAAAACAATGATAAAAAATTTTTAAAAAAAATATTTCATATTTTTTTCCTATGGTGAAATTCAGACCTTGGGGTTTGGGACAACCACCTCTCAATTGAAAGCACCATATAAATGATGATATTTTATATATAAAACCTGACGCTACCTCAAATATTACTTTGGGTTTTGATTGCTATTTGCTTATATTTTTTTATTATCAAACATTTTCCTACATTAATGCTTTTTAAATTAGTTTTTTGGTTCCGGGACAGCAATTTGCACGAATTCGGTAGAATGGCCCATAAACGCTGAAGTATTTACTCATTTGGTATCTGATTTAATGTTAATGTTGGGTCTAAACAGTTACATGTGAAGGGTTTAAGTTTCTTGCAGTAAATTAGTTAGTGGTAAATGCTGTGATAGGTTAACGTAAAACCATAGAAAAGGAGTTCCCATAATCAGTCGAGAGACACATACAAAAGAACCCGTATGTACACTTTCCTGGTTCTGAATGATATGTAATTTAGAGCCAGGTGTTACATCTATAACTATATTAACTAACTCACTATGCAGATTTGTTTTAAAATGTCATTACAATACTTATCACTGCTTAATGTATAACTCTCTTAATTGGTTGCAGCCGAAAGAAAGGAGGGTATTCCATTGGTTAATTTTAATCTTTAAGTGCATTTATAATGATTTTCCTTATTATCTGAAACAATACCTGGTACCATTTAGATCATCACATGCTCTTAGAAATTTAACATCTCCTTTCTTTCAAGTTCCTTCAGTTAAAAGAGAAACTGGAAAGAAGGCCTTTTGCTTTAATGCTGCGTCAGACTGGAATAATTTGCCAGCTGCTCTTCGTTCTATAATGACACTACAACTGTATAAATCTTCATTATACTTTTATTTAAATACGCCTTGCACTTGTTACTCATGTATTATATCATAAATGTCATGTTTGATATTCTTTCTTACTACAGATGAATGTCTATCCTGTATATGTATCAGAAATATGTATATGTTGTATTAACTCATACTAAATAACTTGTATGAATTATGTGAAATCTTATAAAGCATAGTGACTTAATGTTTATCTAATGTAAAATTATCTAATGTTAATTATTATGTCACCATTAAAAGGTGAGGATTCTGAGGGAACAGGGCTGGGGGACGTGTTAAGCAGGACAATTGTTATTCGTTTATTGTGTATGTGTTATTGTTATGAGTTTGTTGTATATTGTGGGACGTATTGTGATGTTGTATATGAAACAGCTATCCTTGTGCTTTAGGACCCCCTTGAAAAAGAGATGAATCATCTCAAGGGGCTATCCTTAAATAAATAAATAAAATAAATAAATAAAAAGTACAGCTTTGCACCTAAGGATTTCATTTTAGTACCTCAGAAGTACATTCTGGGACCAAAGACAGCTCATTAGTACTTCAAAATACATATTAGTATCTCAAAGGTACATATTGGTACTCAGGGTGCGATTTGTGAAAAAAAACAGAGGGGGGGGGTGTGTTTTCATAGGTGTCGATTTCGGCGACGGTGGGTACCCACCATATTTCGTCATTAGTCATTTTGTACCCACCACTAGTTACATTTTTTGACTGTTTTCAGTGGTTATGAAGAGCAATTTGAGAGAGAAATTTGGTAATCATTGTCCGACCTAACAAGAATCCATTATAATATTATTATTATTTTTTATATATTTGTAATTAAAATATTTCTAATATTCAGAAATGCGCTCTCCGCTCACGAGCTCTGATCGGAACAAACCCGAACCTCACTGTCTGCTGAACTTGCGCAGAAACATAAAAATATAACCAGCTTTTCAAAATGTGTCATGACCCAGTTTCTTTCTCTCTCTCTTTCTCTACATTCATACACACACACACATGTTGCTTGGCAACCGCTGTAAACAAGAACACGACAAGCGTGATAGGCTCTAGCACGTAACGGTTCCAGGTTCGCGTGTACTAGGCTATCAACTTCCTGTTCAACTTCCTGTTTATACACGGACAGAAATGGCTCTCTTTTATAGTAGCTGTCTTCAGGATTTACCTCGTCTCACGGTAAATGACATAGACCGACTCATAACAACATCATGTGCTGCTCCCAACAGCAAGCGGGAAAAGGGATTTAAAATCTATATCGGCAGCTATATCGACAACTTTGAGGGTAAATAGCTAACGTTGTCATGCTCACAGTTATATTGTAATCAAGAAACTGACGTGACTGAACTTGTTAACGTTAGCTATTTTGTTTCACACTACTGTACTATATTAAAACAGACAAAGTAGCACAGTGTAAGAACGTGTAATTCAGTTTCGAAATGAATGCTACACACCTTTGTGTTTTTGTTGACTTGGAAGTCATCTCTCCTGATCTGCGCGATCCACTTTTTTCTGAGATCCTCTTCCACTGGAAATGAATGGAAACTCACAGTCGAGTTGTATCTTGCCGACACAACACACAACGGCACATGTTCCGAACTAGGTCGCATTAGCTTTTGGTATCGGAAAACCTTTTTCTCCATGGTTAAGCTGCCAAAAACTAGACACAAGAACAACCAGAAATGTTTGTCGCTGTTAAGTTTCGCGCCATACACAACGTAAACGCGCTAACATTTCTGATGTAAATACGGAACCAGAAACTGTTAGCCCAGTAGAGAGTGTAGTCGGAAACACGTCACAATCCCCACTGCATAGAGCCTATTGACTAACTGCAAGCAGAGAGAGATGATTTCTGAATGCCTCCGCAAAAATTTACGTCGGCGGACAGACCGTTGTCATCGAAATGACTTTAGTATGTTTGTGGCAGACAGGCGAAAGTGCGTTTCTGTATTATTTCTTTGAAAACAAAACCAAAGGTTTAAAAAAATAAGAACAAAACTCAAGCAAGCATTCTATGCATTTTGTTGTCAAGGTAAGTGCACGCACACAAACACACACGTCTGTTTTGGTGGGACATTCCATATAATACGTAATTAACAGCGGTTCACTTCCGCGATTTGATACGATTGTGCTCACATTAGCAACGAACCGATCTGGAGTTCACATGAAACGAACCCCAGACCACCCTTTTTAAGCGGACTCGAGTACGTTTCGCGGGTGCGCACCCGAGTTCGGAAGACAGCGTTCACATCATCCTAATGTACCGAACTCTGATGTCAATCGAACCCGGGTGCGCACCAAAAGTGCTAATGTGAAAACGCCCTAAAAACATGGTTCCCTTCATCTCAGGAATAAGATTTTGTGACTTTTCCAGATTATCTGTCAAGATTCATATAAAAAACTTGGCTTGAATCTGTCGTTTTAAAGAGGTGTAAAAAATTCACCAAAAGACGCACAAACACACACTCTCACACACACAAAGACACAGTAAAACTTACACACACATAAAGACAGACACACACACAGAAAGAGAAAGTCACAAATGCAGACACACACACACGCACACGCACGCACGCACGCACACACACACACACACACACACACACACACACACACCCACACATGGACACACACACACGGACACATGGACACACACACACACACACACACACACACACACACACACACACACACACACACACACACACACACTCACACATTGCCCACTCTCATTACTCTCAGCCGCAGCTGTTTCCACTCTCTCCTCTCTCCACCTGTTCCTCATCTTCTCTCATTAACTTAGGCTTTATCTATCATGCCCTGTCTTTGTCTTTTGTCAGATTGTTATGCAATGCAGACATGCTCACCTCGGTTCTGGATTATTATCAGCTATTCCCTGTCTTGTCCTGTCCTGTCTCTATTGGAATTACCCCCTGCATTTATTTGTCATACACAGAACTGTGGCTCGAGAGAAACTTTGACTGTACCTGTGTGGTGTTGCTGGCTGGCATCGGCCGCCTCTTGCTCTCTCCAGGTACCCAGTGAATCCCGCTGCCCTTGTGTTTTTTTGCAAAAGCCACGGAGGATATTTACGTTCCAGTTATAATCTGAGATCTGAAGACTTCTCTGTTTATTCTCCTTTGTTATGCCTATTGACTTTCCTGTGGCAAGCTATTAAATCATATTGACTGCTATCACTGCTTTTGGGTCCTTTCTACTTCGTAACAGAACAATCTGACCAACTATGGACTCAGCGAGTAGCAGTCCCTTTCAGGCAGCAGTTAACAGCAGGGTGCCCTTCTGGGTCGTCACGAGGAGGAAATTAACGCTGCTCGACATGCGGTTGAGACGCTAGCCGCTCAGATGTTGGATCTCTCTCGTCAGGTCCATCACATCAGCCACCCGCGGGTTCCTTCACCCGAAACTCATAATCCACCGGAGCCGCGGATAAACAACCCTCCTGTCTATTCGGGTGAGCCTACACTGTGCCGCGCTTTCTTAACCCAGTGTGAGATGGTTTTTTCCCTTCAGCCGGTGACGTATGCCGGGGAGCGCTCGGGTCGCTTATGTCATCTCCCTTCTCGCGGGTCGTGCCCGGGACTGGGCCACGGTTAACTGGCAGGCGGAGTCGAATTGTGTTCTCAGCTTCGCTCAGTTCAAGGATGAGATGATCCTGGTATTCGACCATCCTGCTCATGGCACTGAGGCTTCTCGTTAGCTGTCCGTCCTTCGACAAGGCAGAGGCTCGGTTCCTGATTTTTCTATTGAGTTCCGCACCCTTTCTACCACCAGTGGCTGGAACAAGCCTGCTCTCATCGCCCGGTTTTTGGAGGCCTAAATTCGGAGATCAGGGAGGAGATCTTCATTCGGGACGTTCCTCTCTCCCTCGATGACCTCATCGCTCTGGCCATTCGGGTTGAGAAGCGGTTTGAGCTTCGCCGCAGAGCTCGTCGCACAGAGACAGCGGTTCTCTCTATCTCATCTGTCAGGGCTGCACCTGTCCCTGCCGAAGCTGTGCCAGAACCCATGCAGTTAGGAGGCCTTCGTATCTCTCCCAAGGAACGGGACAGAAGGATCTCTAATCGTCTGTGCATGTATTGCGCGGCCGCTAATCACTTTGTGTCTGCATGTCCTGTAAAAGCCAACGCTCGTCGGTAGACGGAGGGTTACTGGCGAGCGCCATCACACAGAAAACCCCTTCCAGGGCTTGTACGTCACTTCCGGTCATGCTTCATTGGTCCGCTTCATCGGTTGCCAGTTCTGCCTTAATCGACTCTGGGGCAGAGTGAAATTTTATTGATGAGGATTGGGCTTTACAACAAGGTATTCCTCACACGCACTTAAATGACAGTACTTCTTTATTTGCCTTAGACGGCAGTTCTCTACCCAAAGTACAGAAAGAGACTGTTCCGTTGACTCTTACCGTATCTTGTAACCATAGAGAGTCAATTTCTTTTTTGATTTTTCGTTCTCCTTTTACCCCTATTGTCCTGGGTCATCCTTGGCTTAAACGCCATAGTCCACATATTGATTGGTCTAAGGGTTCTATTGTTTCGTGGGGGTTGTCTTGTCATGTTGAGTGTTTAGTATCTGCTGTCCCTGCTGTCTCTTCTGTTTCTGTTTTTCAGGAAGAGGCTGGTGATTTGTCTGGAGTTCCGGAGGAGTATCACGATCTGCGGGAGGTCTTCAGTTGTTCACGGGCCACCTCTCTCCCTCCTCATCGTCCATATGACTGCGCCATCGACCTCTTGCCGGGGACCACGCCCCCAAGGGGTAGACTCTATTCTCTGTCGGCTCCTGAACGGGAGGCGCTAGAGAATTATCTTTCTGATTCACTTAGTGCGGGTACCATTGTTCCATCGTCATCTCCCGCTGGTGCTGGGGTTTTTTTCGATAAGAAGAAAGACGGTTCGCTACGTCGCTGTATTGATTACTGAGGGCTGAATGACATCACTGTTAAGAATCGCTATCCCTTGCCATTGATGTCCTCAGCCTTTGAGATCTTGCAGGGAGCTACCATTTTTACCAAACTCGATCTCTGCAATGCTTACCATTTAGTGCGTATTAAAGAAGGAGACGGAGGAGTGGAAGACCGCCTTTAACATGCCCCTCGGTCACTTTGAATACCGGGTCCTTCCCTTCGGGCTAGTCAACGCCCCCTCCGTGTTTCAGGCTCTTGTCAATGATGTTCTACGCGACATGCTTAACATTTTTGTGTTTGTCTATATTGACGACATACTAATTTTCTCTCCGTCTCTCTAGGTTCATGTCCAGCACGTACGCCGTGTGCTTCAATGCTTACGTGAGAATTGCTATTTGTCAAGGCAGAGAAGTGTTCGTTTCACGTATCTTCGGTCACGTTTCTGGGTTCAGTAATCTCGGTAGAGGGGATTAGTATGGATCCTTCAAAGGTTCAGGCGGTGGCTGATTGGCCGGTTCCCGATTTTCGTGTCTTGTTACAACGCTTCCTCGGATTTGCAAATTTTTATCGTCATTTTATCCGAAACTTTAGTCAAGTGGAAGCCCCTCTCACCGCTTTAACATCTATCAAGTCACACTTTAAATGGTCAGAGCCCGCTCAAAGGGCTTTTGATAATTTAAAGTCTCTTTTTACTACCGCACCCATTCTTATCACGCCTGATGTCACTAGACAATTCATAGTTGAGGTTGATGCGTCTGAGGTAGGGGTGGGTGCTGTTCTATCACAGCGATCTGCAGCTGATGGAAAGATCCACCCGTGCGCCTATTATTCCCATCGTCTCTCGCCTGTGGAACATAATTACGATGTCGGCAACCGGGAGCTGCTCGCCATACGCTTAGCGCTCGGTGAGTGGCGACATTGGTTTGAGGGTTCTTCTATTCCCTTTATTGTCTGGACCGACCATCGCAATTTAGAATATATCCGCTCCGCTAAGAGATTAATCGCGCGTCAGGCTCGTTGGGCATTATTTTTCACGCACTTTGATTTTTCTATTTCTTACCGCCCCGGTTCTAAGAACGTAAAACCGGATGCCTTGTCTCGGCTCTTTGATCCCTCGACCTCCCCCACGTCCTAGAAGGAGATTGTTTCTCCGGGTCTCGTGGTGGGGGCCGCAGAGTGGGGAATTGAAAGACAGGTTAGGCACTCATTATCTCGAGTTGCTGTGCCACGAAATTGCCTTAAGGGCTTACCCTTTGTTCCGGTGCCCACACGCTTGGCTGTCCTACAATGGGGACACTCATCTAAATGAACTGCCCATCCCGGCGTTTGGGGCACTCTTGCGGCCGTCCGCCAGCGTTTTTGGTGGCCCATCTTAGAACGAGACGCTCGCCGTTTTATTGCTTCATGTGCTGTTTGCGCTCAAACTAAGGCTGGTAATGCCCCGCCAGCGGGTCTGCTTCGTCCGTTACCTGTTCCTACTCGCCCATGGTCTCACATCGCACTCGACTTTATCACCGTTCTGCCCCCGTCTAATGGTAACACAGTCATTTTGACGGTGGTTGATCGGTTTTTTAAGTCTGCACACTTTATCCCGCTCACTAAACTCCCCTCTGCCAAGGAGACCGCCCAGATTGCTGTAAATCATGTATTTAAGTTACATGGTCTACCCTCTGAAGTGGTTTCTGAAAGAGGACCACAATTTGCCTCTCTATTCTGGAGAGAATTTTGTCGCCTCATTGGTGCCACTGCCAACCTCTCGTCGGGTTTTCACCCCCAAACTTGTGGCCAAGCTGAACGAGCCAACCAGATCATTGGCCGCCTCTTACGTAGTCTCGCGTTTCGTAACCCATCGTCTCTGCCTTGGGCAGAGTATGCCCATAATTCGCTCCCGTCCTCTGCCACGGGACTGTCTCCGTTTCATTGTTGCCTCGGATACCAACCCCCTTTATTATCGTCTCAGGAGGTTGATTCTAAATGCCCGTCCGTTCAGACATTTATTTCTTAGTGTAAACGAAACTGGAGAAGGGTGAGATCCGCCCTTTGCCGCTCTCGTATACGCATGTGCATTACTGCCAATAAACGTCGGCTTAAAAACCCCCGCTATTTGCCGGGTCAGAGAGTGTGGTTATCCACTGTAAATTTACCTCTCTACGATTCTCGTAAATTGGCTCCTCGATTTATCGGACCTTTCCCCATCACTAAGATTATTAATCCTGTCGCTGTCAAGCTCCGTCTCCCGTCTAATCTTCGCCGGGTACATCCCGTTTTTCATGTCTCTTGCATTAAGCCTGCCACCCGCTCGTCCCCTCGCTCCGCGCTTTCCGGCATTCGTATCGAGGGTTCACCCATTAACAGAGTCCGCAAGATTTTGGACATGCATCGTCGGGGGCATGGGCATCAGTACTTGGTCGATTGGGAGGGATATGGTCCTGAGGAGATGGTCCTGAGGAGTTGGGTTTCCCCCCGGGACGTCTTGGATCCTTCGCTCATTGATGATTTCCTCCAGTCTCGTCGGGCTTCCCCCTTGGGAGCGCCAGGTGGCGCTCCTTAGGTGGGGGGCGCTGTCATGACCCAGTTTCTTTCTCTCTCTCTTTCTCTACATTCATACACACACACACACACACTCACTCACACATTGCCACTCTCATTACTCTCAGCCGCAGCTGTTTCCACTCTCTCCACCTGTTCCTCATCTTCTCTCATTAACCTAGGCTTTATCTATCGTGCCCTGCCTTTGTCTTTTGTCAGATTGTTATGCAATGCAGACGTGCTCACCTCGGTTCTGGATTAATATCAGCTATTCCCTGTCTTGTCCTGTCCTGTCTCGTGTGTGAGGAAACCATTGTTTGCTATTGGAATTACCCCCTGCATTTATTTGTCATACACAGAACTGTGGCTCGAGAGAGACTTTGACTGTACCTGTGTGGTGCTGCTGGCTGGCATCGGCCACCTCTTGCTCTCTCCCTCTTTCCAGTGAATCCCGCTGCCCTTTTGTTTGGCAAATGCCACGTAGGATATTTATGTTCCCGTTATCATCTGAGATCTGAAGACGTCTCTGTTTATTGTCCTTTGTTATTGATTATTGACTGGCAAGCTATTAAATTACATTGACTGCTATCACTGCTTTTGGGTCCTTTCTACTTCATAACAAAATGGTTTGAAAACTAAACATTTATACTATTTTAGCACAAATTATGAGCTTATTGACGATTTTTTATAATTCTTGACATAATGCGTCTCTGTCCACAGCACATTTTAAAACATTTTAATTCATAAAAATAAATCATGAGAACATGAACTCAATACTGCATTTGCAGGAATTGTAAAATCTTTTTTCTTATTAACTCAGGAAGCAGCCTAACGCAATATTTTTACTCTAATAGCTAATCTTTCCCCACACATATGAACTGTGATCATGCACAACGAAAAAACACGCAAGAATTAAATCTTAAATGGCAAAACTATATGGCACAACTTGTATTGTATTGCAAAGTTAAACCATTACAGTAGAAACAGTTTTAATGCTGCTTTTAAAGTAATAACATTAACTTTACACCGCGATGCTGAGCTACAGTGAAATGATAGAAAAGTCAAATGCATTATGTGCTAGTCACTTAGCCTCATTTGCGCAAACTGGACGCGCCCGCGCCTCGCTAAACGCCTCGCCGGCATTTATCATACCTTCGGCCATTCTCAGTGGTGTGCCTGGGACACTAACTCTGCTTGTCATAATAAACAGATAATCAGATTGTTATGTTTATTCCCGCTTTATTAGTATGCCGAATAATATGCTGCTGAATATGCTGCATTTCATCGTTTCGACACACAGCTCCATAACAATCTCGCAAGTGTTGATAGGCTATTACTCATGAGGTGTAACCGGGTCTGTAACCAATCAGATAGCTCCGTAGGCAGGAAATTGAGCAAGATTGCAGAGTGGTGAATACAGAGAGGCGGCGCGGCAGCTGTATCAGAGCCAGCCAAAGTAGCGCATTTTAAAACAAAATGACTTTAATCAAACCACGGATAAGTTTTGTGATCCGTCTCGCCACTAGTGTAGTAGCACTGATCACTTTGAGGGGGGATAAATTTATCCCCACCGGGGATAAAAATAATTAAGCAGAGGCAGAGATACATTGACCAGAAAGGGGGAAATCCCATGCATCCCCCCCGGCAAATCGCACCCTGTTGGTACTAAATGTTTACATATCTGTACCTAACAGTCCATACAATTAAATTTTTAAAGGGTGCTGCCCCACTGACAGCTAGGGTACATATTTTGACTTTTTTCTAACAATGTAGGTCCTTAAGGTACGGTAATCTACCCCAAATTTTATTCTGTTTTGTAGTTCTGTAAAGGTATCAAACGGAAACTTAGGGTACAGATTTCTACCTTTATTTCTGACAGTGTATCTTGGACGCGGGAAATAGAAGATAAATATTTCAATCAAACGGGAGCTTGATGTTAGTGTACATGTTTTAAAATACTTGTAATATTTGGTAACACTTTATTTTACGACCCGCAAAGTACCGCGTAATTAAACCGAATTTACAGGGTACCTATTTGTAACACCAGAGTACCTCTACAGTACGTACTTGTAGGTATAAGGGAACAATATTTTAAGTTTGGGGTAATAAGGGGGTAAGAATATATGGAAAATTATTTATTCTCTAAATATTTCATAATTACAGGGTACCTATTGTAATATTACGTGGTATGTATGACTTACGTCTATGGGTAATATTGTTAGGACTCTGCCTTAATCTTGTTGGTAATTATATCTAGTTTTGTATGGCATGGTTCTAACAGTACATGTTTTGTGTGGGAGAACGTGGTTTTGGTATTGTTATATTAAACCACGTTTTTCCAGTGTCTTGTGACTTCTTCCCTGCTCCCTTGTATTCTCTAGTCTTTGTTTTTATGTCTTGTTTAGTCTAGTGTTCTGTTTTCATGTGTATATATATATATATATATATATATATATATATATATATATATATATATATATATATATATATATATATATATATATATATATATATATATATATATATATATATATATATATATATATATATTTATTTATATATATTTATTTATATATAAATATATTTATGGTTTTGTCTTGTTTGTATTGTGGTTGTCTTGTGTTTGTATGTGTTTAACAGGTTCACGTGTGCTTCCTCACAGGTGTTCCTGTTTAGTGTGATTGCCTCCTCTTGTCTTCCTCACCTGTTGCTTGTTATCCCGTCTTCTGGTCTGTGTATTTAATCCCTGTGTCTCTAGTGTGTCTTTGCAAATCCGTTTGTCTATGTACGCCAGTGTTTCTGCTGTGTTTGTACCTACAAATTTCTTAACCAGCTAATTCTAGTCTTGTCTTGTCGTTCGTTTGTCAGTTTTGCCCAGTTTGTTGTTTTGTTTGTTTGCCCGTGCTCAACTTTGCTCTCTCTGCTGCTGTGGTCGATCTGGCTGCTCACTGAAGACTTTGAGACTGTGTTACCAGTTCTAGAGTGAGACTCTCAGCGGCTCTGTCGCTGTCCAGCAGCGGGTCATCTTCGCTGAAACTGTCCAGCGTGCTCCCGCACCTTTAACTCTCTCTCTCTCTCTGCCCGTCTCAGGAGTCATCATCCGGCAGTGTTTTGAGGGCGTGGAACCCAGTTAAGTGGAGGATCCTTCTCCCCGTTGTGTGTGTGTGCCCTATCTCTCTCACCCACCGCTCGTGTGGCAGGAGCCCGAGCGTGTGCGGAACGCAGTGTGCAGTGTGCCCAGTTTGCCGTCTGACTCGTTATTTCCTTAATAAATATTTCTGTTAATCTGCTCTGGGATCCCTGTGTGTTTCTCGTTCCTGACAAATATGGTCTATTGATTTTTTGTTATATTTTTTTTTCATATTTGCTACTTACCTGATGAAAGTGTATTGTATAGCCCACAGTTAATGTCTACAGCCCACGTCCGTAAATAAAATATAACAGCACAATATAAATAATAGCAACTTGTACCTCTTTGATCTGTATGTATACAGAAGTTACCAGGTAACTCTTATATTTGCGGGCTGTAAATTAAAGTGGTGCTTATTCCCCGCTTGTTCTACGTATGTACCAGGTAACTCTTACCTTTGCGGGCTGTAAACTAAAGTGGTGCTTTGTTCACCTCTTGTTATAAATGATATAGGGAAAATACCATAAACATACAGAATATTGTTATTTTTATTTTAAAACAACTTATTTCAAAACATCTTTAAAACACTATAATTAAGCCAACACTTAATTATTATTAACACAAAACTTTTATTTCAAATAAAAAGTCATGACAAATGGTCGTTGTTTTTGCGGCTTGGCTTCCTCTGTTGGTGTTCTTGTCCACTCGGATGTTGAGTTGATGTCGTCTCACAAATGCTGTTCTGCATTACATATAAAAAACATAAATGAAAGCCTTCAGTAAATGTTTCTTCACTGTGCCTTGACAAAAAACTGAGTTTTCTGAACTAGTTATTAATTTTACACTGTAACACATTTCTGTAATTTCTACAGCAAAATTTTACAGAAACTTCTTGTTCTGTCATTTTACAAAGTTTAGCTGTACATTGCAATGCATTGTGAGTGAAAAAACTATTACAGAAGTTGACAGCTTTTTCCCACAATAAATTACAGGCATATTTTGCGCTTGATTGTAAATTATGCAGTATTACAGTTATTCACTGTTGAATGCATTGCACGAGGCAGCTTGCCACCATTTTATGTCGGATTGCAGAGGAGCAGTCACGTTGCCACACCACTCATCCACAATATGTAAGTATACTATTATAAATTGTTAATGTTGGTTGAAATAACCTAAGTTTACAGTGTATCAGTCGAGTGCAAGCCCCACAATAAAGTTAATTTATATGGCTGGAGACTTTTTCGAAAAAATTTTGAACAAGCAATCCCAGGTGAAGCAGTTTAGTGGTTTAAATAAAGTACATTTATAGTGGGTATAACTTTAATGTTAACGGTTTTCATATTTATATTTAATTTTGAACTAAGCGTAACGTTATAGGCTTAGTAAGTTAGTGGACTTCAATGTCTGTGCGTTAACGTCACTCAGGCATGCAGCAGAAGTAGCCCACTAAACGGTCAGGTCTTCGGTAAGTAACGTTACAATGTTTTATTTAGCTATGTTTGACTGTAATAAATTTTTTCGTCATTCTAACGAATAATAGAGATGGCTCACTTTCATTAAAACCTCTTGACGCGCACTAGCTCTGCGGCGGGATGACGTCAGTTTTTTTAACGCTGCTAACAATATCTATATAGCCTACTACGGTCTACAAACATGAATCATTTTAACATTACATCGTTTAAAAGGTCAACGGGTTTAGCATCAGTGAATGGTCTCTGTTTTGAGATACAGATGCATCATAAATGTAGTAACGTTATTTTGTGACAGAAGTCCATTGACAACATGCAGAATATAAACGGGACGTCTTACCTTTGTGTTGAAATAACGATAGCGAATCGAATCCAGTCTGTTTTAGATGTGTGAATAACTTATGAAAAACAGCTTAAAGAATACTTCTCATGATCATTTTTGCCCACAAATGCGTATAATCCGTGAAATATAGATAAACTGTCCATTGTTTACATCAGATTTCAAACCCGTTTTCAAACTTTGTTTCTAAAAAGTAGGCGGGAGTATCATACATAATATCCAAAAAGCGCTGTCAAATATCGTGACGTCATCTGACTCACTCGTTACTCCAATGACTTCATGAAAAATATTGATAGACAGAGAGTGTAGCCAATAAGATAGCGAATCTAACGATCTTTGTGTGACGTTTTAAGGAGAAATAATAAGAAGAACAAACGTGTATGCATGTAAACAAAACTTTTATTTTGGGGCTTATACTTTAAATAGTTTAGTGAAAGTAGGTCTTTTCATGGTTTGGGCCAGAATGAGGGTGATTTTCAAGACTTCTGGGTTCTGAACTTGTTGCAGTTCCACTCTGGTTCTACCAGAAAGACTCGAAGATAGGTTAAGAATTGATATGCGTTTATTTAACAGTAGTTAGCAACCAAGGTTGGAATGTAACACAGTATAGTTCTTTGGCGTAGGCCCCGACCATAGTTCAAATCCGGGAGTCACGGATTCTTGCGGTTCCTGTCTGAAGATGAAGACAGGCCAGAATCTAATCCCCAAAAATTGATCACGATGATCGGAACCCACCAGTGTTTCTTTGAGGCTCCTGAAACAGATAAGAGAAATTGTTATCTACTGACATTGACGTATGCCGTAAGAGGCCATGGGATTGCTGCTTAGGCCATAGAAGGCAGCAATATGCCAGAGAGAGATAGGCTGGAGAGATAGGCTGAAAGATAGGCCGCGTAGGCCGTAGAAGGCAACGATATGCCTAGTGGGAAAAAGCCGCATAGGCTTTAGAAGGCAACGATATGCCAGACAGAGATAGGCTGCGTAGGCCATAGAAAGCAACGATATGCCTAGTGAGAAAAAGCCGCTTGGGCCTTTGGAAGGCAACGATATGCCAGAGAAAAAGGCCGCGTAGGCCATAGAAGGCAACGATATGCCAAATTGAGATAGGCTGGAGAGAGGCTGGAGAAGTAGGCCGCGTAGGCCGTAGAAGGCAACAATATGCCTAGTGGGAAAAAGCCGCATAGGCTTTAGAAGGCAACGATATGCCGGACAGAGATAGGCCGCGTAGGCCATAGAAAGCAACGATATGCCTAGTGAGAAAAGCCCGCGTAGGCCTTTGGAAGGCAACGATATGCCAGAGAAATAGGCAGCGTAGGCCATAGAAGGCAATGATATGCCAGATAGAGATAGGCCGCGAAGGCCATAGAAGGCAACGATATGCCAGATAGAGATAGGCCGCTTAGGCCATAGAAGGCAACGATATGCCGAGTGAGAAAGGCCGCATGGCCATAGAAGGCAACGATATGCCGTGTTGAGAGAGGCTGTGTAGGCCATGAAGGGCAAAGATATGCCAGGGTTAGATAGGCCGCATAGGCCGTAGAAGGCAACGATATGCCCAGTAGGAAAAGCCAACAGGTTAGCTTGCAATAAGATTCACCACCACCAGTATTGACAAAAGGTACATACCATTAACATGTCCATAAATGTCGAAAGTAATATCAGCAGTAGAGGATATCCGTAGAAGGCTGTCACGTTAGGCTTGATAGCAGAGAGGCCGCGTAGGCCGCAGAAGGCAACGTTATGCCAGAGTGAGACATGATATAAATGGCAAAGGCCATGATTTAGCATGGTTAAATACACCACCACCACCAGTAGTTTGCTTAAACATACCTTGATTACTGCTTGCCGATATTGAATTGACCGTCATAGTGGTTTCCTGCACACAGTAATAAGGAGCTCGGCCTCTGATGAAGAGACACAATTGGTGTATGCAGCTTTTATATTGTCATTATAAAAGTAGGGAGAAGATTATATGGTTACAAACAAATCTGACTGATGCTAAAGCAGTGCCGGGCAGTAGCTTCACTACAAGTAGCGAAGCTAGTAGTTTAACTAAATTTTTCAGTAGCTTGGCAGTAGCTTAGCTGCTTTCTAAATGAAATAGCTTTTTAGTAGCTAAGCTCTTTTTTTGACCAAGTAGTGCTGTAGCTTCCACACAAGCTACAATTTTCCAAACATTTCTGAAGTCGTCCTGAATTTGTGAATAAGCGCGTCATTTTGAATCGACACGGGACATTGTTTTCCTGTATTTTTAAGCTGTGCAGCCTTTATTCATACAAAACATTACCACTCGCATCCTGTGAAGACTCGTGCTCTACCTCTGATTGGGTAATGTCACTGCCATCATCAGTTTGATTAGTTGTTTCATTCAGTCAGGTCGGGCCAATCAGGGTGAAAGGGTCTTGTTACTGTGTCTGGAGTTCATTTTAAATGATGGTAGAGGTAGCTCCAGATCCGCGTACACCTCTGAAAGTTTCGGAGCTGTGTTAAGGTATGCAGGGCAAGGTGTTTTTAAATAAAGGCAGCTCACTCATGCATTTTATTCTGGGAGTAGAATGAGACCTGTCTTGGAAACCGCCCAATAATGTGAAGTACCTAGGTCTACATTATGTTTTAATTGCCTATAATTATCAAAATTCTAAATGGAAACTGAATAAATAATTACATAATAAAACTGGTTAAAAATTAAAAAGTAGCTTGGATGTAGCAAGCTACTATTGATGTAGCTTAGCTTGCTACATTTCCCAGGGGGGTAGCTTCAGTGTAGTGAAGCTTCATTTAATGTAAAGTAACTGGTAGCTTAGCTCACTACATTTTCCAAGTAGCTTGCCCAGCACTGTGCTAAAGATTGCACGGTGTCACTGTCGTGTCTTGGGTTTCCCCAGTCTTGTACTCTTTATTTGAAGTTCTGTAAGTCATCCATGTCTGTAGTTCTTGTAGTTCGTTGGTCCTTGTTCTAGATTGTTTCCCCAGGTGTGTCTTGGTATCTTGTTTACCCACATGAATATATAGTCCTGTGTTTCAGTTGTCCTTTGTCGAGTATAGTTTGCCGTCATCACTTTTTAGTCCTGTATTCTGGTCTTCATTCTGGTTCTGCTTTGTGCACTTTGGTTTTTTTAAGAATTAAGCCATTGCATTTGGATCTGTTGCCTTGTCTTGCCTGCTTCGCCATGACTCACAGATGATTATAAAATTCTCAGTTTACGATGTAAATTAAGACCCCCAAAAACTGAGGGGCGGTATCAGTAGGGTTGTGCAGTTGATAGATGGACGTACTCCGAAAGTAATAGCCTTCTAGATGAAAGTTTACAGCTTAAACTTTGACCAACCATAATAGCATGATTAAACTTTGCATTTTTTTTTTTTTTTTTGCTAATAGTCTTACATGATATGCACTTAAGAAGTTCTAAATTATTTGTTGAATGAAGATCCTCTGCCACACTGCGTTCCATAAACGATCGAAGTCCGCACCATACACGACCGTGTACGTGAAACGTGACAAACTGAGTGCACGCGGCAAGTGTGCATGGCCAAATACTAACGAAAGCTAATTTCTTGTACATGTAGCAATTATGCATGTTCAAATCCTTGCAGCCGTTTGTAATAAGAGTTCCTGGAAGTCGATAAGGAGGGCTGATGGTAATGCAGGCACTGAAAATAAAGCACTTATAGAACTGCATGTCCGTAGTCTGAGTAAAAACATGTATATAGTTTTAAAATAGCTTGCCTCATGTATGCAGCCGCGCTGTTATAATGTTTTAAATCCTAGCAGTCGGTGTAATGTGGTTATATGGAAAGTTGATGCATTTCGCTTATTTACTTGAGGATGCAGAGTAAGTAGATTGTACGCTTCTAATTCCAGACAAAGTTATCATTTAGAATCACTACTGCATGATTTTTGGCCTTCCCAAACGAAAGATTTCCATCTTGAAACAATCATCGCGATTTCTATGATCGTAGCTCTTCGTTGGTGGTACAGTATCGTACGGTGGGAGAAGTTCAAAGACGTACGTTTTCCTGGTCTTGCGTCCAAGATAGCCTACAACAGCTTTCTGACAGTGTCAGAAATTCAGCATGATCACCGCACAATGCGTTTGCTGCTATAATCTTGTCAGAGTGAAAAAATCCTGTGGTATATTCCAGGCTTTAAACGAAACATTGAATTAAATTAGAAACAAGTTATTTCAGATGCATTCCAATTCTCCAGTCATGTTGAAATTCATTAAAACAGCATATGACGATTAGAATTAAATAGTTGAAACACATAAGATAATCGAACACCACTATATTCGAACATAACACCACTCGAAGAAATATTTTAGACATTATTTCCATTGGGTTCCATGCTAAAACAAGAAGGAATTGTGTTTGTATTCTGTATAGCTGGTGGCACCACCATTTCGGGCGAAACATACGTTGCCAACGTTCAACAGCACTTTAAATAGGAATTACGTGATGTGATTTAAAGCTAGCAGTCACATTAAATCTTCAAACCAGTATCCAGACATCCGCTGTAGCCTACCCATACGCATATTCTGTGTGCCTGCGTCGCAAATAAAGCACAATGCACTTAATGGTTTAAACTGATGCATCCTGTTGTATTCTTGAAGAGGCAAGGCGCGCGTTTTTCAACTTTAGGTGAGGTCTACTGCATACAAACAAACTCGACATGAGGGTTTACAGGCTCAACTTTGTTGAGACATCTACAGAATGCACACCGATCAAAACAACGGCAAGCCCTTAGGAATAACACCAATGCACGTTTTAATTGTATTAAAGACACCACACAACATCAGCTCCGTCTCCATATTGCGCTGTAAGACATAGTCATTGCTATCTTTCGGTTGTAAAAGCATGTACTGTGCACTATCAGCCAATCCAGCATAATGAATAAGAGAGCTTACCTTAGGAGAAGAAAATTCAAATAAATAGATGGGATGTTCAACGCAACCGAGGTCGGATAAGAAGTTGACTGAGATCTGGAATAAAGTCTCATTTGAAAAGTACAGTTAAAAGTTGATGCATTCTCGTACTTTATACATGTGCATAAATAACTGAAGATCTTAAAGCACAAAGCTTTAGATGGAAGCATTTATGCTGAACCCCGTGCTCAATAAAATTGACAATATGCATTACTATTGCCATTCGACCACACACACACTTACGATTTGCTCAGCAACAAAATGTGTGCTTGAAAACTTTACGCTGTATGACCAGGATTTATTCTCCAATGATATATTAATGGTGTATCGGTAACACTTCATTTTACGACCCGCAAAGTACTGTGTAATTACACCGAATTTACAGCGTACCTATTTGTAACAACAGGGTACCTCTACAGTACGTACTTGTAGGTATAAGGGAATAATATTTTAAGTTTGGGGTAATAAGAGGGTAAGAATATGAAGAATTATAAATTATTTATACTCTAAGTATTTTATAACTACAGGGTACCTATTGTAATATTACGTGGTATGTATGACTTAGTCAAGTCTATGGGGAAATTATGTTTTATTTTTTTATGATTTTATTGTGAATTTTTCATATTGACTACTGAATGTTGTATACAGTCAATGTCTAGGAACCACATCGGCAAATAAATATAACAGCACATCACTTTCATTTTAGTAGCCTATATTACTTGCTTTTACAAAAGTCCAGCTGATTTAATGTGGTTATCTTATTTTAAGGTAAGTACAATAAAAATAGCAACTTATTCCCTATTTACCAGGAAACTCTTACATTTGCGGACATATTTGAAGTGGTGCTTTGCAATTTTGACTCTGAAACTCTTTTATTTCAAATGACACAATAATGACCACAAAGCAGCACGCTATTTGTTTATTTTTAATAGGTGTTATCATTGGTGGAATAAAACTTTGTAACATGTGTAAACACAAGTATTTTAGCCAAATATAATGTATGCAATGGCAAACCAGAATGAAACAACAGAATATATCAGCACCCGCTAAAGCAAACGACGACTACATGCGTAGGCTACTGCTCAGGTGTAGAGCGCGCGGCCGTCTGCAGGAGGTTTGCTGGAACGCGAACCTGAGGTGAAATTTCTTTAAGAGGTTTTAAAAACTTTCTACACTGTGGAGTACGGCTGCAAGTGATGTGAGCAGGATCCGCATGCTGAATAAGGTAACTGGTTTTGTTAATACATGACTCACGCATTTCAAACAATGTTTTTTCAAGACAGTTGCCAGCTAACTGTAGCAGCAGGTTAGCTAGCACATAAATTAGCCTAAAGTTAATAACTAGCTCAGAAAACTCAGTTTTTTGTCAAGGCACAGAGAAGAAACATTTACTGAAGGCTTTCATTTATGTTTTTATATGTAATGCAGAACAGCATTTGTGAGACGACATCAACTCAACATCCGAGTGGACAAGAACACCAACAGAGGAAGCCAGCCGCAAAAACAACGAAAAATTGTCATGACTTTTTATTTGAAATAAAAGTTTTGTGTTAATAAAAATTAAGTGTTGGCTTAATTATAGTGTTTTAAAGCTGTTTTGAAAGAAGTTGCTTTAAAATAAAAATAACAATATTCTGTATGTTTATGGTATTTACCCTATAACATTTATAACAAGAGGTGAACAAAGCACCACTTTAGTTTACAGCCCGCAAATATGAGAGTTACCTGGTACATACAGAGAACAAGCGGGGAATAAGCCCCACTTTAATTTACAGCCCGCAAATATAAGAGTTACCTGGTACATACAGAGAACAAGCGGGGAATAAGCCCCACTTTAATTTACAGCCCGCAAATATAAGAGTTACCTGGTAACTCCTGTATACATATACAGATCAAAGAGGTACAAGTTGCTATTATTTTTATTGTGCTGTTATATATTATTTGCCGACGTGGCTTGTAGACATCAACTGTAGGCTATACAATACACTTCATCAGATAAGTAGCAAATACAAAAAAAAAACATATTACACATAGACGTAAGTCATACATACCACGTAATATTACAATAGGTACCCTGTAATTATGAAATACTTAGAGAATAATTTTCCATATATTCTTACCCCCTTATTACCCCAAACTTAAAATATTGTTCCCTTATAACTACAAGTACGTACTGTAGAGGTACTCTGTTGTTACAAATAGGTACGCTGTAAATTCGGTTTAATTACGCGGTACTTTGCGGGTCGTAAAATAAAGTGTTACCGGTGTATCCTACCATAAGATTTAAAGTTCGTAAAACAGCGTATCCCCGTATCCTTAAAGTCTGTAGTTAGGGTCAGGTGAGTGAAGATCTAACGTGAATATTTGCATTTGATATGAACAGTTTGCATGAATACTGTTAGGCATTAAGCAACTTGCATTGTAGTACCGTAGCAGGTATAGGACGTTGCAAGAACCTGTTACATGAATAAATAGTACCTTATATTATTGATGTTTTAGGGAAACACTGAAAGGGACAGTTCAGATGAAGCTCGTATACTTTGCGCATTCCTTATTCCAATGAAACACGCGAACATTAGACCGCGTCATTTGCCTGTTTGCAGCATGTCATGCATTGCATACACGCGGTATTTAATGTGTGAAATTTTCGCGAGCAATAGTCTCTTCATCCAAGTCGATTCCATGTCTTTGCTTCACAAAACATTCGCGTACGGTTTAAAACCAATAATAAGTGGAGCATTTGGTATTGTAGATGAAAGACAAAGATCCTGTGATGAGGGAGATATCAACTTTCAGCATTCTTCCAAAGCCGCCACGGCGACTGCCAGCGTATAAGATTCCACACAGCTCGTTTCCTCTGGCGTTCACTCGCTTTCTCTCTCTCTCCACAGGCAGCCGCTGGGGCACAAGACACAGTTAGTTTCTTTGGTTTACTCTCACCTCCTCGCTGAACACAGCCTACGGTAAGTATAAGGTTCCACACAGCTCGTTTCCTCTGGTGTTCACGCGCTTTCTCTCTCTCTCCACAGGCAGCAGCTGGGACACAAGACACAGTTAGTTTCCTTGGTTTTACTCTCACATCTTCGCTGAACACAGCCTACGGTAAGTGTAAGGTTCCACACAGCTCGTTTTCTCTGGTGTTCACTCTCTTCTTCTCTCCACAGGCAGCAGCTTGGGCACAAGACATAGTTAGTTTCCTTGGTTTACTCTCACCTCTTCGCTGAACACAGCCTACGGTAAGTATAAGGTTCCACACAGCTCGTTTTCTCTGGTGCTCACTCTCTTCCTCTCTCCACAGGCAGCAGCTTGGGCACAAGACACAGTTAGTTTCCTTAATTTTACTCTCACATCTTCGCTGAACACAGCCTACGGTAAGTGTAAGGTTCCACACAGCTCGTTTTCTCTGGTGTTCACTCTCTTCTTCTCTCCACAGGCAGCAGCTTGAAGTGGCAGACTAGAGGGGCGTTTAAACTTAAATACAGTGGGAACAGCGGACTTACGGCATTTGGTCTCCTCTTACTGAGTCCGGCGGGGTGTGCGGTTTCCACGTAGCGTCGGGGGCGAAACCCTCACGACGGGAGCGTTGGTCACAGAGGGGCGTAACGTCGCACCAAGGCCGAGCGCTGCCCTCTCCTATTACCGTCAGGCGATCTCACACCGGACAGGGGTGCCCTTTTGTAGGGACCTCGGGACGGGCGGACTTCCTACACCACACTCTCTGCAACGGTAGGTAATACACAGGTCAAAGCATCCACAATAAACAGTTCCTAGTAGTACTCACACACCCGTTAGCCTCCAGCTCTTCACCGCCGCTCTTCCACAACCCCAAATGTCTGCACAGAGGCTCGAGTCGGGACACTACTCCTTCACTTTGAACCAGAAGCACACTCACAACATACAGTATATTAAGGTCCACTAAGACCGACTGCCTCTTCGTCCTCCCGGACAAGATGTACGAAGGCGGGGGTTTATCTGACGAGACACACACAGCAATACACAGCAAAATGCACAGCAAAATGCACAGCACCACGATAAAGTGAAAGTTCTCACAGCACAAAGACTCACCCACCACACTGAAGTGCACACAAAGGACGCCCGTCTTCGTTCACTTTGCCCAGGTCCGATGAGCGATGGATATTGCGGTCTCGTGGTGGTTTCGTCACTGTGGCTGGCTTCAACGCAAAACTCTCTCCGGCTCACCCACCACGTTGTATTTAGGGGTAGGGCCACTCTCCTTCTCACAGAGGGGTCCACTAAAAAGGCAAGTTAATATACACAGCGTGTATGCAACAATACTGTTACTCACAAAGCCTGAGGGTTGTGTCTCTTACTGCCCTGTTCCTTTGGTCCACACAGCAGGCAACTTCAACTCACAATACTCCGTTTCCTTCCCTCTTGATGTGTCATTATATCAGTAACTTCCGTTTGTTCCTCAACCTTTAAGGTCTCCAATATTCCTCCAAACGGACGATCTCAGCCTGAGGAAGAGTGTTTGGACCGCCACCAGTAGCGTGTCGAGTAAACCACAGCACAACGGTCAGTTCGTACCATAAGTACACGGAGCACACAACAAGCACACCAAACTGTGATTTAAGCTGCTCTTAAATACCATCTTGTTTAGCGTATCCTCCAATCATCGACTGCTGCTGTTAACTAGGCCCAGCTGCATTCAATTCGCCGATTTTCCTCCTCGCGGCGCTACCGGAAGTTCCGGTGTTCTTCGTTTCCGGTCCGGATGAAACACTTCCGGGCGGAACCAAACTTCCTCACTTTTGGTTCCGCCCCTAAAAGATCGTCACCTTGTGACATTATCTCATACTGGATTGATTTATACAAAGAACAAGATTTGGACTCAAGGCACATTTAATTTATTATGAATTATGATAATACCACTGACTTAGTGTCGTTTTCTTTTTGTTGTTAATATAAAAATCTGATGGGAAATGCTATCTTCAACACTTATAATTAATCCCTGAACGTATTAATATATACATTTTATTAAAACATGTTAATAATAATTAATTTATTGCATTTAATTTAATTAACCAGCAGAATCACAGTGTCAAAAAATGTAGACGTTCCATAATTGCGATAGTTAGTTGTTTTGCTGATATTGGGTTAGATTTTAGTTCATGTTATACTAGGCATCATTAACGTTGGGTAAGCAGTTTAAATGTGCCCAACCTATTAGTAACCAAATGTGAAGCTAAGCCAATATAACATGTGTTTTTCAACTTTTGCATTGTTTAGCCAATAGCTACAGGGAGGAGAAACATCCTAAAAATAGTGCCATCGCTGCACTGTGATCAACAACATACATGACTGAAGACGAATTTCAGGTAAAAACATTTGTCATTTATGTGATTATGCATGATCATGCAATAATGTTCTGTGAAATGTATATTTGTGACAGTTTGGGTGTGGGTAGAGAAGCACTAGTCTTCAGTGTTGTTTATATAATTAATGGCACATAAGTGGTTAAAGTTGTGTGTGTGTGGGGGGGGGGGTTGTTTTCTTTGGGCACAACCTTCATTACCTTTTTCTGTTTTCTGTCTTTTTGTTTTTCTTACACCAGCAATGTATCACTGCAAACAGTGTGCCTATGGGAGTAAAACTATAATAAGTTTTACTCAACATATGAAACTTCACAGTAATGCACCGAACTGCCTTTTTACCTGTTGTGTACCTGATTGTACCCGTGCATTCAGAAAATTTGCAGCCTTCAAGTCTCATCTGTACAGAGATCATAAGGGGTATACGACTCACCAGAATGCTAGGGTTGAACAAATCGGAACAACACTGATTTGTCAGATTGAATTTTGTCAGATTACATCTACAAATCTGAAGGAGCTTCTTAGTCATTTGAAAGGCCATATACAAGAGGGCAGGAAAATAACATGTCCTTTTAAGGGTTGTG
Source organism: Misgurnus anguillicaudatus (assembly GCF_027580225.2). Classification (NCBI taxonomy): domain Eukaryota; kingdom Metazoa; phylum Chordata; class Actinopteri; order Cypriniformes; family Cobitidae; genus Misgurnus; species Misgurnus anguillicaudatus. Next base: position 30,520,554 of record NC_073342.2, read on the forward strand.
AGAAAACATTTAATGTAAAATCCACATTTGCATCTCATATTTCGAGAATGCACAAAGACAGTTCAGTTGAACATGGACATGAGGCTGTGTTTCAACAACAATCCCAAGAAGGACAGTTTGCAAACCTGTCCCAACCTCTGACTCAGCCCTCCACCTCTCTCACTGAGAATGATGAAGAGCTGGAGACAGGGGGACTTGATGATAGTGTGGATGAAGACCTCTTTTTAAAGAACTTGTCTATGTTTTACTTGAAGCTTCAGGCTAAGCTACTTTTACCAGCATCAGTCATTCAGACTATCATTGAAGAGGTCCAAGAAGTACATGATGTTGCTCAGTCGCATCTCTTTTCAAAACTGAAAGAGAAATTGTCTGTGCTTGGGGTTCCAGACATGACTATTACAAATGTCATTGAGGATCTCACAAAAGATGACATATTAAAAAAGGGCAACAGCATTTTACATACTGATCAGCGTCGCAAATCGTTGTTTAAAAATATCTTTAATTATGTTAAACCTTTGCCCCTGTACTTGGGTACAAATGAGTCAGGAAAGGAATGCTTTGCACAGTATGTGCCAATAAAGGAAACTCTTAGTTCCCTATTTGAGTCTGAAGGTCTTTACACACCGGGACGTTTTTCGTGCGCGTTTATCGTCGACGTTTAACGTCTCGTGACTCAAGAACGAGCGCCAATGTGAGTGCGCACACCCACGCGAAAAGCGCGACGCGCAAAAGCGTCATTTTCAGAAAAACGCCTCGGACGCGTTTTTTTGGTCTGACGCGGCGCGTTAAAAGTTGGCCGACCAATGAGATTGGCGCTTTTGTTCACGTGCCTGGCGCTGCTGAAGTTCCAATAAAACACGACTTGGTGGCGCTCAAGCACAAAATGGTCTTGCGGAGCACGTGGAACAGGTAAACACACAAAGAAGATGCATCGAGGCTGTGGAGGTTAATGAAGGTGTCGGAGTTCCTTCCTCACATCATCGACTGAATTTCGAAGGTAACGTGATATATATTAGAACATTACAATACATAGCTGTGTGGGCTATATGATTAGATTAAACTTTATTGTCATTACACAAGTACAAGGCAACGGAATGCAGTTTAGGTCTAACCAGAAGTGCAAAAGCAGTATAAAAAGTGCAGGATATCAATAATAATTGCATCTAGGTGCAGGATTATGTAATACGATGTAACAACTTACTATGGGTGGTACTATGAACATAATACTATGAACATAATCTACAGAAATGTACAAATAGATGTGTACATAATAAACTAAACAGAACAGTAGTGAAATTAATATTTAAGTAGTGCATGAATGAATTTGGATTGTAACTAGTCAGTTAAGAGTGCAATGGCTTAAGTTATTGTGAATAGTTATTCTAATATTCAGTACACAGGGGTGCAAACGATGCAATTCAAGTAGTCCAGCAGTGCAAATGAACAGGGAGTATGAAATAGACAGTCCAGTAGTGCAAATCTACATTATAACTGTGCAAGTAATAAAAAACTATTATTGGTGCATTACATTACGATATGTAATGCACTGACATTGAACACTTCATACCATGGCATGTTCCCTGTACACCGTGATATCACATGTTTTGTTGTTTGCACCATAGTATTTCATTGTGTGTAACTGGAACCTGTTGTACACAAAAGTGGACAATTACACTGCTTCATGTTCAAAAAAAAATATTTGGTTATTATATTCATTGCTTTTTCCTAACCCCAAATAGCTTGGAGAAATCTAAAATGCAAGCCAAACCAAAGGTGGGGTTTTAGGAGGTTAATTTGTGTTCTGTGTTTAGGTAACATCTGCTGCATTTGTTCAGCCAGATAAAATACCATGAATCTAAATTACATTTGTAATCAAATATTGACCTCATGGATATCGTGGCATGGCCCTCAGTGTGAAAGATTGTTTCTGATGAAAACTAAATTTATCTTTACAGTGTTCACAGCAATATTTCTGCTAAACTGATGTGAGCAAAAGTGAGGAGGCCCCAGCAAGCACGTCTTCAGGATCATCCAGCACAGCCGTGACAAGGTCCAATCTAAACAAAAGAAAACAGTCCGAGACGAACCTCTGGAGATGTACCTCTTATCAAAAGATGCTAAAGGGAAAAAATTGAAAGCGAAGCACAGAAGAGAGAAAGAAGAGCACAGAAGTAGCGCTCTGCCAGTTTTGGGTCACACCTATAGATGTTTATTATATACCATTATATTTAGTTATTTTTTTAATGTTTATACATTCAAGAAATACAGTTGAACATGTACATTTCATAGATATGTTTATTTGCACTACAGTTCACTTAGACTTCTATCATTGTGACTTATTTGCTCTACAGCTCTGCCAGTTCTTGTTCACACAAATTATTGTTTATTATATACCATTTTACTTATGTATTTTAAGTGTTTATACATTTAAGAAATACATTTGAAAATGTCTAATTTCTAAATGTTGATTTGCACTATCGTTCAGTTGCACTACAGTCATTGTGACTTTTCTGGAGTGGACCAACATTTCTGAATCCTGTTTTATTTGATTTTACTGTCATGTCTCTGATTGTTATTGCAAACTGCAGTTCATTCACAAAAATAAATGTTTGATTAAAAAAACTAATTGTAAATAACGTGACATTTTGGTACTATGCATATATTTGTACATCAGTATTGTTGACCTCTTTTTGTAATAACTACATACCTAATTATTGCATCATTATATTTATAGGCAACACTTACCAATTTGCAGGAGTATTAAAATTTTTGGGCACAACCAAAATGATGGTTCCTTGTTCTACCCACCCACCCTCTATAAAACGAGTATATTGGTTAAAATGAGAACTTAAATCTTTAGCCAAATCACAAAATACAATACATTTGAGAAAATTGTTAACAGAGAAAGTGCTTGTAAAAGATTTGTTAAAATTACACACATCGGATCACCCATTACCTTATATTTTGTGAAAGAGTTTTAATTTTGATATAACGAGTTCTATCAAAAATAGTTACTTTTATGTGGAGATGCTGATATATTAACTGATGATAAAAGAATCGAATCAAATAGATTTCATTTAAAAATGTATTCAAGTTCACGGAGATATTTTTGTACAAACATTATATATATATATTCAAGAGCCATGTTTGTTTGTTTGCTAGTTAACCAAAAATCGTATGTGAATGGTTATTGACTACACGCGAGTGTAACTGTCTCTCTTCTTCTGTGTGACAAGTGAGTATCAGAACAGACGCATAACGTCTCGCAGCGCCGCCCTGTGTACCGGCATATATCTGTTTTGTATTAGGCGCCATCTAATGTCCAGGGAGTGAAATTGCACCTCACTCGGCTCAGCACCAGTAAAATTCGTTTGGGTGTGAAAGCAGAAAAACGTGACGTTAAACGTCGACGATAAACGCACACGAAAAACGTCCCGGTGTGTAAAGACCTTGAGGCTTTCAAAAAGCAGTATGAAATGACCCATTCTCGCATCTCTACCCATGATGTGTTTGAGGATGTATGGGATGGACAGAATACCACTGAAAATGTATTGCTTAAAAGTAAAACATCATCATTAGCCTTGATCCTTTATCAAGATGCGTTTGAGGTTGTCAGTCCGCTATAGGGCCAGGCTGAAAAAAACACAAGGTACTGGCAGTCTATCTGACACTTGGAGACATATTGCCCTACAACAGATCAAATATTGATCATATGCAGCTTGTCCTTCTCTGCAGGGAAAAAGACTTCAAGTTTTTCGGACAGGACATGATTTTCAGTCCACTGATAAAAGATCTCAAGGATCTTGAGGACAGTGGTATTGTTTTGAAGAATGGCATAGTTATTCGAGGTTGTGTATGTGCTACTGTATAGCAGGAGATAATCTTGGTTCTCATTGTATTGGTGGCTTTGTGGAAAATTTCAGCAAGAGTTCCTTTTTTTGTAGGTTTTGTGATATAGACAGACAAACATTTCAGTCAAGTCCTTTGTCTGCTGGTTCAAATAGAACAAAACAGTCATATCAGGAGCATGTACACGAATTAGGAGACACAAACACAGAATCGCTGTGTGGCATAAAGTTTGACTCCATATTCAACCAGCTACGTTACTTTCATGTTTGCCAGCCTGGTCTTCCACCATGCCTCGGACATGATCTTTTTGAGGGCATTGTTTTTGTTGACGTGCCGTTGTGCATCAACCACTTGGTAAAACAGGAAAACCAGTTCACTTATGTGGATTTGAATTGAAGTATAGGTCAGTTTACCTACCTTGGAAATGAAGCAGATGACAAACCTCCTGAATTCAGCCCAGGTAGTGAGAAGTTAAGTGGTCATGCCGTCCAGAATTGGTGCCTGTTGAGAGTACTGCCTCTGTTAATTGGGCACAGGATCAAAAATCCTTGCGAAAATGATGTTTGGAAGTTGATTTTGCTCTTGAGAGAGATAGTCGCTTATGTATGTGCACCAGCAATTACTGCAGATCAGATTGCCTACTTGAATGTCCTCATTGAAGAATACATCCAGTCCAGAGTTGAACTTTTTCCTGACCACCCACTTAAACCAAAGCACCATTATCTTTGTCACTATCCTGAGCTCATACTTAAGTTTGGACCTCTCATCCGTCTTTGGACGTTGAGATTTGAAAGCATAGTTTCTTTAAACAGTGTGCCAGAAAACTGCACAACTTTAAGAACCTGTGTGGTACTCTAGCAGAGCGACACCAACTCCTTCAAGCATACTTAAGTGCTGGCAGTCTTTTTCCTCCTGTCGTCCAGGTTGAGAAAGGAACAGCATTCTATGTTGGTGACTATAATGAGAGAATCAAGGCAGCAACTGCACCATATAACTTTTCCCATGACACTACTGTGGTGACTAATGCTGTCACTGTCAAAGGGACAAAGTACAAAAAAGGAATGCATGTGGTTCTACAACGAGATGATGAGGGCCTTCACGTGGGTGAGATTATGTTGATTTTGATCCATCATAGTGATGTTGCCTATTTTATTGTGGGGAGGCAGAAGGCTCTGGAACTTGTTGGTTTGGGTATTCACAGTCTAACAGACCATGACTCAAACTACATGTGTGTTAAACAAGACAACCTTCTTGATTATTATCCACTAATGGGGTACAAGCTGAATTGCACACCAGTAATAATATTTCATCATTCCCTCAAAGAGTGAAATGGCAGCACTCGGGGGGACATTAGACAAGCGGTGTTGGCAGTGCTACCTAGCCTACCAGAGGATAAACTTCAGTCCATCCTCAATAAGTTGCAAACTATTGGAGTGGAAACCAGATCTGATCTTCAGTTCATCAAAGAGGAGGACCTCCCTGACAACATTTCTTTCTTTCTTTATTTATAAAGTACGGAGCCCTTCTGGTCACCCCCTGGAAAAAAGAAAACAATCCGTGATCACGGTTTTGTAATTCGTCCCCTCAGTTTATAAACCGTACTCACGGATTATTAAACTGTTCCCTCAGTTTTACAAACCGTGCGCTCGGATTAATAAACCGTACGCACGAGTTAACAATCCGTGCTCTTAGATTTGTAAACCGTACCCTCAGTTTTTGCAATCCGTACCCACGAATTTATAAACCGTGCGCACGCTTTTGCAATCTGTTCTCACAGTTTTGCTAACTGGATTTGTAGCCCCTCCCTCATTTTAGAAATCGCTATTCATTCTTATTCATTCTTTCCAAGTTTGCTATTAATGTTTGATATTTTCGGAAATTAATAAAGTTTAAACCGTGTTAAGCTGTTTTATACGTTCCTAACTGGAAACGTGCTTTAATATTTACGAAATAGCCTATTTTAATCGGATTCTACAGTAAACAGATATCTTTGTGTAAAATTAACATGTTATTTAGATTTATTCATCAAATAAAATAAGTATTTAACTAACAAATGATTTCTACATATCCTATATATTTTAATCAATATACTTAGGCTTGCTATATATTTTCGTTTTTAATTGCTCATTTCAAATTCATCTTTTATGTATTTAACATCAGCTTATTAGGTAAGATTAAAAGATTATTAAGAGCTGCACAATTATATACATATAAGTTTTATATACATATAATTCTTAATTATTGTAAATCAATATTATTATATCTGATTATCAATATATTTGAGAATTTCACACTTAAATATTTACACGTTTTAAAACTTATAATAATAATTGCTCATTTAAAATTAATATTTTATGTTTAACATCAACATAACATCGACAATCAAACATTTTTACATTGTAGCCTATTATTTGAGTAAATATAGGCAAACAAAGTAGAACACGTGTTAATTTAAAAATCAACAAAGCAAACGGGTTTTATTCAGCAGCAGATGAAATTGTGTCTTTTGCAGACAATAAACATCTCCGAATCTCCTCAAAAATCCTGGTAAGTGTGGAGTATGAGTAATTACATTTACAATATAGGTGCAGGATTCTGCTGATCCACCTGTCTGGAATTAAGAAGTGATTCTGCAACCTCTCAGAGTTTATTCAGCTCATTGTATTTGTAACATGTACTGTTTGGCATTTTTGGAGTTTCATGATGACTGTAGAGTTATGTCATGTGTAAATAAATGTTCAATAAAACAATTGTGTACAATTGCTTTGTTCATCGTTCATAAAGGATGGTATGAAATAAATTCACTTTACATTAAGTAAATTCAACTCATTTTTTATTGAAATAAAATTCATAAAAAACAGCTACATCTACTTAACATTTGCAATTACTTATTTTTACTCAATTTTATTTTTAATAGGAAATCAATTTAATTATTGTTAATACCAGATTTAAAGCTTTCAAATTTACTCAGTATTTGTAAGTATAAAATGTTTTACCAAAAATTGAATAAATCATAGTAAATGTTTTACAGAGTGTGGCTCATATACCCGCTCATTGTGCATTAAAAATATGACCAGAAATTGATTCTTTTACACACATTTCAAAGAGCACAGCTATTTTAACACGTTGATGACCTAAATAAATACGTACAATACAAATAGTCACGATTATTCTAGCAGTATTTGCACAGAAAGCTGTTACCCAGTTAATATAACAGTATAACTTCAAGTATTCAGATAAAAAAACTTTACGCAAGGACAAAGACAATATTTAATTAAAAGTACAAATTTTAAGTTTAAATATTAATAAACTCCAAACTTATCTGGATTTTTTAAAGAGTTTCTCTCATGTTTGTCATCCCAGAAGTTTCCTTTGATGATTATTTTCTCATTGATCCTTAAATTAACATGTGATCTACTTAATTTCTAACTACTTTTTTGCTTACATTAGCTCAGATAATAAACATAATGTAAAAATGTTTCACCAAAAAATTAAGTAAATCATAATAAAAGTTTGGCATGAAGTTGATGTTAAATGCAAATAATATTGATTTACAATAATTAAGAATTATAGGTATATAAAACTTATATGTTTATAATTGTGCAGCTCTTAATAATCTTTTAATCTTACCTAATAAGTTGATGTTAAATACATAAAATATGAATTTGAAATGAGCAATTAAAAACGAAAATATATAGCAAGCCTAAGTATATTGATTAAAATATATAGGATATGTAGAAATCATTTGTTAGTTAAATATTTATTTTATTTGATGAATAAATCTAAATAACATATGTTAATTTTACACAAAGATATCTGTTTACTGTAGCATCCGATTAAAATATTTCGTAAATATTAAAGCACGTTTCCAGTTAGGAACGTATAAAACAGCTTAACACGGTTTAAACTTTATTAATTTCCGAAAATATCAAACATTAATAGGAAACTTGGAAAGAATGAATAAGAATGAATAGCGATTTCTAAAATGAGGGAGGGGCTACAAATCCAGTTAGCAAAACTGTGAGAACAGATTGCAAAAGCGTGCGCATGGTTTATGAATTCGTGGGTACGGATTGCAAAAACTGAGGGTACGGTTTACAAATCTGAGAGCACGGATTGTTAACTCGTGCGTACGGTTTATTAATCCGAGCGCACGGTTTGTAAAGCTGAGGGAACAGTTTAATAATCCGTGAGTACAGTTTATAAACTGAGGGGACGAATTACAAAACCGTGATCACGGATTGTTTTCTTTTTTCCAGGGGGTGACCAGAAGGGCGCCGTAATAAAGCACTTTCACACAACGGTTAAGTTAGGACAAAGTGCTGTACATTATTAAAAGAAAACAGCAATTAGTATAACAATCACAAAAATAAAAAAATAAAATAAAAATAACAAGTAGTAAAATAACAAGACATAAGACAGTTACATGATACAACATTAAAAATCTTACACCATTAGATGTTTTTTGAGTCTGCATTTAAAAACAGGTAAGGAGGGTGCAGCTCTAATAGACAAAGGGAGCTTATTCCACAAAGTAGGGCCAGAGATTGCAAAGGCTCGATCGCCTCTGCGACTGAGTCTGGTTCTCTGGACTGAAAGGAGACCAAGATCAGCAGACCTCAGATGTTTGTTTGGCCTATGAACACTAATTAGCTCAGAAAGGTAAGATAGTGCTTGGTTGTGAAGGGCTTTATAAACAAAAATAAGGATTTTATAACTTATTCGTGAAATAATTGGTAGCCAATTTAAAGAGATTAAGATTGGAGAAATGTGATCAAACTTACGTCTACCTGACAACACTCTTGTGGCTGCATTCTGTACCATCTGAAGGCGCATTAAAGATGACTGACTGATACCATAATACAAAGAGTTACAGTAATCTAATCGTGCGAGAACAAACAAATGAATAACCTGTTCAAATTGTTTTTTTGATAACAGAGTTTTAAGTTTGGATATGCGTCTTAGATGGTAGAAACAGGATTTCACAACTACACTGATTTGTTTATCAAAGTCAAGGTTTTTATCAATGTAGACACCCAAATTATTAACTACAGAGGTCAAGTGAGAAGCGAGATGGCCAAAGTGAGGGGCATAGTCATCATATGTTTTAACACCTGTTAGGGTTGAGTTGTACTGCGTTAGGGTGTTGGTTGCTTTCTGTGTTGCAGGTCCTGATTGGGGCATGGATTGAAAACACCTGTAACCTTTGTGATCCTATAAAAGCGTGAGATGGGCATTCAGCAAGGCGGCTGTTCTGGGCTGGGGAGCAGTTTGCCAGGACCACGCTCTAAAATGGATTTTCTTTATTATGTTATGTTTTTTAATAAATATTATGTTAATTGATTCCGCTGTGTCGTCTCCATTTCTGTTGCACAATTGAGCCAGGTGTGACATATGGGGGCTCGTCCAACCTTTGATTGATTTGTTTGGTAATATTTGTTGAATTGGTTATATTGTTACCGAAGAACAAGCAACACCTGGGGCTAGTCCAGTGGCTGTGCAAAAATCCGTCGTTTCTGTGGTTGGTTTGTCGTTTGAGCAACAGAAAGAACTTCTTGATATGCAACAAACGCACGAAAAAGAGATGCGGGAACAAGAAATAGCAGTAGAAAAACTTAAATTAAACGACTTGGCGAGACAGCGGGAAATGGATTTCGAGAAAATGAAATATGATCAGAAGTTAGCTGCAGACAGACAGAATCAGGAGTTTCAATTAAAATTGGAGAGCTTAAAACTTCGAGGTGAAGGCAGACATATCAGTCTTACTGATGGTTCATTTGACTTGATTAATAATTTGAAATTGCTAGCTGTCTTTAATGAAAATGATCCTGATGTATTTTTTTCATTATTTGAAAGTATAGCTGACGAACGGGGATGGCCTATTTCCGACCGCACAGTAATGCTTCAATCTGTTTTAGTGGGGAGAGCACAAGAAGCATATACTGCTTTACCAGCAGAGGAAAGAAAGAATTATGATAGTGTAAAGGCTGCTGTGTTTAAAGCTTTTGAACTAGTTCCAGAAGCATATCGCCAACGGTTTCGGTCGTGGAGAAAAGGTGAGAGACAAACGCATGTGGAGGTTACAAGAGAGTTAAGTAACCATTTTGATCGCTGGTGTACAACATCTAACATATTGTCATTTGGTGAGTTACGCGAAATGATGATTATTGAACAGTTAAAGAACATCGTCCCTGAACCAATTGCAGTTTATATTAACGAACATAAGCCCCGTACTGCTGTCGAAGCTGCATCGTTAGCAGATGATTTTGTTTTGATACACAAAAATCGATTTGCGAATGTTGAAAGTTTTTATCCTAAGCAACTGCAACGAAATGATCGAAGACAACCGTCGCAAAGGATAACTGATTCCATGTGTCGTTATTGTTTGGAAGTTGGACACTGGAAGAATGAATGTCCTGTACTTGAAAGCAAACAGGGACTTGGAAAGTATAAGAGTTCTACGCCTGTGCTTTTAACAAGTTGTTTGTCACGCGCCTCTGTTACGGAAAATTTGTTGCCGACAAAAAAGGTCTGTTCGGAAATCGAAAATAAAGGTTATGTACCTTTTATTTCTGAAGGATGTGTTTCTCTTTTTGAGGGGCAGAAAGGTGTACCTGTGAGAGTTTTGAGAGATACTGGATCATCAGAGTCCTTCATTTTGGAGTCTATACTTCCATTCTCGTCTGCTTCATATGTGGGTAAGGATGTTTTGATCCAAGGAATTGCACTGCAAACACTGTCTGTTCCTTTGCATAAGTTTGCTTTACAGTCTCGGTTAGTCAGTGGGGAAGTGATTATGGGAGTGCGCCTTTCCTTGCCAGTGGAGGGAGTGGAGATCATTTTGGGAAATAATTTGGCTGGAGAGAGTGTGTGGCCTGTACTAGCCCCATCACCGATTGTGACTTCGTTGTCCCGTCCTGACCAGGGCTGTGGTGAGTTATCGGAAGGTGCAGTTTGTGTTGTTACACGGTCTAAGACAAAGGAGCTAAATGCTGATGGTGATTTTGGTGACATTCGCAGACCGTTTAAGTTTGTCGCTCCTGGATTGTCTCTTCTATCTAAATTCTCTCGTGCAGAATTAGTGGAGGCCCAGCGGGAGGATCCTGGGTTAAAAACGTTTTTTGCTGATGCTCTTCTACCAGAGGATGTGGAAAGTTCCGCTACTGGATACTTCGTTGATGACGGATTATTATTGCGTAAATGGCTTGCACAAAAAGACGACTGTGGAGGTGAGTCAGTTATTCAAGCTGTTGTTCCGGAGAAATACCGAGATTTTGTACTTCAGTTGGCTCACGGAGATATAGCGGGTCATTTGGGAGTTAAAAAGACGTATGACAGAGTGTTGAAGCATTTTTATTGGCCGCTTTTGAAAAAAGAAATCTCGCATTTTATTAAAACCTGTCATACGTGCCAAATGATGGGAAAACCAAATCAGTCCCTACCACAGGCCCCGTTGTATCCAATACCTTCAGTGGATCAACCTTTTGAAGACCTATTAGTGGACTGTGTTGGTCCACTACCTCCCTCTAAGTTGGGAAATAAATTCCTTTTGACTATTATGTGTCAAAACACCCGTTACCCAGCGGCTTATGTAATGCGTGGTTAAGGCATTGACTCAATTTATTTCAATATTTGGTATTCCTAAGGTCATTCAAAGTGACCAGGGATCTAATTTTACATCTCATATGTTCGCTGAAATTTTAAAACAGTTGAAAATTCAACATAATCGGTCCAGCGCATACCATCCTCAGAGTCAGGGTGCGTTGGAGCGATTTCATCAGACGCTTAAGTCTCTCTTGCGAGCATATTGTGTTAAATTAAATCGAGATTGGGAGGAAGGACTTCCATGGCTTTTGTTAGCTGCAAGGGAGGTTACGCAGTTTGGGGTTTAGTCCCAATGAATTAGTCTTCGGACATAAGGTACGTGGTCCACTTGCTGTTGTGGGTGATCATGTTAAAGGAAAACAACCTCCACAAAGTTTGCTGGAGTATGTGAACGGTTTCCGCAGGCGCTTGTTCTTTGCTGGTCAAGTTGCGCAGAAACATTTAGAAAAAGCGCAAATAAAGATGAAAAAGCTATTTGATCGCAAGTCGGAACAATGTGCATATAATATTGGAGATCAGGTTTTGGCTTTGTTACCTTTAGTAGGCTCTCCGTTTTGGGCAAGATTTGCGGGACCATATACTGTCGTGCGTGTTATATCTGATCTTAATTATGAGATTGCGACTCCGGACAGGAAAAAAGTAACCCAAATCTGTCACGTGAATTTATTGAAACCTTTTTTTTCCCGTGACCAGGGATGGGCAGTATTTCAAATTCATGTATTTAAAATACGTATTTGAAATACAAAATAGTATTTTGTATTTTGTATTTTAAAGCCTTTGAAAAAAATGAAATGTAATTTGTATTTAAATACATTTAAGATGAGTATTTTTGTATTTTTAAAATACTCAAAATACTTTGAGCCAGTCAACCAGTCAGGGTGCTGTTTTCATGCATCAACTAGTTCAGACCAGACACCAGAGTTCAGGTAAGCAAATATATCTGTGCAGCTTTTAGTGGGCAATAATTGAAATGTTGGAGTGGGAAAAAAGCAAGGGCGATTGCATTATTGGGTGTGATGTGATTTGTGTTATTATAACTGTCGCGAAAGGAGATTCAAATTCACACTTGCACGTTGCACGACTGAGACAGAGTGTGACAAATAGGCCTACACTTTTGACTTAAAGGAAAACCACCATCTTTCCACATTTCACAATGTTCCCACCTCAACCCAGACAAATGAACACATAACCATCTATTTTCAATGCATGGAGGAAGAGCATATAGTTTGCAGCATTTCGACCTCAGCGCGCAATAACATCTTCACAGGAGTGATGATGTTACTGCGCCAGAGGTTGAAGTGCTGCAAACTTAGTGTTCCCTTTCGAGGGAACTCGCGCTGCGTCGCCATAGAGACGCTTTGGGAACGCCTACAGCGTGACGGCGTCTGAGTATGTATATCAAATCCGACCAATGGTTGGGCGTGACGTCATAGACGGAAGCCAGAGAGCATAAATACGGCAGAAAGGAATGCCCACTTTATCTTTTAAAGCCTCAGCGGCTATCTGTGTGTGTGTATCAAGAGTGTTTGAATAGCTTAAAAATTGTGTGACTGAATAGTTTAACTGTGTGGCTGATAATGAAGGAAAATAAGAAATTAGAAGGTTTAGAAACCGCATGCCGGTTTCTCCCGCCCCGATCGGTAGCCCGTGCTTTACTGTTTGACTGTGTCAGACGATGTTCGCGTGTCCTGCGGTTCGAGGCCGGCCTCGACCGGTCTATTAAATGAAAAGTTGATAGAGGTTGTTTCTCGTAACTGCTAGTTTTAAAATGTATGAACCAGCAAAAAAAAAGAAAAAAAAGAAACTATATCATCCAGCAAATTAGATGAGAGTTTCTTACAAAATGAGTGCAATCTCAACACCAGAGGCTTCCTTTCTTTCCTGATCTCCATTATTATGCATGTAGGACAGGTGGACAAGTTTTGGTTTTGGAGCTGGACCATAAAACAATAAAAAACACATTCTGTGTCTATTTTTGAGAGACGTGTTGTCTCTCTCCACAGGGGTCACGGATACACAGGAACTGATCTGTATTTCACCCCCTCTCTCTTCTCCTTTAAGGTTTTGGTTACTGGAAATATACTAAACACATGTAACATTGGGTATATCATATGTTGTGATGCTACAAAGGTTTCATCTTCATGTTTGGGGTTGTTTTAAAGGTCATGGTGCGATGGTTAAAAAGGTCTAATTTCTATAATGCTAAGAGAAAGTATATCAAATTTTAAAACTTAAGACATAATCTGTACTCCTGTGATGGGTGTCAACTCATGAGGAGATCTAGATTACAGATGGTTAACAATCCCATTTGGTGCTCCTCTTCAGGTCACGAGAACCGACCAACCAAATCCTGATTTGAGATATTACTATTCTTTGTCTCATTCTGTGTATATAAGGTGGCTTGGCAAGAGACTCTGGGAAGTATTCTTTAGCAAGAATCTTCCCCACACTTTGTGTGTGTGTATTCAAACATTATGGGAGAAATCTTTAACAGAATCTTCTTACACCATTTTGGTTATATTATATTCATGATGGAAGTACTCTGTAGCCAGAGTGTCTATTGCCAGGTATGACTTTGTAACTTTTGCAACTGTTGGTCATTTTAATTAATTGGAATTGAATCAAATTCTGTATGATATTGTTTAATTTATGTTTGAAGCTGAAACCTGCCTGGTATAATAAATTGTTACATTTGATTCATCTGAATTCTTCAGGAATTGTATTGATTTATTTTAATTCTTTCAGAAATTATTATTTCCAGTAGATTAGAAGGAGTCTGATATTACCGCAAAATAAGTATGTCATGATATGTACACACTGGTGTTTTGATGTTGAATGGAGCAGGTAGCACATTCACCAGGACTCTCAGATTTATGTCTATCACCTGCCTTAGCAAGTTGCATGATCGTGACTAAAGTAACTATTTTTATGATCGGAGCAAGCATGGGGCGGCCAGACATAAAAATATTAGTTTACCCGGCAACCTCTGACTAAGATCAGAACTGGCAATTTTGTGTCCGTGAGATGTACGCAAACGGCCGGCGTATATCCTGTGCGATATCGGGTCCCTAATGAACGAATAATTAAGACTATGGGAATATATAAATAATCAAACATCTAAATTATGATCAACAGATTATTAGAATAATGCACAAAATTCTTAATATATTAAATTGGAGTCAGATTATAATTTAAACACAGAGATCAAAGAAACTAATTTAATCATGATATGGAATTATTCTTCTAGAAGCGCTGAGGAAGGAACGAACACGAGTTCCCTTCACCCACTCCACTTGCATCCGTCGTTGGGCTTGTGGGTGGCACCCTACAGCTTGGTGATCCCGACGTGATGACGTATACCACGGGACGTGATGACGTAGTACACCCGAACAAGTGACGTGGTACTCCAGGAAGCTTTCCAGCGCGACATTTCAACCATAACAGAGTACTCCATTCATCGCAAAATAGGAGGTTTAAACGTCTACTTTTCTGTGTGCAGCTGTGTTGGTAAGTTGATTTTATTTGCCTATTAGAAATGTTGAGGGTGAACATAAACACACCCGTATGTTGTAGAATGGGACGTTAAACTCCCATTGAAAGTCCGGAGAAATCCGGTTAGGCATGAAAATTAGAATAACAACACAGCTGTCAGAGAAATAATAACATTTCGGATAAGGAAATAATATATTTCCTCGCGCTTCGATTCAAACATCATCTCCTGTGTTTACACTCAGTAGGAGTGAATATTACATGGACTAATGATTAAATGTTATCGTGGTACATTACGCAAAGTCGTAAATTTGAGTCTAAAAGTGGAAACATTGCCGTGGCGATTATGTATTTGCGTTGTGGAACGATCTCGCAACTATATCTGAAACCCGTAAAGTAAGTTATTAGCGAATATCCGTGAATAATAAAAATCCAGTCGGATGACAAAACTCAGTGCCCAAGTCGATGCGTCCACGTAGGTAAACAAACCTGCGCAAAACAGGCGATAATAACTCTGTTAATGGAAATACACAGCGTGACAACAGCAGTGTAGAGTAGGATAAATTCCTTTTCAGCAAATCAAAGAGCTTTTGTTGGTTAAAGCAACAAAAGATAAATTTAAAATGGATTAACATCTTCCAAATTTTATTCTGGTTCTCAAATAAGGGTAAACATTGAATTAATACAGTAATAACTACATTTGAACTCCCTGGATGAGATTTTATGTTGTTCACAGTACATGTGCAACATTTAAAGAAACAAACTCATTCTAAGCAAGAAATAACTTAATTAAAGGGATGTTGTATACATTTAAACTACAGTGTATGTTAAAGTGTTTGCATTATGAGAAGTGAATTTCGGGCTTACATGATTGATATGACAAGAGCAAATGTTCGTATTAATCTTTATAGGATCATTAAATGCAGTAAACTACCGTTTACATACTATACATGATGAGTTAAGGAGATAATTGTAATTATGGAGAATGAAGGAGAGATGGAAGTGTATAAATGATTGAAGGCAGCATTGTTGGGGTTAGAGAGACAGTGCATGCAGAGTGGAACTAAAAGTTGGATATTAAGCAAGTAGGGAGATTTGTAACAAATCGATTGATATGGATTGATTAGGAGTGATTTTGTTAAAGAACACTCAGAACTGGATAAGTGTAGATAGAATGGAACCAGGAAGTTTTGTTACAATTCCTTAATTAATGCAGGATTTCTCATTGTGTAAATAAGGTAAATTGAGCTAAAGCTTTGACTGATGCACAGCAAGATAATGATGAAACTGCTAAAATGGTCAATAAAACACCTGTGATCTTATCTCACTGAGAAAGTTTCACCACTGAGACCCTCTCAGAAAAGATCTGCTGTTTCTCCTTGTTTCAAGGGAAATATGTTAGCTTGGTTGAAACAAATAACATACATCATTATTTTCTGTGAATCAATCAAAGTGATTTAAGGCAATGATTAACAACATGATATACAGTACAGCGGTGTTAAAAGTTCTAGGCTTAGTCCTTTCTTTATGAGATTATGGGAATTGTCAAATAAACAATTTAGTCCAGTTGTCTAGAGATTGTCGAAGCTGAGTCTTTGTTTCTCTATGAGATTGTGGAAATTGTTAAAGAGCAATTTGTTTTCTAATTGTCTAAAGATTGTGAAAGTCATAAAAATAGAGCTTATAGCTGAGTCCTGAAATCACAGCAGGAATATAGAATTCCTGTTTAAAGTGAATCAGTGGGAGCTAGTAAAAGTGTTTTTAAACTTCTGTATGTCTTCAGGCTAAAAGTTTATGACTTTAAAATCTAAAGCAAAATTTGTGCCTTACGCTCTATTCATTGATTACTTTTCATATTCAAATAGAATCACATCTAAAGAAGACTTAATGAGACCTCAGCTAAAAACATGAGAAAATTGTGCCCAATTCCAGAGGGTCACAAAAACCCCAGCTGAGCAATGAGTTAAGTTCTGTACCCAGCATGTGCTGCAGTGCATTGCATCCTAAAAACAATAAAGAGTTGTTGCTGTTAGTGGACATGTTAATGCAGCTGCTACTGCAGGGTCAATTCACAGAAATGTGTTCTCAATTTTGCAAAAGTACCATCATTCTAGAAGCCCTTGAGACCAGTTATAACATTTATTTTAATTAATATTATTTTTAATATAATGTAATTTATATTATAATTACATTATAATATATATTATATTATAATGGCCAGACAGGCCTAAAATGGTGAAAAATGATGCAGTACATGCATTTCAAACTTACATGATTAAGACCCACAAAAAGGCCCAGGGAATATTTAGATTCAGATTTATTTGGTCCACTATCTCGTGCCAAAACGGGGGTATGTGTATGTTTTTGCTTGTTGTTCGTTTTGTTGTTTATTGTTGTTTGTTTGTTGTTGTTTATTGTTGTTTGTTTGTTGTTGTTTGACTTTGTTTTTTGATTTGTTTTTTGACTTTGTTTTTTGATTTGTTTTTTGCTTTGCAGGAACACTGATAATATCATGGCAGAGATAGCAAACCAAACAACTCTTTTATAAGTTTGAAACATCAATTTAAACGGAATCTGATCAGTCAATGTACTTTTATAGTTGGTTGAAACTGTGGGAAATGTTAAATCATCAGAAATTACAGTCCTACAGGTCACAGAGATTGAAAAGTTTAATAGTGTGTACCATAAACAGACATCACAGCAGTTAAACATGTGAGCTGACGGTACTGAGAAGAACTCAGAGTAAAGCCATTTAAGTTTAAGATTAAAATTAAAGTTAATCCAGAAAATTCCCCAGCAAGAATGGGACTTCTTATGCTCACAGTTTAAATGCAAATGCAGTTTATGGTGTTATACACACTCAGACTGAAACAACATAGTCAAATATAACAGAAAATTCCCAACTTAATCTGGCCTCTGAAATTAATTTGCAGAAAATAATGATACAAATCTTCTTAGCAGGAAGAATGTACAACCCAAAGCATTGCTGTCATTGACAGCTGTGTGGTAGTGACATCATTGTAAACTAAAGATGATGTCATTTCTTAATGCAAATTGCCCAAAATTTTAGAAATTAATGTTTCTTTGTCTGTTATCTTAACTTTTTCCTTTCAGGTGGATTACTATGACTCCTTAAGAGTCCTGACACTAGAGACGTGTCTGAGCCCAAATACAGGCACAAACCTAAAATGCAGGAGGTGGGTGTGATAATGCTTTGAGGGGTCATACACATCTCACAGTAATTAACTACTATATTCATTATATGACCTCCCGATGTAGCATCGGAATTAAAATTGTACAACACAGATTACTTTAGGTTAGAATCCACCCACTTCCAGGCATGAACATGTAATGCACATATTTTCACCATTGCAACAACATAACACTGCGACTTGGTATAAGTTTTAAAACTATCCATGTTAGGGTTTGGCAGACAAATGAACCCAAGAGCAGACGATGTCGGGGAAGAACAGAAAACACTTTATTTTTACACTTAACACTAACAAAACAAAGACCCACGAGGGGGTACAGGACATGAAACATGAAACACTTGACAGATTACACTATAACTTGACTGGGTAACTAGACTCTAAATGTACTAGTAACACGCGACACAACACAACACAATGATCCTGCACAGAACTAAAGAAACACTGACATTAAATAGAATGAACCAAACAAGATAACGAGCAGGGAACAGGTGATGGGAATAAACTAATGATTAGCAATAAGCAGGAGAACGAGGGAGCGGGGACAAATGACAAGACACCGGAGGTACATGCCAAACACAAAAACAAGGCATGAACCTCCACACAAGGCCAGGGACTGCCAGAACTCTGCCACCATGACATAATACAAATTAAACAAGACTTCAAGGCAGAGTCCTGACAATCCAGGCTTAAAACATCACACATATGTATGATTAATGACTTAGAATCCAAACTCTAGAGTTTGTCATACATGCAAACCCATTTAGCATCTCACACATAGGACAGAAAATTAAAGGTCAACTTATGATTTTAATTTCATGGTAATATAAACTATTGGGTCAATTTTCTCTTGAACTACATGAAACATTTCAGTGTGCATGGAACATATGTATGGTTATAGTCACACATCAATTGTTTTGTCTCTGATTGTACAAATACAGGTAAAATAAGAACTATTAATTGATTACATAAGACCTATTTCAGATTAAAATAAGTAAGTGAAGAATAAAAATGGCTAGCATGGCTGCAGACATGTCTAAACATTTCAAACTTTACAAAATGGTTATATTTGAAGTGCTGGCACTTCTAGTGATCAATCATATAAATCAGACTCCTAACCATTGAATGTGACTAAACCAACATATATGTACAGAATTATTTGACAACATGCAAAGAATGATTGACAATGGATAAATAAGAAATTCAGAAATTATTTGATTTAAGTTTAAGTTGTCTAGGTATGTTTTAAGTACTTAATTGAATTCTTAGATATACATGGTTGACTTGCATTTCAAGGTTTTGAATAATTCTATTATTATTAAAATTATAAATATATCATATTATATATACTTTAGTATAAATATCTGTATTTTATATACATATAATTTACATTTATTTGTATTATATTTGAATGGTATTGTTATTATATGCTTTAATGATGTATACCACTGGTAAATATGCTAGTTAAAATAACTTTTGCCACTCTCCCTTTAAAATACACAGATTATATCAAAATTCCACTCTATGTTCAATATGCATAGTAGTGAAGAGTTTGGTAATGGGATCACCTTTTGGGACAAATTATTTTGAAAAAGGAAAGGAGACCTTATTTACCATTCGCACCAATATCATGAAACATCTAATAATGTCATGTGTTATTGTAATCATTCACAACTATTTCCTTCCAAGGAAAGTCAAGTTCATCAGTGTTCAGTCATTTCATGGTCATGTGTATTATATTCCAATTCCCTCTCATACAGTGGTGCATTCTCAGTGTGAGGAATTCCTTCACCTACGGAGGTCTGACTTTTCTATCAAAAAATATCTTCTGCCAATAGGTAACAGAGGACTGTTCAAAAGGTCAGGAAAATATCCAGGGGAGGACCCCATTAGAGACAAATGCTTCTAAATGGTGAGAGGAGACAGCTTCCATGAACACAGCACATGCGTTTGGCTGACACAATGGACTTTGTACTACAAATTTCAACCAGATCCAGTTGAGAGAAAATCTAACTACGAGAACCACAGAGATTCTGTCCATCACAGACACCTGTTCAGCAAAGTTCCTGCTTTGATATCTGCAGGCATTGTTTAGCATTACAGGTGTTCATCTTGAAAAGACTGTTACAATTACAAGGACGTATGGAGACCAAAGATGTCCACCCAAAATGACCCCTTAGGGTACTCTGACAGTTCCCCAATGGTCAGGGGAGGAGATGTAGGACAGGTGGACAAGTTTTGGTTTTGGAGCTGGACCATAAAACAATAAAAAACACATTCTGTGTCTATTTTTGAGAGACGTGTTGTCTCTCTCCACAGGGGTCACGGATACACAGGAACTGATCTGTATTTCACCCCCTCTCTCTTCTCCTTTAAGGTTTTGGTTACTGGAAATATACTAAACACATGTAACATTGGACATATCATATGTTGTGATGCTACAAAGGTTTCATCTTCATGTTTGGTGTTGTTTTAAAGGTCATGGTGCGATGGTTAAAAAGGTCTAATTTCTATAATGCTAAGAGAAAGTATATCAAAGTTTAAAACTTAAGACATAATCTGTACTCCTGTGATGGGTGTCAACTCATGAGGAGATCTAGATTACAGATGGTTAACAATCCCATTTGGTGCTCCTCTTCAGGTCACGAGAACCGACCAACCAAATCCTGATTTGAGATATTACTATTCTTTGTCTCATTCTGTGTATATAAGGTGGCTTGGCAAGAGACTCTGGGAAGTATTCTTTAGCAAGAATCTTCCCCAAACTTTGTGTGTGTGTATTCAAACATTATGGGAGAAATCTTTAACAGAATCTTCTTACACCATTTTGGGTATATTATATTCATGATGGAAGTACTCTGTAGCCAGAGTGTCTATTGCCAGGTATGACTTTGTAACTTTTGCAACTGTTGGTCATTTTAATTAATTGGAATTGAATCAAATTCTGTATGATATTGTTTAATTTATGTTTGAAGCTGAAACCTGCCTGGTATAATAAATTGTTACATTTGATTCATCTGAATTCTTCAGGAATTGTATTGATTTATTTTAATTCTTTCAGAAATTATTATTTCCAGTAGATTAGAAGGAGTCTGATATTACCGCAAAATAAGTATGTCATGATATGTACACACTGGTGTTTTGATGTTGAATGGAGCAGGTAGCACATTCACCAGGACTCTCAGATTTATGTCTATCACCTGCCTTAGCAAGTTGCATGATCGTGACTAAAGTAACTATTTTTATGATCGGAGCAAGCATGGGGCGGCCAGACATAAAAATATTAGTTTACCCGGCAACCTCTGACTAAGATCAGAACTGGCAATTTTGTGTCCGTGAGATGTACGCAAATGGCCGGCGTATATCCTGTGCGATATCGGGTCCCTAATGAACGAATAATTAAGACTATGGGAATATATAAATAATCAAACATCTAAATTATGATCAACAGATTATTAGAATAATGCACAAAATTCTTAATATATTAAATTGGAGTCAGATTATAATTTAAACACAGAGATCAAAGAAACTAATTTAATCATGATATGGAATTATTCTTCTAGAAGCGCTGAGGAAGGAACGAACACGAGTTCCCTTCACCCACTCCACTTGCATCCGTCGTTGGGCTTGTGGGTGGCACCCTACATGCAAGTCAGGGAAAAGACCATTCTCTGACCATGTTTACACAAGCACTTCAGCTAGCTTTTAAACATAATAGGCTATATTTAGAGGATGTTTTTATGTTGCCATGAGTGACTTCATCCCTAAAGCCTCCAACATTGTCAAATATATGTATAAAGCCCTATCAGGGTGAGTGTGGGTTTTATCCGCCATTTACGGGTTCCCACACCTCTCAGTGCCCTCCTGTATTAACTGTGAACACTCTGCCTCTCGTAGTACAGAGCACAGTAAATCAGGTTCCCTTGGTAAAAATTAGGCTACATCCCTAATTTTAGAGCAGGAATTGGAATTCCTTTTATTCAAAGGCTACACATTACCATCACAAAATTATGGTTCATGACGTTGACAGTCACTCACATTAATCTCAAATCAGATCCGAGGACTGGTTTTTGTTAATGGATTTTTCCTGCTCACAGAATCTCAGGTTTGCCTTTGGGGGCATGGCATACCAATATCAGCCTTCCCTTCGGCCTAGCTCTATCCCTTCACACATTTACAAAATGTGTAAATGCTGCCCTGGCGCCATTGCATCTTTAGGGCATTTGCATACTATTTTTATTGACGATTGGCTAATATTAGCACAGTCGGCACAGATGGCAGCACAGCATCGAGATGTTGTGTTTGCACATCTAGATACCTAGCGTTGAGACTGAACACCAAGAAAAGTATGTTAGTCCTAACACAGGTAATCACATTTTGGGGATAATATGGAACTCTACGATGATGCAGGCACAGATGTCTCCTGCTCGTGTCATGTCCATTTTTTACATAAGTGAATGAGTTGAAGCTAGGTCAATCGCACACCAAGTGATGGTTTTAAAATCAGGGTTTTTCCTCGAGGGGCAACCCTTTTTGCATGTTCAGAGTTACGCGCACATGTCTTCGTACTCTAGAATATGTAAAGATTTCGGGGGTGTGGTCTGTCGCTGCATGACATTAATGACAGATGCATCTCTCTTAAGCTGAGGATCAGCTATGGAAGGCCAATAGGGCAAAAATGTCCAATCAGCTAAAACGCCAGGAAAAGTGTGCTTCTCCAGTACAGAGGACCTCTTTTCTGGGTGTAGTATGGATTTCTACGATAGCAGGCACTGTTGTCTCCTGCTCGTATAGAATCCATCTTTTAACCATGGGGTTCCTTGAGGGGCAACCCGTTTCTCATGATCAAGGTCACACGCAGATGCTTTGTGCCTTAGTATTATGGAAGAAACAATGGTTCCTTTCAGCCAGTGTTGGCCTTTTTACCATGTTTAGGGTTACGCGCGCATGTCTTCGTGCCCTAAGAATATGGCAAAATGCTGGGTTTCTGTCTAAGGCCCAGGGTGAGGTGCAGACTGTTGTCGCATGACATTAATGACAGATGCATTTCTGTTAAACTGAGGATCGGCTATGGAAAGCCAAAAGAACAAAAATGTCCAATCAGCTAAACGCCAGGGAAATTGTGCTTCTCCAGTACAGAGGACCTCTTTTCTGGGCGTAGTATGGATTTCAACGACTGCAGGCACGGTTGTCTCCTGCTCGTATAGAATCCATCCTTTAACCATGGGGTTCCCTGAGGGGCAACCCGTTTTTGCATAATCAAGGTCACACGCGAATGCTTTGTGCCTTAGTATTATGGCAGAAACTATGGTTCCTTTCTCAAAAGGCCAGTGTTGGCTTTTTTACATGTTCAGGGTTACGCGCATATGTCTTCGTGCCCTAAGAATATGGAAAAAATTTTGGGTATTTGTTTACAGGCCCCAAGTTAGGTGCGGTCTGTCGCCGCATAACATTAATGACAGACGCATCCCTTTCTAGCTGTGATCAGTTATGGAAAGCCAAAAGGGCCAAAAATGTCCCATCAACTAAACGCCAGGAAAAGTATGCTTCTCCAGCACAGAGGACCTCTTTTCTGGGCGTGGTATGGATTTCAACGACTGCAGGCACGGTTTTCTCCTGCTCGTAAAGAATCCATCCTTTAACCATGGGGTTCCCTGAGGGGTAACCCGTTTCTCATGATCAAGGTCACACGCAGATGCTTTGTGCCTTAGTATTATGGAAGAAACCATGGTTCCTTTCCCATGAAGGCCAATATTGGGGGCTCAGGGTCATCACATCAGGTTTACGACAGATGCATCCCTCTAAGGCCGGGAAGTGGCTATGGAAGACCATAAGGTCAAAATCTATGTAAGTCCACATGGAGCAGACGTTCTGCTGAGGCAGGCGTTGAGCTTGGGGAATGAAGACTCCACCCACATGTGGGGGAGCAAATTTGGCTCAGGTTCGGCCAAGCGAAAGCTGACCTGTTTGCAATTTAGGAGAATTCACAATGTACTCTTTGGTTTTCTCTCTTTCACCCAGTCCCACTCGGACTGGTTGCCATGACACAGGAAGGGTCTGAGGGCCTCCTGTGTGTTTTTCCCCAATTGCTCAGCTCCCGGGAGTTCTGGAGAGAGTCTGGCAGCACAGGCACAGCTGTTGCTCGTAGCCCTGTGTTGGCTGACCCGAGTGTGGTTTTCGAACCTGGTCTCCCTCCTAGACGGCTCCCCATTTCAGGGGCCGATCTGGAGGGATCGGTAGTCTCAGGCAAGGGGCACTGTGTTTTACCCCTGCCTAGAGTTTTTGGGTCTGGCCTCTGAGGAGGACAGACTCATAGAAATGGGTCTCTCAACTGAGGTTGTGCAGATTATTTTATTTCCAGAGCTCCCTCCACCAGGAAATTATACGCATTTGAAGAAAGACTTTAATTACGTGGTGCCAAGAGCACTTATATGACCCAGTTAACTGCCCCTTGGTACAGTTCTGGAGTTTTTATAGGAGCAGTTTGCAGCAGGGCTGCCTCCTTTGACCATTAAGGCTTATGTGGCAGCTATATCTGTCTTTCATACCTTTAGTGGTCGGTCCCTCATTAGGTAGAGGCCATCTATTCATGCGTTTCCTGTGTGGCACTCGGAGGCTGAGGCCTGCGAGTCATTTTAGGATCCCTGCGTGGGATCTGTCTGTGGTCCTGGAGGACTTATCAGGGGCACCATTTGAGCCATTGATACCATTTCATAAAGTTTCTTACTCTGGAAACTATATTTCTCCTAGCTATTACCTCCCTTTAGAGGGTAGGAATTTTATTGGCTCTCTCTGCTTCACTCTATTGCCTCGGGTTCGCTCCAGGCATGGTGAAGGCTTTCTACCCTAGGTCGGATTACTGGTCTAAGGTTCGGAATAATATTCCATGCCCATAATATTGCAGGCTTTCAGCCCTCCACCTTTTAAGGATTTAGCCAGAGGGCGGTGAACAGAGCAGTAATTTTAATGCTTCGGTTCGGCCCGGACTGAGTTCCCGGCCACCAAGCAGCTTTTAGGTAGATGGATAGCCGAGGCTATCCCATGTGCTTATAAAGCCTCTTGACGGCCCTTTACTTTAACCTTCAGAGCGCATTCAACTTAAGGTATGGCAGCATATAGGGCCCTGTGGACAGGGGCCTCGATCCAGGATATCTGTGATGCGGCAGGCAGGTCCTCACCGCTCACTTTTGTACACTTTTGAGTTGGATCTCAACTCTATTCCTGGTGATCGTGTGCTTTGGTCTTAGTTGTGCTTTGGTCTCAGTTGTGCTTTCTACACACAGACAGGCACTTGTAGTCTGGCAGATTGGGTATAGCGTTCCCAAAGCGTCTCTATGGCGACGCAGCGCGAGTTCCCTCGAAAGGGAACGTCTCGGGTTACGTATGTAACCCTTGTTCCCTGAGAAGGGAACGAGACGCTGCGTCTCCTTTGCCATACTTCCGGCGTGCCTGAATACCCGCTTCGGCTTATGCGAGATAAAGTGGGCGTTCCTTTCTGCCGTATTTATTTTTTTTCAATTCAATTTTATTTATATAGCGCTTTTCACAATACTCAATTGTTTCAAAGCAGCTTTACATTAATAGAAGCAGTAAAAGCACAGAAAAATTTATGCTCTCTGGCTTCCGTCTATGACGTCACGCCCAACCATTGGTCGGATTTGATATACATACTCAGACGCCGTCACGCTGTAGGCGTTCCCAAAGCGTCTCTATGGCGACGCAGCGTCTCGTTCCCTTCTCAGGGAACAAGGGTTACATACGTAACCCGAGACGCTCTTCCACCATACAATATAGTCATTATTCACTTAAAAATCACGTTTTATTTTTTGTCACCATACTTACTCGTGTAACTACTCATGTAACAGTCTTTGAATGGGGAAAACATGGAAGTGTTTGGTGGCTTCTAAATTCTTCCCTGTTTAGATCCTAAGGAATAAATGGGACTAGGCTAAATGCTAACACATTCATGACACGATGTGCAAAGATGAAGTGCACATATTGAAAAAAGATAGGCATGTATTCATTCATCTAAGTTGAGGTAAAAACATAGTAAAATATTGAAAAACTGGTGTTTTCCTTTAAAGGCCCTTTCACAAGTGATGCGGCAAGTGGTGGAATCAGCACACAGTTGCTGATTTCTTTTTAGCTTTGGGCAGTTGAAGCCTTGTTTACATTTTTGCAATTCGCATGGCTCTACTCTATGGCTTAAACCTGCAGGCTCCTCAGTAAACCTGCAAGACTTTTATGCTTGACGTGTTCTCCGTTGTATAATTCTGTGAAATGAAAAAGGGCGACTCGTGAGTAATTGTTCTCAAAACCATCAAAAAGCAGCGATGAGAGAAAGTAGTTTGCCGAATAATTTGTCAAACACTCGTCTCGTGAGAAGTAAATACGTGGATTTCTTCACATATAAACTGTTTAGGTTGTGGGTCGATGACACATGAAAAAGTTTTGAAAAAGTTTTTATAAAACATCACTTTACATAAGGCTGACATGACACATTCATAATCATGACATGACACGTGTCATGAATATGAAGAAGATTTTATGGACGTTTATGACAACTGCCATTAAGTGTCATTTGTTCAATTATGTCATTTTTATTGCAAAGATGACATTGTTTGAGGTGTCTTTGTTATGACAACCTGACACTAACCCATACATCACAACTTGTCATGACAACTTGACATTAACCAAGACAACATAACTGACCACTTTTTACTAGTGATACAAATTGAAACTGTCATTACAATGTCATTAAGTGTTAATACGCTGTTAAATAGTTTTATAACAGCATCATGAATATTCTTCAGTTCATAATGTTTATTTGACCGAGTATTAATAATATTTGACATAGTATTAACACTCAATGCCATTTAAATAACAGTTTAATGTAATGTTAACCCACAAAGCTAGATAGTTTCTTAAGTTTGATAATTATTGTTTATGATTTATAACAAGTTGTGTTGTACTGGTTTGTGTGTCAAGTTGTCATAACAAAGATATCTCAAACAATGTCATATTTCCATTAAAAATTACATAATTGAGTAAATGACACTTAATGGCAGTTGTCATAAATGTGCATAAAAGCTTCTTCATGTTCATGACACATGTCATGTTATGATTATGAAGGTGTCATGTCAGTCTTATACCAAGTTTTTTTCTAGTTTTTTATTTCCTGCAGGGCAGGGGAAAGCAAGAGGTACGTAAAATAAAATGAAAGTTTCTGAGCAGTTGCACACATCTAAATACTTTTTGGCATTCAGAAATAGACCCAGATAGATTTCAGCCTAATAGGGATACTCGCACTGAATCGCCAATTTCACGTGTATTTTGTGTATTTTCAAAATACAAAATACTGTATTTGTATTTAAATACATTTTTCCTCACAGTATTTTGTATTTGTATTTAAATACATTTTTCGACACAGTATTTTGTATTTGTATTTGAAATACATTTCCATGTATTTATGCCCATCTCTGCCCGTGACTACAACCAAGTTGATGTTAAACCATCTGCAGTGTTGAGTTCTATAACTGGGCTAGGTCAGTCTGTTCTGGGAGAGATGGAGGGGGTTCGTATTTTGGATGATGTTGTGATGCAACCGCGTTTAAAAAATTCAGAGACTTTAAAAAATGTGGATGGCTTGCTGACCCATTTATCACCGTTACAAAGAGTTGAACTGTCACAGTTGATATCTGAGTTTCCGTCACTGTTTGGAGATGTTCCATCACAAACTCTTTTAATAGAGCACGACGTAGACGTGGGTGATGCTGCACCTATACGTCAGCGCTTTTATCGTGTTCCGGTTGAAAAGCGGATAAAATTGGAGTCGGAGATTCAATACATGCTATAAAATAACATTGCCAAACCGTCCTGTTCGAGCTGGGCTTCGCCATGCTTACTAGTTAATAAACCAGACGGAACGTTCAGGTTTTGTACGGATTATCGAAAAATTAATAAAATCACCAAACCTGACGCTTTCCAATTCCAAGGATGGAGGATTGTGTGGATCAAGTGGGTTCTGCGAAATACGTTAGTAAATTCGATTTACTTAAGGGGTACTGGCAGGTGCCTTTGACACCGCGGGCACAAGAGATAACTGCTTTCATAACATCTTCCGGATTATACTCTTATTCTGTCATGAGTTTTGGTTTACGAAATGCGCCGGCCACCTTTTAGAGGTTAATGAACCGTGTGGTTCATTCGTGTGGGTTTGGAAGGATGCGCAGTTTATTTGGACGATGTGATAATTTACAGCGATGATTGAGAGCAGCATGTGAAAAGAGTACGAGAATTATTTCAGCGTTTAGCAGAGGCCAATTTGACTGTGAACTTGGCTAAATGTGATTTTGCACGGGCAACGGTGACTTATCTGGGAAGGGAAGTTGGCCAAGGGATGGTGTGTCCATTGCGCGCTAAAGTGAGCGCGATAGAGAATTTCCCCACCCCGGGCACTAAAAAGGAGCTAATGAGATTTATAGGGATGGCTAATTACTATCGTAATTTTTGCCCTAATTTCTCATCCGTTATTTGTCCATTGACTAATCTTTTCAAGAACTCTGTCAAGTTTGACTGGACACGTCCTTGTCAAAAGGCATTTGAAAATGTGAAGATGCTGTTGTCTGCCTCTCCGGTGTTAGCGGCACCTCAAAGTGATATTCCCTTTCATATTCAGGTTGACGCAAGTCAGGTGGGAGCGGGAGCTGTTCTGTGTCAGACTCATTCTGATGGTATTGATCACCCAGTCAGTTATTTTTCTCGTAAGTTCAATTCATTTCAGTTGAACTATTCAGTTATTGAGAAGGAAACTTTGGCACTGATTTGGGCTCTTCAACATTTTGATGTTTATGTGGGGGGAGGAAGTCCGATTGTTGTTTTTTCGATTGAAAACACCTGTAACCTTTGTGATGCTATAAAAGCCTGAGATGGGCATTCAGCAAGGCGGCTGTTCTGGGCTGGGGAGCAGTTAGCCAGGACCACGCTCTAAAATTGATTTTCTTTATTATGTTATGTTATTTAATAAATATTATGCTAATTGATTCCGCTGTGTCGTCTCCATTTATGTTGCACAATTGGGCCAGGTGTGACACACCAAATAAAATAATTTCAGTCTTATTTTCATTAAGCAGTAAAAAGTTCTGTTTTAGCCATGATTGTAGCTCATTTAAACAGGAAAGGAGAGGACCTAAGGGTTCGCTGCTTTTTTGCTGCAGTGGTAGATAAAGCTGGGTGTCATCGGCGTATAAATGAAAAGAGACACCATACTTCCTAAAAATAGAGCCTAGAGGTAACATAAAGATGGAAAATAAGACAGGAGCTAAAATTGAACCCTGAGGTACACCACAGGTCAGATTACAGGGAGATGAGCTATGTTGCCCAATAGATACACTATAATTCCTATTTGTTAAAAAAGATGTGAACCATTTCAAAGCTGTACCCTGTAGACCAACACAATTTTCCAGCCTAGAGATCAAGATTTGATGGTCAACCATGTCAAAGGCAGAGCTCAAGTCCAAGAGTACCAAAGCCACTGGATTTCCTTTGTCTGTATCTAAAAAGACATCATTTAAAACTTTTAGCAAGGCTGATTCAGTGCTGTGCATGGATTTGAACCCAGATTGAAATTTTTCAAAAAGACTGTTGGACGCCATGTGCAACTGCAACTGAGATAACACAGCTTTTTCCAGTATCTTGGAGAGGAAGGGTAAAGTTGAAATGGGTCTAAAATTATTTAAATTTGAAGGGTCTAGATTCAGTTTTTTTAATAGTGGAGATACTGAGGCAGTTTTTAAGGCATCAGGAACGACCCCTGTTGTTAGACTGAGGTTTAAAATGTTTAAAAAGTCGTGTCCAATATTATTAAAAATCTGTTTAAGAAATCTTGTTGGAATAGTGTCAAAGATTGAGGAGGTAGGTTTTAAATTATCAACGATATCTTTACAGAGCTCCAGTGTGATCGGATGAAAAGCATTAAATAGAGTCAGTTCCTCTGATATGTGGGGAGGAGTGTTGGCATTAGAAGATAAATTAGATCTCATCTTGACAATTTTTTCATTAAAGAATTCACAAAATTGGTCACACAAGGCTGTTGAGGAGGCAGGAAAGATGTTTAAAGGTGGGTTAAGAACAGAGTCAAATCACAGAAAAGAGTGTCCGAGGCTTATTTAAGTTATTGTCAATCACATCTGATAGATATTTTGCTTTAGCAGCTTTAACTGCTCTCTGGTACACACGTGTTGATTCTCTCCAAATTTCGTAGGAAACCTGCAGCTTATCCTTACCCCAAATTTGCTCGGCTTTCCTACAATCTTTTTTAAGAGATCGTGTTGAGTCAGTAAGCCATGGTTAAGGTTTTGTTACAGTTCGTTTTGGTTTAAGTGGGGCAGTAAGATTTAAAGCATTTCAACATTTTTGATTAAAACAGTCCAACTGATGATTCACATCAAATTTAGGAGAGAGAGCAGGCAATGAGAGTCCACTTGAGGCATATGCAGCTGAAAAAATCTCACCTGACTGGGAAGAGAGATAGCGCTTCATAGTTGTAGGTGGGGGTGCAGCAGCAGCCAATCCAGGCAGTTCGGCGAAAAAGAGAACTGACTTATGATCGGAAAAGCTGACATCACTGATTTCCATATCAGAGATGCCAAACCCATATGAAAGAACCAGATCTAGCCTATGCCCATGGACATGGGTTGGCCCTCTCACCCACTGCAAAAGGTCCAGCGACTCAATGAGTTTCACAAAGTCAGGGACCAAGGGTTTGGTTGGACAGCAAAGATGTATATTGAAATCCCCCACAATCAGAATGTGATCGAACGTCTCGGTTACGTATGTAACCCTCGTTCCCTGAAGGAAGGGAACGGAGACATCACGTCGTGACCGACGAATTGGAAACTCGCTTATAGAGACCAATCTGCTTCGTAATCTACTAAAACGCCAATGAACTTGGCATTGAGATATTTGCATAATGCTGGCGCCGCCCCGCCAGGTGCGTATATAAGCCACAGGTGCAAATATGGAAATTAGCTTCATTTCGCTGAGAAAGCCGGAAAGTGTGACGGGCCGATAAACAGCAGGGAGCAGCCCTGTGGCGACGGGACGTCACGTCTCCGTTCCCTTCCTTCAGGGAACGAGGGTTACATACGTAACCGAGACGTTCCCTTTCAGTCGGTCACTACGACGTCACGTCGTGACCGACGAATTGGGAATCCCTACCAAAACGCCACTGAGGGCTGACCTCTTCCAGTGTCTGCGTAAAGCCCTCCGGTTCCACTTAAGGAGAAGGAGAATTAGGTTTTAAGGCAGAAGGCCGGGCACTAGATGTTCCTTTAACCCCACAGTTGTGCCAGTGACTGGGAAGCGCCCTATCTGAGCGGTATAGGAACGCTGCGGAAACCACCGCCCCGTTAAGGGCTATTGGTGGGCGAAAGTCAACCGTAGTTGAGGTAAAAAGACAGCCGTGGCTGTGTAAGCAAAGCAGTGCTCTGCTGAGGGAAACGTTGGCTAGTAGAATTAACCCCACGGAAAAATACTCACAAAGGAACCCGGTGGGACGCAATGTGGATGCCCGAGCCAAACACAGGTTCGCGAGGATGCAGCTAGTGAGAGGCTGGCAGCGGATGCTCCGCAACATCAGGCTGCCAAGGCAGCGGAGGAAGGCAAAACAAATTATTACGCGTTTTTGCCCTGACACGAACACTGTAAAATCTAATGAACGTATTAGGTGTCGCCCAACCAGCAGCTCTGCAGATGTCTGTTAGCGAGGAACCACGAGCGAGTGCCCAAGATGAGGCAACACTTCTATTAGAGTGAGCTCTCAAATGAAATGGACAAGGAATGCCCTGCAGATTATAAGCAAGGGCGATAGTATCAACTATCCAATATGAGACTGAAGGCACGAATCGTCAACAGAGAATGCATATAAATCCCTTACTCGCCTCACGGAGGCCAATACTAGCAGGGTCAGAGTTTTCATTGATAAAAACTTCAGACTCGCAGACTGCAAAGGCTCAAATGGGAGACCTGAAGGCTTCAGCACCATGGACAGGTCTCAGGGAGAAATAGAGGTAGGGTGCGAGGGGTTTAGCCTGCGAGCGCCTCTTAAAATCTAATAATCAAATCATGCTGGCCAACTGATCTGCCGTTAATAAGTGAGTGATGAGCAGAAATAGCGGCGATATCAACTTTAATGGTGGAGGGTGACAGCCTACCATCTTACCTATGTTGAAGATATAAAAGCACAATGTTAATGGGCATTCTCTGGGGTCCTCGCGTTGCGAAGAGCACCAGGTGACGAAAAGGGTTTCATTTAAGCACGTAAGCCCGTCTTGTGGACGGTGCTCGTACCGCGTCGATGGTGTTAGATACCGCTTGCGATAAATCACATGAACCTTGCGCGCGCTCAACGACCATACATGGAAATCCCACAGTTCGGGGCGCGGGTGCCATAATGTGCCCCTTCCTTGAGAAAGAAAGTCCTTCCTCAGGGGAATTCGCCAGGGAGGGGCTGTCGCGAGGAGCATTAAGTCTGAAAACCAATTCCTGGTTGTCCAGTACGGGGCGACTAATAAAAGGCTCTCCTCGTCCTGCCTGACTTTGCACAGTGTCTGTGCGATAAAGCTCACTGGAGTGAACGCGTATTTGCGCGTCCCCCGCGGCCAGCTGTGTGCCAACGCATCCATGCCGAGGCTGCCCTCGGTTAGTGAATAAAACAGGCGACAGTGGGTAACGTCCGGTGACGCAAATAGATCTCTGCACACGACCGAACTTCTTCCAAATTAGCTGGACCGTCTGGGGGTGGAGTCGCCATTTGCCGGGGCGCGCAGCTCGGGAAAGCGCGTCTGCCGCTGTATTGAGCGAACCCGGGATGTAAATGGCACGAAGGGACCTCAGATGCTTTTGACTCCAAAGGAGGAGATGACGAGCGAGATGCGACAGGTGACAAGAGCGCAAAAACCGCCTTAACGGTAAATAACGCAACAGTCGCAATGTTGTCTGTGTCGGCTAATACATCCTTCCCTCGCATCTCCATAGCGGAGCGTACAAGTCCCAGATATACAGCGTACCGCTCGCGGCAGTTGGGGTGCTATGCACACCCCTGAGACTGCAAGCCCGTCATACGTGGCTGCTCATCCCGTGCTGGGGGCATCCCATGTGCTACAGAATGCCAGGAGACCCGACTCAGGGGCATATCTTGCTATCAGAAATGCTGGGTCTGACCACGGGGTAAAATAGAAATGACACGCAGGTGTAATGGTTACATGGTGTATGCCGTTGCGCCACGCTCTCCTCTAGACTCGATCGTAAAACCAATGCTGAAGCGGTCTCATATGAAGCAGCTCGAGCAGTGTCATAGCCGCAGCTGAATCCATATGTCCAGGAGCTTCTGAAATTGTTTCAGAGGGACCGCGTTCTTCCCTCGAAATAAACCGAGGCAAGTCAGAATAGACTGGGTGTGCGCTCTTATAAAACACGCCAATAAATCGATCGAGTCTATTTCCATACTGAGAAAAGGATCCTCTGCACGGGGCAAAGTTGCTCTCTCTCCAGTTGACCTGATGACTTAAACAAGCAAGATGCCGAAGCATTAAATCTCTGTGTTCGCGCACGTCTGTCAAGAACGAGCTATTATAAGTTGACGTAAATATAAGCAGAATGCGAACAACGCTCTCTCTCTCTGAGATTTTAATGCCGTGACTAGCACTTTCATGGAGACATGGGGAGAGAGAGACAGCTCGAATGGTGTACTTATTATTAATATGCCCACCCCACGAACGCAGAGCGAAAAAACGGTCTAATGCGAGGAGAGATGGACAGATGAAGTACACGTCTACAGGTCTAAGGCTGCAAACCGATCTGAATATTGAAATACGAGCCTCGGCGTATCATCCTAAAGGATCACATTTGTAGAGCCGGTGCGTAAATAAATCGGTCGTAACCCACCGCGTATTTTGGGTACTATGAGATAAAGGCTGGAAAACCTTATCATCATTCTCGGTAAGAGGGACCGGCTTGAAATGTCCTTCGCCAGCAGGACATCGATTTTTGCACGCAGTACATGTGCATCGAACGCTTTCACTATAGTGAAACTAATGCCCGATAATTTGGGGGTGTGCCGTAATTTTATTTCGTAACCGAGGCGGATCGTGCGAAAAACCCACCACGCCGGGCTGGGAACAAACGCCAAGCTGCCCGGGACCGTACTAGGATAATTAACGACACTACCGAAGTACCCGCGGTGGGGCAGCGAAGCGAGACAGGTAACACTGCCGGTGCGTCTGCTGTGACAGCATAAACATCTACAGTATGTGTGTGTGTAACACTGACCTGAGCCTGCTGAGGGTGACGGTCGTCTGGTCTCCTGCGTGGAGAGCGCAGACTCCGGAAAAACACCCGCTGACGATAGAGGAGAGGTAGGATGAGCTGGTGTGCATCCTCATGGCTCTCTCGATCCTCCGGAGACCTGGAGAGGGAAGAGAAATGCACTCTTATGTGTGGTTAAGTGGGTACCGGCTGGACAGAAGGTGGAACAGATGCAAACCAATGATCTTTCACCCAACCCTCTACCGGGGGAAGGAGCGAATCACCGTCTCCTGAAGAGTGATCCTCTGCCAATCCGGGTCGCCCGTTACTGGCCACTTAAACTCCCGATTTTCACGGGAAGCAGCTAAGCGGGCGGGGCGAGCTGCTGACGACCGGTTCCCCTGCGCTGCCGAGATGGGGTCCGAGGAGGGGAACAGAGGTGGCCGCCGCAGGACACAGACGGCGAGAGGCAGACTGAGGAGCCGGCGTTGGTGGACCAAGGGCAGCTCTCATCCGCCGGGGCACGACCTAGGAGATCGCCTCAGTCTGCGCAGCGGAGCTGTACGACTCCCCGGGCTTGCCGAAGAGGCCAGTCTGTGAGACAGAAGCATTCAGGAAGTTGTTCTCGTCTGCGTCCGTCATGTAAGCCAGACATAGCCAAAGGTGGCGATCTTGAACACTGTGACTGAAGGTCGCGGCTTCCCTCGTATATCTCTAAAGCCTTCGCTTGGTGAACCTGCAGTAACGTTATTGCGTGCAGGGCTGAAGCCGCGTCTCCGCATGCCTGATGGGCATCGCCCGTAACCGGACGACTATACAAACCCGGGAGGGAAGGGTTGGGTGGTCCCTCCAGGAATGCAGCTGCATCGCAACCCCCCGCTCCACTGAAGGGATCCCCCCCTTAGCGGCTCCGTTGGTGAGGGAGGTGAGGGGTGAAAGCTGAACGGCCGAGACGGCCGCAAATCACATGCCGTCGGGAAAGGCAGGCACAGGAGGTGAGGACCGTAGAGGCCCGGGCAGCTCCGAAGTACCAATCATGTGGGCGGGGCGGTTCGGGCGGAGAGGGATTAACCCCTCCAACTCTACCGTTTCCGCCGCTCGAGCCGGCACAGCCGCCATCTCCGGGACGACTCCGCCTCGGAGGGAAAAAATAGGCACCCCTCTGATGCTGCAGAAGTTACGGGACCAGAAGGAGGTCCAATGGATTCGGCAGAAATCGCAGAACGCGACTCTGCAGTCTCCACCGGAGCCTCAACCGGCTGAGGAAGAGATGGCCGGTAGGTGAAGGACGCATCCTCCGTCCTACTCAGCGTAGTGATGCGAAGAGCGTCCTGCGAGTGCTTGACAGCCTCACCATGGTGGCGTTCATTACTGCAAAGGTGCGGACGTCGTTCCTGTAGAAACGACAGTCGTCTCCGCAATCCAAGAGAGTTATGCTCTCACAGAGAGAACAAAAGCTCTCCACGAACGCAGCCTCTGAGTGCTCGATGCGCAAGCACGAAGACAGCGCTCGTGACCGTCACTGGAATCCCTGTACTTCTCGCACCAAGATCGCACGGAGGAAAAGCTATCCTGAAAAGGACGCTGATCTCCGAATATACGAGAGAGTGGCTGTCTTTAAAAAGACACAGTGCTCTCATGTATCACTCTTTAGGGAAATCACTCTTTAGGTGCTCAGCTGATGATGCGCACAGGGAGAGACAACGCACACACTAAACTCAAAACAAAAAATATGCAGAGCAGTGGAATACTGCGAGCGTCCGCTGTGTTAGTACTGCTTGTCAATCAACTTCAGCAACCGTTCCCAGAAGAGCAGAGAGTAGCTTCTCAGTAGCAGATAATGCCGGCTTTCGAAGCGAAAGAGCTAATTTCCATATTTGCACCTGTGGCTTATATACGCACCTGGCGGGGCGGCGCCAGCATTATGCAAATATCTCAATGCCAAGTTCATTGCCGTTTTAGTAGAGTACGAAGCAGATTGGTCTCTCTAAGCGAGTTCCCAATTTGTCGGTCATGACGTGACGTCGTAGTGACCGACTGAAAGGGAACTGTGGAATTAGTCCTCCGAGAAGATCCGCGAATTCATTCAGAAAATTGTTGTTGATATTCGGTGGGCGATAGACGATAACATAAAGAACTGGGCATCGCAAGTTAATTTGTAAGAGCTGTACCTCAAAGCTCGTGTATGCATCAGCCGCAATAGTCCTTGTGTTAAATTTTGATTTAAAAACTGTTGCTATGCCACCTCCCCGACCAGTTCTCCTCGGGCAGTTATGAAAAGAATAATCATGTTGTACAAGTTCGGAAAAAGGGCTGTTATCGCCTTCTTTAACCCAGGATTCAGTCAAAAATATAAAATCTAGATAATTAGAAGTAATGAGATCCTGAAGAATAAAAGTTTGTTAATTAGAGATCGAACATTGAGTAGTCCCATTTTGATCGGTAGAGAAGCAGCAGGTAAAGGATTTCCTCGGTTTAGTGCACGAAGGGCGCCAAGATTAGATCCTCGCCTGCGAATCCGTGGCGAGAGCGAGCGAACAGATTCCTTAGCACAGCTCCCATCAGTCGGACGAATCCACCGATACAGTCTCTCCAGAGAGCGGCCGCTCACGTAGCAACCAGAGGTTAACCGAGGACCGGCTGTACTGCAACCGGTGAACCAGATGGTTCCGGAGATTAAGCCAGCCTTCAGTTTAACACGGAATCCTGCTCGCTTCCCTCGTCTTTTGCGACGTTTCTTCGATATTATATCAAATGTCAGTCTCCGCAGGAAAACGGGAATATTTGAGGTAGGTGGTGGCGTGCATGGGATGTAGTCCACACTTTATCCGGCGAGTTGGAAATAAAAGTACCAATGTCTAGTAGAGATTGACGATCGTAAATTAAAGGTGAAGTGTTCACCAAGTTAAAAACTGATGATAAAATAACAGACAAAGCCACAAATAAAAACAACGAAGACGAACACACGGAGATCAGACAGCAGGCCACACACACGGGCGCCATCTTGAACATTTCACCTATTCAGTGTCGGAAGCTTCTAAATGCATGGCAAAACGAAGGTATGTCTTAGATAATGTTTACAAAATCTTTAAAACAGTCCTTTATTAAGTTAAAAGCTGGTTACTTTTATACATTATCCATGTTATTTATAATTTTGTTGAATGTTGGATGGTATTGTATTTAGTGGTGCTATTCTAACAGAATGTTCTTTCTCTTTTTTTTTTCTCGTAGAGAAAACAACATGTTTGACACTGACTCCCGTAGAACCATCTGAGATTTTCTTTAGCCCCACTACAGAAGAGTCTCTATCTTCTGAATTTACAGACACCTCCACCACTCCAAGCCTGCCTAGCAGTAATAGCTCCAGTAAGACTTTGGATTTAAATGCCTGGCCTGAGAACTTCATTGTTCCATGGAACCAAATGCCTGCTGGTATCAAGACCGCCATTGCACAGGGGAAACGTCCAACTGCTAAAGACCGCAGGGAAATGGTACGAATCATCATAAATGAAATGAGGCTGACTGAATTAAATCCGTCAAAATCTCAGTGCCTGACAGTGGCCAAGATGATTGTAAAGCAGCATCCTGAAAGCTTTGCTGATGTCATGAGAGATGGCACTGTAATTGGAAGTGGCTATGGATCCCTCTTGAGTCAACTAAAAACACGAGTAGAACATGTTAATCGTGGAAGTGTTCTCTCAAGACGAAGGATGCTGAAACGGGTTCCAAATTCAGCTGCAGACATGCCTAGAGGACCAGTTGACCAATATGGTTGCGTGAGATGGCAGCTTGACGGTCCACAAGGAGAAACTGAAGAGAGCCTCAAAGAGAAGCAGAGTGAAATGAAAGACCTCTACCGTGTTGAGGGTCCAGCTGGTGCAGACAGGGGATATTTGAGTAAGTTAATGGAAACAACCTACTTCCTTCAAAGAAAAACCATCAATGCCAGCCCACCTCCTTCAATTGCTGAGCTGAAAAATGAGTGGCCCTATCTTTTCACACCAAAAGAGCTGTACAGCCATTTCAAATTACTCACAGACATTGTTGTCCTGGATAAGATGGAGGAAGCTATGGAAAAAAAGGGGAAGCTGATTCTTCAGTTTTTCGAACAGAAGCCAGCAGGGACTAATGCAGATGAGGTGAATCGCATCCTAGGGATGTACAATAGAGAAGAAAAGTGCGATCCATGGCCAGTCATAATTCTCCTGCTTATGGCACACTTTAAAGAAACATCCAAGGGACTCTTTCTGCAGGCAGATGCAAGTGTGATATTATTATTATATTATGAAGCTTTCAAAATTGATTGGTATAAAAAATTACTGTACATTTGAATCCATTTTTCTTTGTCTTTTAGGTGTTGGCAACAGCAACAGACGTTGAAAAAACACTTCAGCTTCCTGACTCTACAACACTAATTGTCTTAAGTAGTCAATTTTTTTGTAATGAGTTGTAAAGCATTGCAAAGACAGAGGCTATGAAGGACACACCATATTTATTGCATATAAACCATTTGTTTGTGCTTAGGTGAATTGCTCACAGCAAGCGTTTGGATGCTGAGCATCGAGGGTCAGGTGGTTTTGCCTCCACATCCCAACTTCGTGGCTGGAATGGCAGCTTTGTTTTCTAGCTACTACAACTTCAATCTGGTGTACCAGGAGCAAGCATCTTGCACACTGGAGTTCATTCAAAGGTAACTATGTGCTTTAAGTAGAATGCGGTTGATCATTATTTTGTAAAGTTTGCTATTATGAGTAACAGAGATTTGATTTTGCTTTAAGTGTACTTCCAGGAAATCCCTTTAACACGATTTTTAGTTGATAAATAGAGTAAGTTAGCAGTTATTTACCCAAATGCTTTGTATCATTGCAGAACCAATTCATTGTAACATTCAAATATTGACAATAAAGATCTATTTGATTATATATTTTAAAAAGTATATAATCAAATAGATCTTTAGATTTTTGAAAAGCATTAGGGTAAACTGAGCATTTAGGTAAATAAACTGCTTTGTTAGGTTAAAAAAAAACACTCTTTTGCAATCTTTTGTAGAGCAGTTAAGGCACTTTTTCATAAAGTTTATTTCCATGTGATTTTTGTGATTTCAGATGCTTCATTGGATTGAACCCCTCCAGTGGGACCAAGACAACAAAGGTGTTAAGCCATAAAAGCGGGAAGGTACAGGAGAAAAAGAACAACTGCGTTAACCCTCACGTCTCCTCTCTACTCAAGCGACTGATTGATTTTGAATGGCTTCAATTGTAAGTCTCAAATGACTTCCTTACAATAGGAATGGCCATTGTTCTAATGGTTAAAACTACACTGTAAAAAAATTCCGTAGAAATTTCAATGTTATTGCAGCTGGGTTGCCGGTAATTTACCGTAGATTTACATTTATGTTATTTACTGGCAAGAGTTTGTTCAAAGTTAAATAAATTTTAAATATTAACAAGTCTTTATCTTTAAAGAATAAAACCATACAACAACAGCCCCATGCAAAGCATTCCGGGAATCAGAAATCATCATCAACCTTTTTCTGTTTTTTGCTTCAGATTTTGTTTCCCAGAATGCTTCGCTTGATGCTGTTTTTTTAGTTTTACTCTGTAAAAACAAAGACTTGTAAATGTTTAATGTTCATTTAACTTTGAACAAACTCTTGCCAGTAAATAACATAAATGTAAATCTACGGTAAATTACCGGCAACCCAGCTGCAATTTCTACGGAATTTTTTTACAGTGTAGTATTTCATCATTATTTTGTTGTTGAACAGTTTTTGTCATCAAGTTCCTGATTTGAAATTGGGTCTTTAACCCTCATGTTGTCTTCTGACAAATTTGAAGTTTCTATTGCAGAAATGTTGATTTATTACAACCTAATTGCCCAAAAGTAATGCAGATGGTTCCCCAAAATGCTCTTCACAAGTCAAATTAAAAATCAGTTCATTAAATTATTGACTTTTAGGTGTTTTACTCATGTTATAGCATTATTCTGAATTTTATTGAATGTTAAGAAAATGAATAGAATATGCTGTTAAAAAAAGACCTTTTGAAAATGTACAGTAATGTAACACTGTATTGCGTTTTAATAATAAAATTGTATGATATTGCATCTTTGACTATGGTTTTATTTAACAGTTGAAGAGAATCTAATGCATGATGTTTGGATTAAAAACAAGCCTGGTCTTATTTAAAACACTTTACAATAGGCATCAGCAAAGATGCAAATTTAAAAAAACAAAATTAACTATTTATTTTTTACAACAACATAATGTATTGTAAAATATTTACAGATCTTTGCTGGTAACTCGAGTTGGCAGCAAAAAGATGTAATTATTTCAAAACACAATATATTGTTGTAAAAAAGATTCTACAATAACATATTGTATTGTGAGGAATTTACAGATATTACCTGGCAACTCTAGTTGCCAGGTAATATCTGTAATTTGAAAAGAAAACAAGATAATGGTGTAAACTAAATTACAATAAAGTGTTGTTTTAATATAAAAACCTAATACTTAGCTGTAATTTATGTACAACAATAACCTGTAAACGAAATCCAGTATTATACTGTAATTTATTTTTACAGTTATTAAAAGACTTTACAAGATTTTACTGGCAACTTTTTTGCCAGGTACTTACTGTAAAATCTACAGGCAAATTCGTTACAGTGTAGGCTAACTTATGTGCTAGCTAACCTGCTGCTACAGTTAGCTGGCAACTTTCTTGAAAAAACATTGTTTGAAATGCGTTAGTCATGTATTAACAAAACCAGTTACCTTATTCAGCATGCGGATCCTGCTCACATCACTCGCACCCGTACTCCACAGTGTAGAAAGTTTTTAAAGAAATTTCACCTCAGGATCGTGTTCCAGCAGGCAAACCTCCTGCAGACGGCCGTGCACTCTACACCTGCGCAGTAGCCTACGCATGTAGTCGTCTTTTGCTTTAGCGGGAGCTGATATCTGTTGTTTCATTCTGGTTTGCCATTGCATAAATTATATTTGGCTAAATACTTGTGTTTACACATGTTGCAAAGTTTTATTCTACCAATGATAACACCTATTAAAAATAAACAAATTGGGTGCTGCTTTGTTGTCATTATTGTGTTATTTGAAATAAAATAAATTGCAAAGCACCACTTCAAATATGTTCGCAAATGTAAGAGTTTCCTGGTAAAAAGGGAATAAGTTGCTATTTTTATTGTACTTACATTAAAAAAAAGATAACCACATTAAATCAGCTGGACTTTTGTTATTAAAAGCAAGTAATATACTAAAATAAAAGTGATGTGCTTTTATATTT
The DNA here is from genome assembly GCF_027580225.2 of Misgurnus anguillicaudatus. Classification (NCBI taxonomy): domain Eukaryota; kingdom Metazoa; phylum Chordata; class Actinopteri; order Cypriniformes; family Cobitidae; genus Misgurnus; species Misgurnus anguillicaudatus. Next base: position 30,562,309 of record NC_073342.2, read on the forward strand.
ATTTGCTGGTGTGGCTTGTAGACATCGACTGTATACAACATCAGCAGTCAATATGAAAAATTCACAATTAAAAAAAAACATATTTTCCCCATAAGTCATACATACCACGTAATATTACAATAGGTACCCTGTTGTTATAAAATACTTAGAGTATAAATAATTTATAATTCTTCATATTCTTAACACCTTATTACCCCAAACTTAATTATATTATTCCCTTATACCTACAAGTACATACTGTAGAGGTACCCTGTTGTTACAAATAGGTACGCTGTAAATTCGGTTTAATTACGCGGTACTTTGCGGGTCGTAAAATAAAGTGTTACCTAATATTTTATCAACTTCATAGGCTATAGCTATGTTTTTTATATAGTTTAATTAAAACTGAAAACTTTTCTATCAAGTCTATAATTATCACAACACTCAGAAGACTGCTTAATAAAAGTGTAAAATATAATATTTTACTACTCAGAATGCTGTAACGACTCGTAAGAGAGGAGGAAGCAAGTGCAGGCAATCAGAAATGGTTTATTAAAGAAGATGGTAAATACAATGAATAAAATAATAACAGAGTCCAGAATGTTGGCAATGGTGACTGAAGGACTACGGTAGCATGAGAAGGGCTGGATGGTGAAGTCGGTGGTGAATGTGATGACAGTCAATGGACGGAACCAGGAACAGACCGGAACACTCACACGAAGACAACAACACGAAACAATAATCCAAACACGAAACAATAATCCAAACACGAAACAATAATCCAAACACGAAACAATAATCCAAACACGAAACAATAATCCAAACACGAAACAATAATCCAAACACGAAACAATAATCCAAACACGAAACAATAATCCAAACACGAAACAATAATCCAAACACGAAACAATAATCCAAACACGAAACAATAATCCAAACACGAAACAATAATCCAAACACGAAACAATAATCCAAACACGAAACAATAATCCAAACACGAAACAATAATCCAAACACGAAACAATAATCCAAACACGAAACAATAATCCAAACACGAAACAATAATCCAAACACGAAACAATAATCCAAACACGAAACAATAATCCAAACACGAAACAATAATCCAAACACGAAACAATAATCCAAACACGAAACAATAATCCAAACACGAACACGGGAGACTGTAATCCAACTGTGAGTCTGCCAACATGAAATGAGGATCTGACAATAGGGAGAGAGATGAGTGAGTATTTGTAGCTGAGTGGAGATGAGTATCAGCTGGAGCGAGACAATCAACACACAGGTGACAACAATCAACCAAACGAGCACATGGACACTACGTGAGTACAAACACAAACACAAAACATGACACGGAGGAAACAGTGGATTTCTACCGTGACAAATGCAGATAAAATGGTTTCACTTTAATTTCTAATGAAAACAAAACTTTGTTAAAAATCCAGGTGATTATTTCTCAGTTATTCACCTTCTTCATATTGAAATCATTTGTGTTAATGATTGCTCTTCAATCTATAAACCTGTCCCTTCTTTGAAAGTACAAAATGTAATATGAAGCATTAATGCAAAAAAAAAAAAAAAACGTATCACCTTACAGATACTCAAGTTGCTATAAATGCAGTTATTTTGAAATAAAAACATCTGCTAGCTGGATGACAAATAACAAACTCAAATCTTTTTTTATTGTGTGAAAAGTCATATAGAAATGTGACAAATGTATACTGTACATTATGTGTCCTTGTCTAGTTTTTTGTGTTAAGATCATAAGAAAGTTATGGTTTTTGCGATAGTTATTTTAAATGTTTAAAGAAATTCCTTAATTTTTCTTATTTGACACATTTTTATTTTGTGCCATTCACATGACCTAAGAATCTGACAAAATGGTTTAGGAACTTATTTATTGGAAATTACTGCCATTTACATTATCAAAATGCAAATCCCTATAAAAACAAATATTTTAAATGGCAATTCTGTAAGAGGGCTGAAAATCATATATATCTGAAAATCAGCATGACCGTGGAAACGGTTTTAAATTATTGATAATATTCTTTCCGACATTTTACAAAAGCGGTTATAAGGAAATCATTAAAATGTATTGAATGGTGAACATAAAAACTGAGAGGGAGAACAACGTTGTAAAAGTTGGTAGTTTCTTCTTAACTCTCCTATTATCAAATAAAATTATTATTGACAAATGGCAATTATCAGGTTTTAAACACACCAGTGACATAATGGGAAACAGTTTTTGTACATACAGTAAACGGCATCAATTTTAAAAATTAGGTTAAAAGCATTTACATCATTATACAGTTGCTGATATTTATAACAACATGTGATGCTACCAGATTTATTTGAATTTGCAATTTGACCATCCTACCAAATTAGTTTCAAAAACACCATAAAATTATACCAGCAATAAGAATAGATTTATTTACTGTCATTTTGTGTATTTGTCACTATTTTGTTTTTGTTTATTTTAATATTTTCTAATACATCCCCATGCTCATTATCTGATTCATTTTCATGGGAATCACTGTCCTGTTTCACTAAACTGTTCAGTTCTGTTATAACATTGACATCAAGATTGCCGGAAGGCTGAGAGAAAGTGGAAGAAAGACCATCTCACTGTCTCCTTTGACATTTTTAAATTATGTTTGGATAAATTCCAAAAGGCAGCAAAAACAGCAAGATACAGTTTCTTTTCTGATGTTATTACCAGCCATCATAATTCTCCAAAAACTCTTTTTAGCACTATAAACTCTATTATTAATCCTAGTAATATACTCAAAATTGAGCCATCGAATACTGTCTGTGAAGACTTTTTAAAATTCTTTCTTGACAAAATTGATGTGATCTATTCCTCTTTTAATGCACCTGATCTCTGTGAATTTCCACCTGTGCCATCTAGAACAATGTTGTTAAATAATTTTCAACCTGTTTCCATTTCTGAACTGAGAGATGTGGTTATGCAGACAAAAAACACCTCCTCCCCTCATGATGTTATACCATCTATTATCATTAAGGAGGCCTTTGATACTTTTGGTCATATAATTGCGGCTATCATTAACTCATCTCTAGTTTCTGGTATTGTTCCGGCATCTTTTAAACATGCTGTTGTTCAACCATTATTAAAGAAACCTAATCTTGATATTTCTTCCCACAACAATTATCGACCCATTTCAAAATTGCCATTTATTTCCAAAGTATTGGAGAAGGTGGTTTTTTCTCAAGTATACACTTTTCTTAATCGCAATAATATTCTGGAACCTTTTCAATCGGGTTTCCGAAAACATCATAGCACTGAGACTGCTTTACTAAGAGTTACAAATGACCTTTTGACAGCTGTTGATTCAGGTGAAAATGCAATTCTGATTCTATTAGATCTTACAGCGGCCTTTGACACAGTGAACCACAACATTTTGCTATCTCGTTTAGAGAACTGGGTGGGCATTAGAGATTCAGCTCTTGATTGGTTCCGTTCATATCTCCAATCTAGGACTTTCTCAGTGTCGATAGGTCAGTATTCCTCTTCGACTGCTTCTCTTGCTCACGGGGTTCCACAGGGATCAATTTTAGCCCCACTTCTTTTCAATTTGTATATGCTACCTCTGGGGAATATCATTCGAAGTTTTAATATCTATTTTCACATGTACGCTGATGACTCACAATTGTATATCCCATTAAAATCCAATGCCTCTTTACAGCCCCTATTAAATTGCCTTGACAGCATTAAGACATGGATGATAAATAACTTTCTCCAAATGAACCGTGACAAAACTGAGGTCATTATTTTTGGTCCACAAAAAAATCGCACCGGTCTGAAAAATAATTTCTATTATTCATCTTATGTAAAGCCTTCAGTAAAAAATTTGGGGGTCATCTTTGATTCTGAGCTCAATTTTGAGAAACAAATTAGTACTGTTGTCAAGAGCAGTTTTTATCAATTACGAACTATCTCCAAATTGAAACCAATGCTAAACTTTAAGGATCTAGAAAAGGTAATACATGTATTTATCTCATCTCGATTAGATTACTGTAATTCTCTTTATGTTGGTCTTCCACACTCCTCTTTAAATCGTCTACAGTTAGTTCAAAATGCAGCCGCTAGGATCTTGTCAGGTAAGAAAAAGTTTGATCACATATCGCCAGTGCTAGCCTCTCTACACTGGCTTCCAGTTAATTTTAGAATACAGTTTAAAGTTCTTTTAACTGTTTTTAAAGCTCTTAATGGTAAAACACCCAATTATATTTCAGAAATCATTCACCCTTATACAGCACCTAGATCTCTTAGGTCTAACGATCTATCTCTTCTCTGTGTCCCTCGCTCAAGGCTTAAATCTAAAGGGGATAGAGCTTTTGCTACGGTTGCGCCCGTTCTCTGGAACCAGCTTCCACTCAGTATAAAAAACGCATCATCTATTGGGGTTTTTAAAAAACAACTTAAAACTCATTTGTATTGTAAGGCCTTTCCTGCTGAGTCTTAATTATTTTTTTTTCTTTCTTTCTGCTTTCATGGTTTTATTTTACTTATTATGATGTGCTTTTTTATTATTTATTGTGTATTGACTTCCTGTTATGTATCTGTACAGCACTTTGGTCAGAGATGGGCATAAATACATGGAAATGTATTTCAAATACAAATACAAAATACTGTGTCGAAAAATGTATTTAAATACAAATACAAAATACTGTGAGGAAAAATGTATTTAAATACAAATACAGTATTTTGTATTTTGAAAATACACAAAATACACGTGAAATTGGCGATTCAGTGCGAGTATCCCTATTAGGCTGAAATCTATCTGGGTCTATTTCTGAATGCCAAAAAGTATTTAGATGTGTGCAACTGCTCAGAAACTTTCATTTTATTTTACGTACCTCTTGCTTTCCCCTGCCCTGCAGGAAATAAAAAACTAGAAAAAAACTTGGTATAAGACTGACATGACACCTTCATAATCATAACATGACATGTGTCATGAACATGAAGAAGCTTTTATGCACATTTATGACAACTGCCATTAAGTGTCATTTACTCAATTATGTAATTTTTAATGGAAATATGACATTGTTTGAGATATCTTTGTTATGACAACTTGACACATAAACCAATACAACACAACTTGTTATAAATCATAAACAATAATTATCAAATTAAGAAACTACCTAGCTTTGTGGGTTAACATTACATTAAACTGTGATTTAAATGTCATTAAGTGTTGATACTATGTCACATATTATTAATACTCGGTCAAATAAACATTATGAACTGAAGAATATTCATGATGCTGTTATAAAACTATTTAACAGCGTATTAACACTTAATGACATTGTAATGACAGTTTCAATTTGTATCACTGGTAAAAAGTGGTCAGTTATGTTGTCTTGGTTAATGTCAAGTTGTCATGACAAGTTATGATGTATGGGTTAGTGTCGGGTTGTCATGACAGGGACGTCTCAAACAATGTCATCTTTGCAGTGAAAGTGACATAATTGAACAAATGACACTTAATGGCAGTTGTCATAAACGTCCATAAAATCTTCTTCATATTCATGACACGTGTCATGTCATGATTATGAATGTGTCATGTCAGCCTTATGTAAAGTGATGTTTTATAAAAACTTTTTCAAAACTTTTTCATGTGTCATCGACCCACAACCTAAACAGTTTATATGTGAAGAAATCCACGTATTTACTTCTCACGAGACGAGTGTTTGACAAATTATTCGGCAAACTACTTTCTCTCATCGCTGCTTTTTGATGGTTTTGAGAACAATTACTCACGAGTCGCCCTTTTTCATTTCACAGAATTATACAACGGAGAACACGTCAAGCATAAAAGTCTTGCAGGTTTACTGAGGAGCCTGCAGGTTTAAGCCATAGAGTAGAGCCATGCGAATTGCAAAAATGTAAACAAGGCTTCAACTGCCCAAAGCTAAAAAGAAATCAGCAACTGTGTGCTGATTCCACCACTTGCCGCATCACTTGTGAAAGGGCCTTTAAAGGAAAACACCAGTTTTTCAATATTTTACTATGTTTTTACCTCAACTTAGATGAATGAATACATGCCTATCTTTTTTCAATATGTGCACTTCATCTTTGCACATCGTGTCATGAATGTGTTAGCATTTAGCCTAGTCCCATTTATTCCTTAGGATCTAAACAGGGAAGAATTTAGAAGCCACCAAACACTTCCATGTTTTCCCCATTCAAAGACTGTTACATGAGTAGTTACACGAGTAAGTATGGTGACAAAAAATAAAACGTGATTTTTAAGTGAATAATGACTATATTGTATGGTGGAAGAGCGTCTCGGGTTACGTATGTAACCCTTGTTCCCTGAGAAGGGAACGAGACGCTGCGTCGCCATAGAGACGCTTTGGGAACGCCTACAGCGTGACGGCGTCTGAGTATGTATATCAAATCCGACCAATGGTTGGGCGTGACGTCATAGACGGAAGCCAGAGAGCATAAATACGGCAGAAAGGAACGCCCACTTTATCTCGCATAAGCCGAAGCGGGTATTCAGGCACGCCGGAAGTATGGCAAAGGAGACGCAGCGTCTCGTTCCCTTCTCAGGGAACAAGGGTTACATACGTAACCCGAGACGTTCCCTTTCGAGGGAACTCGCGCTGCGTCGCCATAGAGACGCTTTGGGAACGCTATACCCAATCTGCCAGACTACAAGTGCCTGTCTGTGTGTAGAAAGCACAACTGAGACCAAAGCACAACTAAGACCAAAGCACACGATCACCAGGAATAGAGTTGAGATCCAACTCAAAAGTGTACAAAAGTGAGCGGTGAGGACCTGCCTGCCGCATCACAGATATCCTGGATCGAGGCCCCTGCCCACAGGGCCCTATATGCTGCCATACCTTAAGTTGAATGCGCTCTGACGGTTAAAGTAAAGGGCCGTCAAGAGGCTTCATAAGCACATGGGATAGCCTCGGCTATCCATCTACCTAAAAGCTGCTTGGTGGCCGGGAACTCAGTCCGGGCCGAACCGAAGCATTAAAATTGCTGCTCTGTTCACCGCCCTCTGGCTAAATCCTTAAAAGGTGGAGGGCTGAAAGCCTGCAATATTATGGGGCATGGAATATTATTCCGAACCTTAGACCCGTAATCCGACCTAGGGTAGAAAGCCTTCACCATGCCTGGAGCGAACCCGAGGCAATAGAGTGAAGCAGAGAGAGCCAATAAAATTCCTACCCTCTAAAGGGAGGTAATAGCTAGGAGAAATATAGTTTCCAGAGTAAGAAACTTTATGAAATGGTATCAATGGCTCAAATGGTGCCCCTGATAAGTCCTCCAGGACCACAGACAGATCCCACGCAGGGATCCTAAAATGACTCGCAGGCCTCAGCCTCCGAGTGCCACACAGGAAACGCATGAATAGATGGCCTCTACCTAATGAGGGACCGACCACTAAAGGTATGAAAGACAGATATAGCTGCCACATAAGCCTTAATGGTCAAAGGAGGCAGCCCTGCTGCAAACTGCTCCTATAAAAACTCCAGAACTGTACCAAGGGGCAGTTAACTGGGTCATATAAGTGCTCTTGGCACCACGTAATTAAAGTCTTTCTTCAAATGCGTATAATTTCCTGGTGGAGGGAGCTCTGGAAATAAAATAATCTGCACAACCTCAGTTGAGAGACCCATTTCTATGAGTCTGTCCTCCTCAGAGGCCAGACCCAAAAACTCTAGGCAGGGGTAAAACACAGTGCCCCTTGCCTGAGACTACCGATCCCTCCAGATCGGCCCCTGAAATGGGGAGCCGTCTAGGAGGGAGACCAGGTTCGAAAACCACACTCGGGTCAGCCAACACAGGGCTACGAGCAACAGCTGTGCCTGTGCTGCCAGACTCTCTCCAGAACTCCCGGGAGCTGAGCAATTGGGGAAAAACACACAGGAGGCCCTCAGACCCTTCCTGTGTCATGGCAACCAGTCCGAGTGGGACTGGGTGAAAGAGAGAAAACCAAAGAGTACATTGTGAATTCTCCTAAATTGCAAACAGGTCAGCTTTCGCTTGGCCGAACCTGAGCCAAATTTGCTCCCCCACATGTGGGTGGAGTCTTCATTCCCCAAGCTCAACGCCTGCCTCAGCAGAACGTCTGCTCCATGTGGACTTACATAGATTTTGACCTTATGGTCTTCCATAGCCACTTCCCGGCCTTAGAGGGATGCATCTGTCGTAAACCTGATGTGATGACCCTGAGCCCCCAATATTGGCCTTCATGGGAAAGGAACCATGGTTTCTTCCATAATACTAAGGCACAAAGCATCTGCGTGTGACCTTGATCATGAGAAACGGGTTACCCCTCAGGGAACCCCATGGTTAAAGGATGGATTCTTTACGAGCAGGAGAAAACCGTGCCTGCAGTCGTTGAAATCCATACCACGCCCAGAAAAGAGGTCCTCTGTGCTGGAGAAGCATACTTTTCCTGGCGTTTAGTTGATGGGACATTTTTGGCCCTTTTGGCTTTCCATAACTGATCACAGCTAGAAAGGGATGCGTCTGTCATTAATGTTATGCGGCGACAGACCGCACCTAACTTGGGGCCTGTAAACAAATACCCAAAATTTTTTCCATATTCTTAGGGCACGAAGACATATGCGCGTAACCCTGAACATGTAAAAAAGCCAACACTGGCCTTTTGAGAAAGGAACCATAGTTTCTGCCATAATACTAAGGCACAAAGCATTCGCGTGTGACCTTGATTATGCAAAAACGGGTTGCCCCTCAGGGAACCCCATGGTTAAAGGATGGATTCTATACGAGCAGGAGACAACCGTGCCTGCAGTCGTTGAAATCCATACTACGCCCAGAAAAGAGGTCCTCTGTACTGGAGAAGCACAATTTCCCTGGCGTTTAGCTGATTGGACATTTTTGTTCTTTTGGCTTTCCATAGCCGATCCTCAGTTTAACAGAAATGCATCTGTCATTAATGTCATGCGACAACAGTCTGCACCTCACCCTGGGCCTTAGACAGAAACCCAGCATTTTGCCATATTCTTAGGGCACGAAGACATGCGCGCGTAACCCTAAACATGGTAAAAAGGCCAACACTGGCTGAAAGGAACCATTGTTTCTTCCATAATACTAAGGCACAAAGCATCTGCGTGTGACCTTGATCATGAGAAACGGGTTGCCCCTCAAGGAACCCCATGGTTAAAAGATGGATTCTATACGAGCAGGAGACAACAGTGCCTGCTATCGTAGAAATCCATACTACACCCAGAAAAGAGGTCCTCTGTACTGGAGAAGCACACTTTTCCTGGCGTTTTAGCTGATTGGACATTTTTGCCCTATTGGCCTTCCATAGCTGATCCTCAGCTTAAGAGAGATGCATCTGTCATTAATGTCATGCAGCGACAGACCACACCCCCGAAATCTTTACATATTCTAGAGTATGAAGACATGTGCGCGTAACTCTGAACATGCAAAAAGGGTTGCCCCTCGAGGAAAAACCCTGATTTTAAAACCATCACTTGGTGTGCGATTGACCTAGCTTCAACTCATTCACTTATGTAAAAAATGGACATGACACGAGCAGGAGACATCTGTGCCTGCATCATCGTAGAGTTCCATATTATCCCCAAAATGTGATTACCTGTGTTAGGACTAACATACTTTTCTTGGTGTTCAGTCTCAACGCTAGGTATCTAGATGTGCAAACACAACATCTCGATGCTGTGCTGCCATCTGTGCCGACTGTGCTAATATTAGCCAATCGTCAATAAAAATAGTATGCAAATGCCCTAAAGATGCAATGGCGCCAGGGCAGCATTTACACATTTTGTAAATGTGTGAAGGGATAGAGCTAGGCCGAAGGGAAGGCTGATATTGGTATGCCATGCCCCCAAAGGCAAACCTGAGATTCTGTGAGCAGGAAAAATCCATTAACAAAAACCAGTCCTCGGATCTGATTTGAGATTAATGTGAGTGACTGTCAACGTCATGAACCATAATTTTGTGATGGTAATGTGTAGCCTTTGAATAAAAGGAATTCCAATTCCTGCTCTAAAATTAGGGATGTAGCCTAATTTTTACCAAGGGAACCTGATTTACTGTGCTCTGTACTACGAGAGGCAGAGTGTTCACAGTTAATACAGGAGGGCACTGAGAGGTGTGGGAACCCGTAAATGGCGGATAAAACCCACACTCACCCTGATAGGGCTTTATACATATATTTGACAATGTTGGAGGCTTTAGGGATGAAGTCACTCATGGCAACATAAAAACATCCTCTAAATATAGCCTATTATGTTTAAAAGCTAGCTGAAGTGCTTGTGTAAACATGGTCAGAGAATGGTCTTTTCCCTGACTTGCATGTAGGGTGCCACCCACAAGCCCAACGACGGATGCAAGTGGAGTGGGTGAAGGGAACTCGTGTTCGTTCCTTCCTCAGCGCTTCTAGAAGAATAATTCCATATCATGATTAAATTAGTTTCTTTGATCTCTGTGTTTAAATTATAATCTGACTCCAATTTAATATATTAAGAATTTTGTGCATTATTCTAATAATCTGTTGATCATAATTTAGATGTTTGATTATTTATATATTCCCATAGTCTTAATTATTCGTTCATTAGGGACCCGATATCGCACAGGATATACGCCGGCCATTTGCGTACATCTCACGGACACAAAATTGCCAGTTCTGATCTTAGTCAGAGGTTGCCGGGTAAACTAATATTTTTATGTCTGGCCGCCCCATGCTTGCTCCGATCATAAAAATAGTTACTTTAGTCACGATCATGCAACTTGCTAAGGCAGGTGATAGACATAAATCTGAGAGTCCTGGTGAATGTGCTACCTGCTCCATTCAACATCAAAACACCAGTGTGTACATATCATGACATACTTATTTTGCGGTAATATCAGACTCCTTCTAATCTACTGGAAATAATAATTTCTGAAAGAATTAAAATAAATCAATACAATTCCTGAAGAATTCAGATGAATCAAATGTAACAATTTATTATACCAGGCAGGTTTCAGCTTCAAACATAAATTAAACAATATCATACAGAATTTGATTCAATTCCAATTAATTAAAATGACCAACAGTTGCAAAAGTTACAAAGTCATACCTGGCAATAGACACTCTGGCTACAGAGTACTTCCATCATGAATATAATATACCCAAAATGGTGTAAGAAGATTCTGTTAAAGATTTCTCCCATAATGTTTGAATACACACCCAAAGTGTGGGGAAGATTCTTGCTAAAGAATACTTCCCAGAGTCTCTTGCCAAGCCACCTTATATACACAGAATGAGACAAAGAATAGTAATATCTCAAATCAGGATTTGGTTGGTCGGTTCTCGTGACCTGAAGAGGAGCACCAAATGGGATTGTTAACCATCTGTAATCTAGATCTCCTCATGAGTTGACACCCATCACAGGAGTACAGATTATGTCTTAAGTTTTAAACTTTGATATACTTTCTCTTAGCATTATAGAAATTAGACCTTTTTAACCATCGCACCATGACCTTTAAAACAACACCAAACATGAAGATGAAACCTTTGTAGCATCACAACATATGATATACACAATGTTACATGTGTTTAGTATATTTCCAGTAACCAAAACCTTAAAGGAGAAGAGAGAGGGGGTGAAATACAGATCAGTTCCTGTGTATCCGTGACCCCTGTGGAGAGAGACAACACGTCTCTCAAAAATAGACACAGAATGTGTTTTTTATTGTTTTATGGTCCAGCTCCAAAACCAAAACTTGTCCACCTGTCCTACATCTCCTCCCCTGACCATTGGGGAACTGTCAGAGTACCCTAAGGGGTCATTTTGGGTGGACTTCTTTGGTCTCCATACGTCCTTGTAATTGTAACAGTCTTTTCAAGATGAACACCTGTAATGTTAAACAATGCCTGCAGATATCAAAGCAGGAACTTTGCTGAACAGGTGTCTGTGATGGACAGAATCTCTGTGGTTCTCGTAGTTAGATTTTCTCTCAACTGGATCTGGTTGAAATTTGTTGTACAAAGTCCATTGTGGCAGCCAAACGCATGTGCTGTGTTCATGGAAGCTGTCTCCTCTCACCATTTAGAAGCATTTGTCTCTAATGGGGTCCTCCCCTGGATATTTTCCTGACCTTTTGAACAGTCCTCTGTTACCTATTGGCAGAAGATATTTTTTGATAGAAAAGTCAGACCTCCGTAGGTGAAGGAATTCCTCACACTGAGAATGCACCACTGTATGAGAGGGAATTGGAATATAATACACATGACCATGAAATGACTGAACACTGATTTTCTTTGACTTTCCTTGGAAGGAAATAGTTGTGAATGATTACAATAACACATGACATTATTAGATGTTTCATGATATTGGTGCGAATGGTAAATAAGGTCTCCTTTCCTTTTTCAAAATAATTTGTCCCAAAAGGTGATCCCATTACCAAACTCTTCACTACTATGCATATTGAACATAGAGTGGAATTTTGATATAATCTGTGTATTTTAAAGGGAGAGTGGCAAAAGTTATTTTAACTAGCATATTTACCAGTGGTATACATCATTAAAGCATATAATAACAATACCATTCAAATATAATACAAATAAATGTAAATTATATGTATATAAAATACAGATATTTATACTAAAGTATATATAATATGATATATTTATAATTTTAATAATAATAGAATTATTCAAAACCTTGAAATGCAAGTCAACCATGTATATCTAAGAATTCAATTAAGTACTTAAAACATACCTAGACAACTTAAACTTAAATCAAATAATTTCTGAATTTCTTATTTATCCATTGTCAATCATTCTTTGCATGTTGTCAAATAATTCTGTACATATATGTTGGTTTAGTCACATTCAATGGTTAGGAGTCTGATTTATATGATTGATCACTAGAAGTGCCAGCACTTCAAATATAACCATTTTGTAAAGTTTGAAATGTTTAGACATGTCTGCAGCCATGCTAGCCATTTTTATTCTTCACTTACTTATTTTAATCTGAAATAGGTCTTATGTAATCAATTAATAGTTCTTATTTTACCTGTATTTGTACAATCAGAGACAAAACAATTGATGTGTGACTATAACCATACATATGTTCCATGCACACTGAAATGTTTCATGTAGTTCAAGAGAAAATTGACCCAATAGTTTATATTACCATGAAATTAAAATCATAAGTTGACCTTTAATTTTCTGTCCTATGTGTGAGATGCTAAATGGGTTTGCATGTATGACAAACTCTAGAGTTTGGATTCTAAGTCATTAATCATACATATGTGTGATGTTTTAAGCCTGGATTGTCAGGACTCTGCCTTGAAGTCTTGTTTAATTTGTATTATGTCATGGTGGCAGAGTTCTGGCAGTCCCTGGCCTTGTGTGGAGGTTCATGCCTTGTTTTTGTGTTTGGCATGTACCTCCGGTGTCTTGTCATTTGTCCCCGCTCCCTCGTTCTCCTGCTTATTGCTAATCATTAGTTTATTCCCATCACCTGTTCCCTGCTCGTTATCTTGTTTGGTTCATTCTATTTAATGTCAGTGTTTCTTTAGTTCTGTGCAGGATCATTGTGTTGTGTTGTGTCGCGTGTAACTAGTACATTTAGAGTCTAGTTACCCAGTCAAGTTATAGTGTAATCTGTCAAGTGTTTCATGTTTCATGTCCTGTACCCCCTCGTGGGTCTTTGTTTTGTTAGTGTTAAGTGTAAAAATAAAGTGTTTTCTGTTCTTCCCCGACATCGTCTGCTCTTGGGTTCATTTGTCTGCCAAACCCTAACATGGATAGTTTTAAAACTTATACCAAGTCGCAGTGTTATGTTGTTGCAATGGTGAAAATATGTGCATTACATGTTCATGCCTGGAAGTGGGTGGATTCTAACCTAAAGTAATCTGTGTTGCACAATTTTAGTTCCGATGCTACATCGGGAGGTCATATAATGAATATAGTACTTAATTACTGTAAGATGTGTATGACCCCTCAAAGCATTATCACACCCACTTCCTGCATTTTAGGTTTGTGCCTGTATTTTGGCTCAGACACGTCTCTAGTGTCAGGACTCTTAAGGAGTCATAGAGATCCACCTGAAAGGAAAGATGTTAAGATAACAGACAAAGAAACATTCATTTCTAAACTTTTGGGCAATTTGCATTAAGAAATGACATCATCTTTAGTTTACAATGATGTCACTACCACACAGCTGTCAATGACAGCAATGCTTTGGGTTGTACATTCTTCCTGCTAAGAAGATTTGTATCATTATTTTCTGCAAATTAATTTCAGAGGCCAGATTAAGTTGGGAATTTTCTGTTATATTTGACTATGTTGTTTCAGTCTGAGTGTGTATAACACCATAAACTGCACTTGCATTTAAACTGTGAGCATAAGAAGTCCCATTTTTGCTGGGGAATTTTCTGGATTAACTTTAATTTTAATCTTAAACTTAAATGGCTTTACTCTGAGTTGTTCTCAGTACCGTCAGCTCACATGTTTAACTGCTGTGATGTCTGTTTATGGTACACACTATTAAACTTTTCAATCTCTGTGACCTGTAGGACTGTAATTTCTGATGATTTAACATTTCCCACAGTTTCAACCAACTATAAAAGTACATTGACTGATCAGATTCCGTTTAAATTGATGTTTCAAACTTATAAAAGAGTTGTTTGGTTTGCTATCTCTGCCATGATATTATCAGTGTTCCTGCAAAGCAAAAAACAAATCAAAAAACAAAGTCAAAAAACAAATCAAAAAACAAAGTCAAACAACAACAAACAAACAACAATAAACAACAACAAACAAACAACAATAAACAACAACAAACAAACAACAATAAACATACACATACCCCCGTTTTGGCACGAGATAGTGGACCAAATAAATCTGAATCTAAATATTCCCTGGGCCTTTTTGTGGGTCTTAATCATGTAAGTTTGAAATGCATGTACTGCATCATTTTTCACCATTTTAGGCCTGTCTGGCCATTATAATATAATATATATTATAATGTAATTATAATATAAATTACATTATATTAAAAATAATATTAATTAAAATAAATGTTATAACTGGTCTCAAGGGCTTCTAGAATGATGGTACTTTTGCAAAATTGAGAGCACATTTCTGTGAATTGACCCTGCAGTAGCAGCTGCATTAACATGTCCACTAACAGCAACAACTCTTTATTGTTTTTAGGATGCAATGCACTGCAGCACATGCTGGGTACAGAACTTAACTCATTGCTCAGCTGGGGTTTTTGTGACCCTCTGGAATTGGGCACAATTTTCTCATGTTTTTAGCTGAGGTCTCATTAAGTCTTCTTTAGATGTGATTCTATTTGAATATGAAAAGTAATCAATGAATAGAGCGTAAGGCACAAATTTTGCTTTAGATTTTAAAGTCATAAACTTTTAGCCTGAAGACATACAGAAGTTTAAAAACACTTTTACTAGCTCCCACTGATTCACTTTAAACAGGAATTCTATATTCCTGCTGTGATTTCAGGACTCAGCTATAAGCTCTATTTTTATGACTTTCACAATCTTTAGACAATTAGAAAACAAATTGCTCTTTAACAATTTCCACAATCTCATAGAGAAACAAAGACTCAGCTTCGACAATCTCTAGACAACTGGACTAAATTGTTTATTTGACAATTCCCATAATCTCATAAAGAAAGGACTAAGCCTAGAACTTTTAACACCGCTGTACTGTATATCATGTTGTTAATCATTGCCTTAAATCACTTTGATTGATTCACAGAAAATAATGATGTATGTTATTTGTTTCAACCAAGCTAACATATTTCCCTTGAAACAAGGAGAAACAGCAGATCTTTTCTGAGAGGGTCTCAGTGGTGAAACTTTCTCAGTGAGATAAGATCACAGGTGTTTTATTGACCATTTTAGCAGTTTCATCATTATCTTGCTGTGCATCAGTCAAAGCTTTAGCTCAATTTACCTTATTTACACAATGAGAAATCCTGCATTAATTAAGGAATTGTAACAAAACTTCCTGGTTCCATTCTATCTACACTTATCCAGTTCTGAGTGTTCTTTAACAAAATCACTCCTAATCAATCCATATCAATCGATTTGTTACAAATCTCCCTACTTGCTTAATATCCAACTTTTAGTTCCACTCTGCATGCACTGTCTCTCTAACCCCAACAATGCTGCCTTCAATCATTTATACACTTCCATCTCTCCTTCATTCTCCATAATTACAATTATCTCCTTAACTCGTCATGTATAGTATGTAAACGGTAGTTTACTGCATTTAATGATCCTATAAAGATTAATATGAACATTTGCTCTTGTCATATCAATCATGTAAGCCCGAAATTCACTTCTCATAATGCAAACACTTTAACTTACACTGTAGTTTAAATGTATACAACATCCCTTTAATTAAGTTAATTCTTGCACTGAGTTTGTTTCTTTAAATGTTGCACATGTGCTGTGAATAACATAAAATCTCATACAGGGAGTTTAAATGTAGTTATTACTGCATTAATTCAATGTTTACCCTTATTTGAGAACCAGAATAAAATTTGGAAGATGTTAATCCATTTTAAATTTATCTTTTGTTGCTTTAACCAACAAAAGCTCTTTGATTTGCTGAAAAGGAATTTATCCTCGTCTACCCTGCTGTTGTCACGCTGTGTATTTCCATTAACAGAGTTATTATCGCCTGTTTTGCGCAGGTTTGTTTACCTACGTGGACGCATCGACTTGGGCACTGAGTTTTGTCATCCGACTGGATTTTTATTATTCACGGATATTCGCTAATAACTTACTTTACGGGTTTCAGATATAGTTGCGAGATCGTTCCACAACGCAAATACATAATCGCCACGGCAATGTTTCCACTTTTAGACTCAAATTTACGACTTTGCGTAATGTACCACGATAACATTTAATCATTAGTCCATGTAATATTCACTCCTACTGAGTGTAAACACAGGAGATGATGTTTGAATCGAAGCGCGAGGAAATATATTATTTCCTTATCCGAAATGTTATTATTTCTCTGACAGCTGTGTTGTTATTCTAATTTTCATGCCTAACCGGATTTCTCCGGACTTTCAATGGGAGTTTAACGTCCCATTCTACAACATACGGGTGTGTTTATGTTCACCCTCAACATTTCTAATAGGCAAATAAAATCAACTTACCAACACAGCTGCACACAGAAAAGTAGACGTTTAAACCTCCTATTTTGCGATGAATGGAATACTCTGTTATGGTTGAAATGTCGCGCTGGAAAGCTTCCTGGAGTACCACGTCACTTGTTCGGGTGTACTACGTCATCACGTCCCGTGGTATACGTCATCACGTCGGGATCACCAAGCTGTAGGGTGCCACCCACAAGCCCAACGACGGATGCAAGTGGAGTGGGTGAAGGGAACTCGTGTTCGTTCCTTCCTCAGCGCTTCTAGAAGAATAATTCCATATCATGATTAAATTAGTTTCTTTGATCTCTGTGTTTAAATTATAATCTGACTCCAATTTAATATATTAAGAATTTTGTGCATTATTCTAATAATCTGTTGATCATAATTTAGATGTTTGATTATTTATATATTCCCATAGTCTTAATTATTCGTTCATTAGGGACCCGATATCGCACAGGATATACGCCGGCCGTTTGCGTACATCTCACGGACACAAAATTGCCAGTTCTGATCTTAGTCAGAGGTTGCCGGGTAAACTAATATTTTTATGTCTGGCCGCCCCATGCTTGCTCCGATCATAAAAATAGTTACTTTAGTCACGATCATGCAACTTGCTAAGGCAGGTGATAGACATAAATCTGAGAGTCCTGGTGAATGTGCTACCTGCTCCATTCAACATCAAAACACCAGTGTGTACATATCATGACATACTTATTTTGCGGTAATATCAGACTCCTTCTAATCTACTGGAAATAATAATTTCTGAAAGAATTAAAATAAATCAATACAATTCCTGAAGAATTCAGATGAATCAAATGTAACAATTTATTATACCAGGCAGGTTTCAGCTTCAAACATAAATTAAACAATATCATACAGAATTTGATTCAATTCCAATTAATTAAAATGACCAACAGTTGCAAAAGTTACAAAGTCATACCTGGCAATAGACACTCTGGCTACAGAGTACTTCCATCATGAATATAATATAACCAAAATGGTGTAAGAAGATTCTGTTAAAGATTTCTCCCATAATGTTTGAATACACACACACAAAGTGTGGGGAAGATTCTTGCTAAAGAATACTTCCCAGAGTCTCTTGCCAAGCCACCTTATATACACAGAATGAGACAAAGAATAGTAATATCTCAAATCAGGATTTGGTTGGTCGGTTCTCGTGACCTGAAGAGGAGCACCAAATGGGATTGTTAACCATCTGTAATCTAGATCTCCTCATGAGTTGACACCCATCACAGGAGTACAGATTATGTCTTAAGTTTTAAAATTTGATATACTTTCTCTTAGCATTATAGAAATTAGACCTTTTTAACCATCGCACCATGACCTTTAAAACAACACCAAACATGAAGATGAAACCTTTGTAGCATCACAACATATGATATACCCAATGTTACATGTGTTTAGTATATTTCCAGTAACCAAAACCTTAAAGGAGAAGAGAGAGGGGGTGAAATACAGATCAGTTCCTGTGTATCCGTGACCCCTGTGGAGAGAGACAACACGTCTCTCAAAAATAGACACAGAATGTGTTTTTTATTGTTTTATGGTCCAGCTCCAAAACCAAAACTTGTCCACCTGTCCTACATGCATAATAATGGAGATCAGGAAAGAAAGGAAGCCTCTGGTGTTGAGATTGCACTCATTTTGTAAGAAACTCTCATCTAATTTGCTGGATGATATAGTTTCTTTTTTTTCTTTTTTTTTGCTGGTTCATACATTTTAAAACTAGCAGTTACGAGAAATAACCTCTATCAACTTTTCATTTAATAGACCGGTCGAGGCCGGCCTCGAACCGCAGGACACGCGAACATCGTCTGACACAGTCAAACAGTAAAGCACGGGCTACCGATCGGGGCGGGAGAAACCGGCATGCGGTTTCTAAAGGGCTGGTTATACTCGCGCTTTGGTCCGCAACGCAAGCCTCCGCGGATCGCGCGCGCGTCTCACCAAACGGACGAGGCGTTTATAGTTAACGCGCTCGCCGTTGCACTATTTTTTTAACCACCAGGCGGCGACGCGAGCAATAAAGTCAAAAACAAACACACAGAGGAGGATAGAAGAAGTCGTCCGCTGGAACAACCCTACTGCTTTTAACATTAGAGTTTGATATATATAAATATGAGAACATGAATAAAACAACAATCTTTTAAATATGTCTTTATTAAACATTATCATTTCATTAACGTTTTTACTAAACAAACAGTACAGACATCTTAAGGTTTATATTTTATTCCTCATCCAGTGGTTCATTCAATACAAATATAAGCCAAACATTCTGAATCATGTAAAATAATTCGTGTTTTAAACTGCAAAGTTTCCATACTTTACTTCCAGGGTGTCAGATAAATATATACATTGTTTTGCTTGGATTTATCAAAGAGATACGTCACAGGCTTGCCTGCTCGGACAGAATCGCCTCGAGTTCGGTCATTTTCGGATGCGGAGCCGCGCGGAAAGTTACAAAAAATGCCGTGCACAGCGCCACGCGAAATGGGGTCTCGCGCACCCAACGCGCGCGACCGCCCACTCCGCGTTGACGTCATTTTTGCCGCGCGCACCAACGCGCTCTTGCGGATGCGGCGACCATAAACTAGGCTTAAACCTTCTAATTTCTTATTTTCCTTCATTATCAGCCACACAGTTAAACTATTCAGTCACACAATTTTTAAGCTATTCAAACACTCTTGATACACACACACAGATAGCCGCTGAGGCTTTAAAAGATAAAGTGGGCATTCCTTTCTGCCGTATTTATGCTCTCTGGCTTCCGTCTATGACGTCACGCCCAACCATTGGTCGGATTTGATATACATACTCAGACGCCGTCACGCTGTAGGCGTTCCCAAAGCGTCTCTATGGCGATGCAGCGCGAGTTCCCTCGAAAGGGAACACTAAGTTTGCAGCACTTCAACCTCTGGCGCAGTAACATCATCACTCCTGTGAAGATGTTATTGCGCGCTGAGGTCGAAATGCTGCAAACTATATGCTCTTCCTCCATGCATTGAAAATAGATGGTTATGTGTTCATTTGTCTGGGTTGAGGTGGGAACATTGTGAAATGTGGAAAGATGGTGGTTTTCCTTTAAGTCAAAAGTGTAGGCCTATTTGTCACACTCTGTCTCAGTCGTGCAACGTGCAAGTGTGAATTTGAATCTCCTTTCGCGACAGTTATAATAACACAAATCACATCACACCCAATAATGCAATCGCCCTTGCTTTTTTCCCACTCCAACATTTCAATTATTGCCCACTAAAAGCTGCACAGATATATTTGCTTACCTGAACTCTGGTGTCTGGTCTGAACTAGTTGATGCATGAAAACAGCACCCTGACTGGTTGACTGGCTCAAAGTATTTTGAGTATTTTAAAAATACAAAAATACTCATCTTAAATGTATTTAAATACAAATTACATTTCATTTTTTTCAAAGGCTTTAAAATACAAAATACAAAATACTATTTTGTATTTCAAATACGTATTTTAAATACATGAATTTGAAATACTGCCCATCCCTGACTTTGGTCAGCTAGAGCTGAATTTAAATGTGCTTTATAAATAAACTTACTTACAAATAAACTTACTTGTTCTGACTGACTGTCATGGGTGTCATCAATAGACTTTACATCCCTTTCTGGGGTAGAAGTATCTGATGAATTGATTAATTGATTTGAAATTGAAGAGTCTTTTGGCCAAGAACTTGCTCTTCGGGTATGTTCCTCTGATGTTTCTGTGTACCTAGTACTTAAGCAAGTGGTCTCTGTAATTACAAGTTGAAAACAGTTATAACAAACAATAATTATAGCAGCAATAGCAGCAGATTTTAATAACTCAGTAAAACACGGTAACATTGGAAGTAGAATGACATTGACTTTTTTCCACGAAAATTTGCGGGTGAGGATTCCATTTGGCCCGATCAATGGCTTTTATACCTTTCTTCTACGTATTATTTCCCTCTGATTTTACACTGTTATAAAAATTTGGTTCAGCTTAAAAAAAGTAAGTTACATGGTTGACCACAATTTTTATACAAACTTTTTGAGTTAACTAATACATTTAAGTTTCAAATAAGGCCACATTCTACAAGAAGTATGGCATCCTCTCAGGCCTTTCTTTCTGGGGACTCATGCAAGATTTCTGTGATACTGCAGGATGATCCACCCCGCATATCTTTATCTACAGTTTGAACCTCTCCTTCTCAGGTTCTTCTGTCCTGATCTGTGCATAGACACACTGACAACAGGACAGATACAAATCTTTATGGTGTAGTGGGCATTTTGTTCTCCAAAGTGTAATTTCATGGTCCAGCATTGGGTTCCAAGGGTGTAGAATAGGTTTAAAGTTTAATATTATTGACTTCATGTAACCTTTGTTCCTTGAGATAGGAAACGAGATAGGATAAGCACACGCTAATGGCATTCCCTAAAGTGTCATTTCATGACGCAGCATCCATTCCCTATATCAGGGAACAAAGGTTTAAGTCGTAACTGAGATATTTTTTTCCTCAGTCAGTTGTTTTAGTTTTTGTTTCTCAGAAAATAACTGTTTCTTGTTAATCACTGCTCTTTGGCCTATAAACCTGTCACGTATCTTGGACGCGGGAAATAGGAGATACATATTTTAATTAAACGCGAGCTTGATGTTAGTGTACATGTTTTAAAATACTTGTAAGATTTTATCAACTTTATAGGCTATAGCTATGTTTTGTTAATAGTTTAGTTAAAACTTACCACTTTTCTATTAGGTCTATAATTATCACAACACTCAGAAGACTCTGTTTTTGTTTTACTGCTTATTAAAAGTGTAAGTTATAATATTGACATTTATAGACTGTTACAGTACACAGCCGAAGAGCCACACCCTGTACAACTGTCTAATAGCAGTTTAAATACTTTCCTTTTCAATTAAACTCATGTAAATATGTAAAACAAGTCCAGTTCATGTTCTGTAGGTTACCTTAAAGATAAGAAGAGGTTTAATTTGAGAAAAGATTAACCCTATTAAGTCCCTTGGGGTCAATCTTACCCCCAAGCCACTTTGTCACAATACGTTTTGACAGAACCCAAGTGCAGACACAGATGTATAAAAATAGGGAATTTATTGAGACAAAAAACAATAAAATAAACAACCCACGAGTGGGCAAAAATAACATACACAGGGTAAAAGACTAAACTAACAAAGTACTCACACGGGTATAACGAGGCATGGAACAAGGCATGGAACAATACATGAAACAACAATGAACAAGCACAGAGTAACAAACACAAAGACCTTAAATAGGGGAGAACTAATGCATACAACAGGTGACATGGATTAAACAATGAGGGTGACAAGGGAGCGAGGTAAAAGTGACAAGACACCGGGAACATGTGGTCTAGTAAAACCCATACTAAGACCACTTGATCCCACACAAAACATGGGCCTGTCATGATCCTGCCCCAAGACTAGATTAACCAAAGGATAAGATGGCAGAACCATGACAGTACCCCCCCCAGGGAGCGTATACCAGAGGCTCCCCAGGGGAACACTAAACCCGGGACATCACTAACTGCATACAAGACAAAACTAGATTAAACATAACAAATAACAATAATGGCAGACAATGGAGAATAACAAGAGGGTTAGGGTGGCACAATAAAAACAACAAACAAGGGAGGGGGCAGGGGAACGAAAAAGTTCACAGGGGAATGTCCAGACAGGGTGGGACTGGGAGTGTAAGGGGTCTTGGGTGAGGCCTGTGGACGAAGAGTACAGGCAGGCTTGGTGAGGGGGACAGATTTGGTAGAGGACCAGGCAGACGAACAAGACGACAGTGCAGGGGAGTAACCAGCTGATGAATCCGGTGAGACGGGGGGCGCCGCGGCCAGCAGCAGAGATGAGACAGGGACCATGACTGGAGGTGCTGTTGTCAGCAGCGGAGACGAGACAGGGGATGCTGCATCCAGCAGCGAAGACGAGACAGGAGACGCTGCATCCGGCAGCGAAGACGAGACAGGAGATGCTGCATCCGGCAGCGAAGACGTGACAGGAGACGCTGCATCTGGCAGCGAAGACGAGACAGGAGACGCTGCATCCGGCTGGGAAGCCGAGACAGGAGATGCTGCATCCGGCTGGAAAGCCGAGACAGGAGACGCTGCAGCGGGCTGGGAAGCCGAGACAGGAGACGCTGCATCGGGCTGTGGCAGAGGCTGCGCCGGCTGCTGAAGTGGCTGCGGCTGTGCAGAGGCAAATGAGGAAGGATCAGGCTGTGACGCAAAACAACCCCCTCCTCTTCTTCTTCCTCCTCGGGCGTGGCGCGGAGGCTGTGGCAAGCGCAGTGGGCACCGATGAAACAGACTCATAGGAGGACTCCCCAGATGCCGACTCCCAGGAGATCCTCCTCTCTCGCTTTCCTCGGACGGATACTGGTGGGGAGGAGATCTCTGGGGTCGAGACGGTGAGTGCTGGGTCCTCTTGCAACAGCACCTCGCAGATGCGCCCCTCTGGAATAGACGGTAGGGGTCTGGCCTTGGGTTGGGACGACCCCCTCTCACCCCGGGGCTGTTGCTGTTGAGCGACACGGTTCACCATCTCCCAATAGGGTAGGGAGACCAGGCTCTCCCGCTCTGGAACCGGTGGAGGATCATTGAGACCAGCCACAAAGTATTCGCTGGCCAGGTAATTGGGACAGTTCCCCTTGCTGCTCTCTACAGCCAGGGCGTAGTCCTGCAGGGAGAGTCCTCTCTGGGGAGGAAACAGGCTCTTTCCCGCAAGGGTCTGAGAGGTGATGGACCTCCACCATTCGGGATTCTGTGCCCATCGCATGATGACTGTCTGCTGGGTTCAATGTGGCCTGTTCATTCTGTCACGATACGTTTTGACAGAACCCAAGTGCAGACACAGATGTACAAAAATAGGGAATTTATTGAGACAAAAAACAACAAAATTAACAACCCACGAGGGGGCAAAAATAAAAAATAACATATACAGGGAAAAGACTACACTAACAAAGTACTCACACGGGTATAACGAGGTGAGTACTTTGTTAGTGCATGGCACAAGGCATGGCACAACAATGAACAGGCACAGAGTAACAAACACAAAGACCTTAAATAGGGGAGAACTAATGAATACAACAGGTGACATGGATTAAACAATGTCACCCTACAAAGGAGCAAGGTAAAAGTGACAAGACACCGGGAACACGTGGTCTAGTAAAACCCATACTAAGACCACATGATCCCACACAAAACATGGGCCTGTCATGATCCTGCCCCAAGACTAGATTAACCAAAGGATAAGATGGCAGAACCATGACAACTTTTCTTTAGTTTAAGGACGGTTTCACATTTGGTGCGATTGCCTGGTCCGAACCCGAGTTCGATTGCTCCCCCCTCCCCATGCCCCCCATGGACTGTTTTCACATATTATTTTTGCATCCGAACCGCGGTACACTTGCATCATCAAGCTGCAGCCGGCGCGTTCTCATGTTGCTTGGCAACCGCTGTAAACGAGAAGACGACAAGCGTGATTGACTAACTGCAAGCAGAGAGATGATTTCTGAATGGATGATTTCTGAATGCCTCCGCAAAAATTGACGTCGGCGGACAGACCGTTGTCATCGAAACGACTTTAGTATGTTTGTGGCAGACAGACGAAAGTGCGTTTCTGTATTATTTCTTTGAAAACAAAACCAAATGTTTAAAAAAATAAGAACAAAACTCAAGCAAGCACTCTATGCATTTTGTTGTCAAGGTAAGTGCACGCACACAAACACACACGTCTGTTTTGGTGGGACATTCCATATAATACGTAATTAACAGTGGTTCACTTCCGCGATTTGGTACGATTGCGCTCACATTAGCAGCGAACCGATCTGGAGTTCACATGAAACGAACCCCAGACCACCCTTTTTAAGCGGACTCGAGTACGTTTCGCGGGTGCGCACCCAAGTTCGGAAGACAGCGTTCACATCATCCAAATGTACCGAACTCTGATGTCAATCGAACCCGGGTGCGCACCAAAAGTGCTAATGTGAAAACGCCCTAAAAACATGGTTCCCTTCATCTCAGGAAGATTTTGTGACTTTTCCAGATTATCTGTCAAGATTCATATAAAAAACTGGGCTTGAATCTGTCGTTTTAAAGAGGTGTAAAAAAATTCACCAAAAGACGCACAAACACACACTCTCACACACACAAAGACACAGTAAAACTTACATACACATAAAGACAGACACACACACAGAAAGAGAAAGTCACAAATGCAGACACACGCACGCACACACGCACGCACGCACACACGCACGCTCACACACACACACACACACACACACACACACACACACACACACACACACACACACACACACACACACACACACACACACTCTTTTTGTACTTAAGATAGTCTTAAAACATAGGTGTCCTTATCTGTGTTATTTTTAAATGTCATGAATATGAACAGAAATGCATTTAACATACTATCTCGTATTACAAAAAAATATATACCACTTGAAGTAAACTTGTACTAATCTTTCATACAAAGGTGGGTTAAAATGTATTACAAGTGTTACCTAAATACATTTTAAAATTACATCAGAGTAACGCGAGAGCGATTTGAATCAAATCAGCCTCCTCCGCAAGATTTCTCGCGGTACTCTATCGCTGATGGCGCCACGTAAAGTTGAGCACACTTAAAAAACTGAAAGCAGCTGAACTCGACAAAACTGCCCTGCGTTTTCCTGCGCTTCGTTCATTTATTGTATATAGCAGGACAATTTATCTCCTACTTCTCAGCGCGAGAAATCCAAGGTGTGGTGTGTGAACTGACTGAAATGTATGTGGTCTCATGGTGAATGCGTGAGACTTGAGAGCCCTGATTAGATGTACTTCCACTCATAAGTTACCCAACAACTGATAAACAACGCCAACACACAGTCCTCGTCTTTACCACCACTCCCTCTCCTGTATTGCTGTAACTGACTGGAAAACCATACTCGCTGTCACTGCTATCTCTGACTCACTGAAACTCACTGGACCATCGACCTGACAAAAAACGCAGAGTGCCAAAGAATGTAGATGGGCTCTGATAGAGCGCATACATAGACGGAGCTCGGCTGCATCGGCACCAATCATAGGTATGATTCAGAGCTAAAGCGGGGCTACAGATTAGCTGTCCCTAAAGAACCCGCGTATCTAACAGTAGTTCCGCATTACATTAATTATTTTGGACGCAAGTTTTTTTTTACTTTCATACCGTGTTTTCTCTGTTTAAATTCATGCACCGAACCGTGACCCCCGTACTGATTCGGTTCGAAACGAATACATGTACCTTTCCACCCCTAGTCTCTATGGGCATCTGCTGATCGAAATTATTTATTTCCTTAATTGTAATTCTTTGTTTTTTCTAAACACTAAATGGCTGAATTCAACACATAACATCTATATCAATATCTAAAAACTATTTAGAAATGTATGTGGTCTTATGGTGAATGCGTGAGACTTGAGAGCCCTGATTAGATGTACTTCCACTCACATAAGTTACCCAACAACTGATAAACAACGCCGACACACAGTCCTCGTCTTTATTTCATGCACCGAACCGTGACCCCCGTACTGATTTGGTTCGAAACGAATACATGTACCTTTCCACCCCTAGTCTCTATGGGCATCTGCTGATCGAAATTATTTATTTCCTAAACTGTAATTCTTTATGTTTTTTCTAAACACTAAATGGCTGAATTCAACACATAACATCTATATCAATATCTAAAAACAATTTAAAACAAAATTAATGTAAATTTTTCATAAAAAAATGATATTGTACAGGTAAGCTTATGGTGTAGTTGAGGAACTGAGTGGTAAACAGGTACAAAAATACTTCATATCCCCAAAAACACAGCTTTAATGTATAGATGGGAAGTAAACAAATAAAATGATATAGTATTTGTATCATTAAAAATGTATATATAGGAACTCTACTGTATAAAGCAAAATAGGGGCTTATGAGGGTTAAACATGGTTTAAAAGTTATGTGAAGCATCAAGAGAGTAACAAAACTACCAATCACCTGAGAACTCATGATGTGTAAAAATTCTGACTCTTGTTTATGTTGTTACTATGTTTATTTACTAAGACGTCATTTTTTAGGGCGGTTTCACATTTGGTGTGATTGCCTGGTCCGAACCCGAGTTCGATTGCTCCCCCCTCCCCATGCCTCCCATGAACTCTGTTCCCATATTATTTTTGCATCTGAACCGTGGTACGCTTGCATCATTATCTGCAGTGGGCGCGTACTCATGTTGCTTGGCAACCGCTGTAGACGACAAGCGTGATTGATGAAGAGAGATGATTTCTGAATGCCTCCGCAAAAATTGACGTCGGCGGACAGCCCGTTGTCGTCTAAACGACTTTAGTATATTTGCGGCAGACATACGCAAGTGCGTTTCTGTATTATTTCTTTGAAAACAAAAACAAAGGTTTAAAAAAATAAAAACAAAAGTCAAGCAAGCATTCTATGCATTTTGTTGTCAAGGGAAGTGCATGCACACACACACACAGCTGTTATCAGTAGGGACATTCCCAGTGTTGGGCAAGTTACTTCCAAAGTGTAATACATTATATATTACAAATTACTGTCATTTGAAAGTAATTAGTTACATTACAATATTACTGTCTCTGAACTGTAATGAGTTACACTACTTTTGAGTTACTTTCATCAAAATAACAGAAGTATGACTAGGCATTATAAAATGTTAAAATGTAGTTTGTTGCCGCTTATAAATCTAGAAGTTATGTGTTGGCCCTCGAGCTTTGAATAGGCACAGTGAAGACTTATGGCAAAATACAGTAACAATCACTGTCAGAATCATAAACATAGACAAATGATCTGGTAAAAGTCTGGAAAATTATGGTACACATACCAAACAAAATAGAGCCCACTATTAAGCAACCTATAGCCTAATAACATGGCAAGACACGCAACCTCTTTTCATTTCTATTCTTAAGTGATCACTTTTAATTCAGATTCACGGCACAAACCTGGCATGCACTGGGTTGACACAACTTATCAAAAAGTGCTATTGGAGGATCAGGCCTCAAGGAATACAGCTTATTTCAGTTCAATATAAAGATTACATGTAGGCTAACATATAATTGCTTAATAAAACAGACAAACAGAGGAACACTGCTTTTTGCCAAACAATGAATATAGGTTCCCATACAAAGGCTGGTAAAAACTTTAAACAGTGATGTTTAAATGTTCTATTTAGATAACCATGTTTAAGTCTTCACTAATATTAT
Source organism: Misgurnus anguillicaudatus (assembly GCF_027580225.2). Lineage (NCBI taxonomy): Eukaryota > Metazoa > Chordata > Actinopteri > Cypriniformes > Cobitidae > Misgurnus > Misgurnus anguillicaudatus. The sequence continues at coordinate 30,590,768 of NC_073342.2, forward strand.
GTTGTAGTTTAGGTTGCTGTTTGTAATAAAACTGTAGATAGCATAGGAATAGCCTAGCAATCTATTATGTATATGGACTGTAATCATAGCAAAGCTTACCTTGTCATTGCTGGTGTTGATATGGATTTTACTGGCTACATTTGTAAAAGTCTTTTTACTTCTGAGGTTCAAGCAGCACAGGAGACTGATAGAAACTTTCTGTTGCTTTTACTTAGTGCTCTTATTCGCAAAATTATGCAGGTGCGGCGCTACCGGACCTGATTGTGACCACTTTAGTCAATGCTTATATAGCCGCGGACTTCCAGATTCGGCTCTTTAAGAAACATGTCTATATTCGACGCGCACCGCGTCCAAATCGCATTTCAAATACAAAGTTAAAGTTAAAATTAACATGTTGCATACAGCACGTGGAAACAGACATACGCTGCGTCCCAAACCGCCTACTTCTATACTATATAGTAGTCAAAGAGTACGAGAAGTAGTGCTTTTCGCCCACTATATGGAAGTATGCGGTTTGGGACGCAGCCATAACTATTTTACACGCAGCCTTTTCATGTGTGGATGCTGGTTGCGCGCATTGGTCAAAAATAAAAAAATAAAAATAACACGGTCTAATTTTGAAAAATGCATTGTTGTAACGCGCTCATTACTAAGACTGTAACGAGTAAAATATTACCAAAATTTTATTAGTAATGCGTTATATTACTGCGTTACAGCAAAAACTAATATATTACTGTAATATATTATATTTTGTAATGCGTTACTCCCAACCCTGGACATTCCACATAATACGTAATTAACAGCGGTTCACTTCCGCAATTTGGTACGATTGCGCTCACATCAGCAGCGAACCGTTCTGGAGTTCACATGAACCGGACCCCAGACCACTCCTTTTAAGCGGACTCGAGTTCATTTTGCGGGTGCGCACCCGAGTTCGGAAGACAGCGTTCGCATCATCCAAATGTACCGAACTCTGACGCCAATTGAACCCGGGTGCGCACCAAAAGTGCTATGGCCTTATTTTACCATCCTGCACTGGGCTAGAAAAACATCTTTATGACTAATAATTGTCTTTTGATTTTAGATGATTTTGAGATGGGGGTCATGAAGAATGTTACACATTTTTGTATACTGTACCTTTCATGCAAAGCTTGTGCAAAGCGCATTCACACCCAACACAACTACTAATATTTCTAATGAAAACAAAACTTTGTTAAAAATCCAGGTGATTATTTCTCAGTTATTCCAGTTTCCCCTTCTTTGAATTGAAATAATTGAAATCATTTGTGTTAATGATTGTGTCACAGTTCTCTAAACTAAAAGATGACAAACATGCAGGAATATAAAACTAACAGGACTTTAATCACGTAAGACAGCAAAACACTATGACAAGGGTACATACAGACGAGATCAGACAAAGAACAGGAACATGAGGGCAAACTATAAAGGGTGAGTGATAATGACAAACAGCTGTAACTAATGATGATAATTAACAAACACGTTACACATGTGATACTAATTAAATGTAACAAAACACAAGCAGTAATGATGAACATCAATGAAAACAAACTAAACAGAACTGACAGATTGCTTTTCAATCTATAAACCTGTCCCTTCTTTTAAAGTACAAAATGTAATATGAAGCATTAAGGCAAAAAAAAAATCACCTTACAGATACTAAAGTTGCTATAAATGCAGTTATTTTGAAATAAAAACATCTGCTAGCTGGATGACAAATAACAAACTCAAATCTTTTTTTATTGTGTGAAAAGTCATATAGAAATGTGACAAATGTATACTGTACATTATGTGTCCTTGTCTAGTTTTTTTGTGTTAAGATCATTAGAAAGTTATGGTTTGCGATAGTTATTTTAAATGTTTAAAGAAATTCCTTAATTTTTCTTATTTGACACATTTTTATTTTGTGCCATTCACATGACCTAAGAATCTGACAAAATGGTTTAAGAGCTTATTTATTGGAAATTACTGCCATTTACATTATCAAAATGCAAAGCCCTATAAAAACAAAATATTTTAAATGGCAATTCTGTAAGAGGGCTGAAAATCATATATATCTGAAAATCAGCATGACCGTGAAAACGGTTTTAAATTATTGATAATATTCTTTCCGACATTTTACAAAAGCGGTTATAAGGAAATCATTAAAATGTATTGAATGGTGAACATAAAAACTGAGAGGGAGAACAACGTTGTAAAAGTTGGTAGTTTCTTCTTAACTCTCCTATTATCAAATAAAATAATTATTGACAAATGGCAATTATCAGGTTTTAAACACACCAGTGACATAATGGGAAACAGTTTTTGTACATACAGTAAACGGCATCAATTTTAAGAAATTAGGTTAAAAGCATTTACATCATTATATGTATTTAAAAGTGTATAACTCTGGCCCTGAGTGGTAACGAAACCTGCAGACAGTTTTGTTTGATTCCAGCAATAGCCAGCTTACAGAGGAATGATTTTTTCTCAATCATAATAAATCCAAAAGTTTTTTTACTCCAACTGATGAGAGGAATAATACCCTTTTGTATAAAATTTCTGCCTAAAACATTTGAAGTGCTCCCATAACCACATACAGTGGAATAAATGCAGTATCTTTATATCATTTTGCTATCTGTGCTATCTGAGGCAGTTCACACTCAAGTTTCCCATGTTTACAAAAGACAATTTTTTACCTAATTATTCATTCGTCGATTGTTGGATATGTGTTGATAATAGAACAAAAATACTTTTTGCCCATGTTTGTCATACTTGAAAAAATATGAAATATGTGAATATTAAATCATATAAAAAAATTTGTGGGGGTGATAGTGTAAATTAAGTGTAAATAACTTTCTTACAGTAAAACATATCTCAAAGTGATGCATATCTGCAGAAAGTAGAGAGTCTAAGCTTTCAAACAGTATCTCATATGTGGTACTGGGTCCATGACAGACCATTAAAAATTAAAGGAATATTTTATATTAAGTCAAATTAAGATAATTATGTACCCGGTCCCACAGGGCCCACAGACTCAAACCAGTTATACCAGCAATAAGAATATATTTAAGAGTACATATTTTACTGTCATTTTGTGTATTTGTCACTGTATTGTTATTTTCATGCTCATTATCTGATTCATTTTCATGGGAATCACTGTCCTGTTTCACTGAATTGTTCAGTTCTGTTATAAAATTGACATCTGTGTCTTGTTCTGACTGACTGTCATGGGTGTCATCAATAGACTTTACATCCCTTTCTGGAGTAGACGTATCTTTTGGCCAAGTACTTGCTCTTTGGGTATGTTCCTCTGATGTTTCTGTGTCCCTAGTACTTAAGCAAGTAGTCTCTGTAATTACAAGTTGAAAACAGTAATAACAAACAATAAAGGGGTTTGTATATATATTCTATATAACTTTGTAATATTACACAGAAGATAAGCAGATGTGACTTTAACAGCATTATAGCAGCAGATTTTAATAACTCAGTAAAACAGAGTAACATTGCAAGTAGAATGACATTGACTTTTTTCCACGGAAATCTGCGGGTGGAGTCGGATTCCATTTGGCCCGATCAATGGCTTTTATACCTTTCTTCTACGTATTATTTCCCTCTGATTTTACACTGTTATAAAAATTTGGTTCAGCTTAAAAAAGTAAGTTACATGGTTGACCACAATTTTTATACAAACTTTTTGAGTTAACTAATACATTTAAGTTTCATATTACCTTGAAATTTTAAGGTAACCAGGTAAGTTACTTTTTTAAGTTGAACCAACAAATAATTGTTATACACTGCAAAAAATGATGTGTTAATTTTTTACACATTGTGTGTGTCATGCCATTTAATGTGTTATTTCGTGTTAAAATAAATGAAAGGGCCAACACAAGTTGTGTTAAAAACAGTGAGGGGAGTAACGTGTTACAAAGTAATTCCGTTACACGGACACAGAAGGTGTAACACAGAAGGTGTGTTAGTATAGGGACAACACATTAAATGTGTTGTCCCTATACTAACACACCTTCTGTGTTATTATTCAATGTGCCGCTCACCACAGTCCTGCGATGTTAAATCAGAAATGTCTTGTCTGCAAGTGTTCATTTATCACAAAATAGAGTAACGCGAGAAACAAACTCATTTAAATTTCAGTAATTGTAACTGCGTTACTTGATTTAAAAAAATACTTTGTTATATGCTCGTTAGCGCTAAAAGTAGTGGAATTACAGTAACGGAATTACTTTGTAACGCGTTACTCCCGTTCATTTATTTTAAAATGAAATAACACCTTAAATTGCATGACACACACAATGTGTACAAATTTAACAAATCATTTTTTGCAGTGTAGTATAGGGGTAATTTGTGGTCATGTGTAGTGTAGCGTTTAAGTTAGGACTATATTTGCTTGTCAAAATCATAGTCACCTGCTAGACTGTTTGTATAATCATAATTACTGATAAAACATTACAATATACACATCCTTATATCTTCATGCAAGTGATAAACAACAGACCAATGTTAGGCTTGCTGTTCAAGAAGATGCTAGCTAAGATAACAATTTAAAGACAACATTGCTCTTTTTTGTCCTTCCACACAGGGGGTAGTTTCTGAGTGGTGCAAAACAAACAAAGCATTAAGAGTCTACACTTTCAGAAAGCCAATCAAGATGTGTGTTGTTTTTTTTAATTAGTTTTTAACTACCATATTGTTAAACAATGGCACACAAGCAGAACTGTTTTCTCAAATATCAGTGTGATTGTACATGTGCAATCTATTCTCCAACATAATACAGAAAATAAACAAATACACAACAGAAATGTTGTGTGTCTCCAAATAAAACACACAGCACAGTGTTTCAATACTGAATGAACCTGCATTTTTGATCGACACGAGCGAGTCACTAATTCACTGACTCATTCACAAAGACGTTATCTGAATCTGTAAAAAATCTTTCTTTATTCTTCACACCATTCCACCATCTTTGGCTATATTCATGCCGAGAATCGTTTAACTCATATACTAGTTCATCAACGCACAAGTTTGGGGAGGAGCAATTTGGTAACTCCAATTCACCTAACATGCATGTTTTTGGCTTGTGGGAGTAAAACCATACTGACACAGGGAGAACATGCAAACTTCACACAGAAAGGCCACCTGACCTAGCTGGGGCTCAGACCTGGGACCTTCTTGTGTAAGAAGAAGGTTCACTGTGCCACCCCAGAATTGATTCTTCAGAACCATTCAACTTCTATGGCATCATGAAGCACCTTTATTATTAAGAGTGTAAGATAGTTGTACCTGTATATCTGCCTTTATTTTTATTTTTTTTTATTTTATTTATTTATTAGATTTTTTTGGTCAACAAAAGAAAATTCCATTAGCATCATTTTGCACATGAAACATAAAAATATGTAAGTACATACATACAGTTATGGATATACACATACAAAATCATTCAAAAAGAGAAAAAAAATATTAATAAAAATAAAAAATAAAAAAATTCCATTACACTTTTATTGACCAAAAGGTGTAGGCTGAAGCAAAAGCTTATTAAGCCCACCCTTAACTCCATACAAGCAGCAGTAATTTTCATTATTTAATATGGCGAAATAAAATATTTTCAATATATATTTAGAAGTACATGCATTATTATTATTGTTATTATTTTCACTATTAAGTTTTTCATCACTATTCAATATATCTTTTCAATACCAATCCTTTATAAAGTATTTTAAATTGTATTAATGACCTGGCCTTTTTTAACTCATCTGGGAAGCTATTCCAAAGCTGAACACCTTTATTTGATGGACAGTGTCTTCTTAAATTTGTTCTACAATACGGTATATTAAACATATAAGCCCCTCTTAGATCATAAATACTGTCTCTCAAGCTAAACATAGCTTGCAAGGACTGAGGGAGAGTATGTTGTCTTGCCTTATACACAATTTTAGCTGTATACAAATCTACCAAATCATAGAATTTTAATGTTTTTAACTGAATAAACAAAGGATTCGTTGGAGTATTATATGAAGAATGTGTAATTATTCTGATAGCCTTTTTTTGTAGGAGAAAAACTGGAGTAGTTCTAACTTTATAAGTATTCCCCCAGATTTCTATTCCATATGTTAAATATGGAGTGATGAGAGAACTGTACAATATATATAATGCACTTTTATTCAAAACATATTGCAATTTATATAAAATTGCAATTATTTTTGATATTTTCTTTTGAACATTTTGTATATGGTATGTCCATGCCATTTTATGATCAATAATCACTCCTAAAAACTTAATGTAATTAACTCTTTCTAACAAATGATTTTCAATTTTTAATATTATTTGATTCTATGTTGTGAAACTTACCACTTATCTTTGCTGGAGTCTGTGGGTTATCTATTTTTTTTTTATTCTGACATTCAGGTTGTTCTGTTGTCATATCTTTCATCACATTAGGATCCTTTCGTTGATGATCATTTGCTAAATAAATGAAAAAATACAAGAAAAATAAACACTTTTATATGTTTTATATGTATTAAAATAAAAATATGTATTTGATTTTTAAGGGCTTAAAGGAATATTCAATTTTCTTAAAAGAAAAATCCAGATAGTTTACTCGCCACAATGTCATCACAAATGTTGGTGTGTTTCTTGGTTCAGTCGAGAGGAAGTTGTGTTTTTTGGGGAGAACATTGCAGGATTTTTCTCATTTCTCATTGGACTTTAATAGACACCAACATTTAATACTTAACTCAACACTTAACAGTTTTTTTCAACGGAGTTTCAAAGGACTATAAACAATCCCAAACGAGGCATAAGGGTCTTATCTAGCCAAACGATTGTCATTTTTGACAAGAAAAATAAAAAATATGCTCTTATAAACCACAACTTTTCATCTAGGTCCGGTCCAGCGCGACTAACGTAAATGCGTAGTGACGTAGGGAGGTCACGTGTTACATATATAAAACGCACATTTGCGGACCATTGTAAACAATAAACTGACACAAAGACATTAATTAGTATCATTTGACATACAACAACGTAGGAACGGTCCTCTTTCAACACACTTGTAAACACTGGGGCGGAGTTTCGCGTTCGTCCTCTGTGACCTCTTGACGTGATGACGTATTGCGTCGGGTCACGCTAGCGCATGACGGCCAGATCTAAACAAGAAGTTGTGCTTTAAAAGTGTATATTTGTTATTTTTCTTGTCAAAAATGACACTCGTTTTGCTAGATAAGACCCTTATGCCTCGTTTGGGATTGTTTATAGTCCTTTGAAACTCCGTTGGAATAAACTGATAAGTGTTGAGTTAAGTATTAAATGTTGGTGTCTATTAAAGTCCATTAAAATAAGAAAAATCCTGCAATGTTTTCCTCAAAAAACAAATTCTTCTCGACTGAACAAAGAAAGACATCAATATTTTGGATGACATTGTGGTGAGTAAATTATCTGGATAAGAAAATGGAATATTCCTTTGAGGATGTTTTAATGTATGTATGTTTATAACATATTCTTAGTACTTGTCAACCCAAAGAGCTCATGACAACAAATTCTGCCAGTTAATGATATTTTCTACACACTTACCACTGAAGACCGAATCATCTTTGAAAACAAGTGTATGACCCTACTTTATTAATGCAGTTTCTTTACTGCATTTCTTACTCTATATATACTTAAATACTAACTCTCAGCCTGTAAGATTTTTACAATTAATACTATAAATGTTTACCTTAAATCATTAGTTTTACAATATTAACCATTGCTTACATTTTTTGAAGAAAAGTAAACATGCTGTTTTTGAGGTGATGTGGGGTTCTAAGTTCCTGTTTAAAACAAATGCAAAATGTATAAAGGTACACTGCATTGTAAACCCACCATGTATTATACTTTTACAGAGGTCTCTTGCTGTCAATAAACCCCAATAACAAAACTGTGCATTGAAGTACTTGTTTCATTGACTAAACACAACATACCTGTTTTTGTGAATCTGTAAAAACAAAAGTACAAAGAAAAATAGTTCCACTGTGTCATGTTAAAATATTATGTTGACTTCAGACTCAAAGATAATCAAATGTCAAACTTAACAATTTAAAACATATAGGGTGGGTTACACAAACAAGGATTAAGCCAAAATCTGGTTTAAATCAAAGCTTATTTAATAATTCCACCAAACTTTAAACCTGTTTAAAAATAATCAGGTTTTCATTTAAACTGCCATTTTGATCCAAGTCTAAATTTTACTGTAAACCTAGACTATCTTTAATCCTGTTGCTCCATTACTTTAAACTCTGTTTTAAATCCCAGTGAGGGATGAACTTTAAACTTGCATATGAGGAGGTTTAAATATGTTTTTTACAATTAAATGTCTGGCTAAATGATTAGAAACACATACCGCGAGCGTAGTGGCGCTATTCAAAGATGCGTTTATTATAATGTCTCAACAAAGTGAGTTTAGCGGCTCAAAAAGATTATTACAAAACGGCCCATTCTGGTTCTTAATTCTGATTGGTTGAAATGCGTTCTAAGCCGTGATAAAATACCCCTGTAAACCCACGCTTCAGACCGCATTACATAAGTATCACTGCGCCACTGTTGCTGCATACTGATTTATGAAAATAAACACCACAGTCTTTAATCATATTTTTTATTTTTCTACAATCGCACAATTAATGGCAATATCCAGATCAATGTCAATAAATATTGTTAAGTCATCTCGTCAATAAAGAGAAAACGTTATCTGAGGAGTTTCAATCTCAAATTCATAGTTACGCTATCCACTGGGTGGCGATCTTACCCAACTTAAACACTAACGCATTCACTCAACACTGAAAACACTGTGTAGTACTGTTCATGGCTCTGAATCTGGGCCCGGTTCCCCGATACCGTTCACTCTTAGCGCGCTAAGAAGAGTCAGAAAGATATATCTTACCAAAGTTGTTTGTGTTCCTAAGTGTGTTCCCCGAAGTATCTCTTAGGAAGCTTCTTAACACGCTGCCTCTAAGAACGACGTAACAATGTCGCTGTCCCCAGTGAAGGTGCTGAATTATTTGCGATCGATCACTCAGGGATCGATTTTCCACTTCACGCGAAGGTGCATTACGACGTTAAGAAAGGCAACACGCTCTATACAAATGGAACATTACTCAAATTAATCCAGTGACATTTATATTAACATAGTTTAAGTTATCCGTAAAATATAGACTATTAATTAAATTATCAAATTGTCAGTAATACGGGTAGACGAACCGGGTATCCCTCGCTATTTATCCAACCTCCTTATCCCGTTGTGCCACTTGTGCCGCTTCTTGACATGGGTTTTGACTTTAAAAAAATATGTAACACACTTTTATACGAATGTTAAGGTACTTAACAATCAGAATTGATTGGCAAGCAGCTGCAGTATTTGTGTTTAATGCGGTATTGCTTACCATTAATGTTTTCAATAAAAGCAACCTAGTTAGATAGAGAATGGTCTGAGAAGATCTAGCAGCTCTATAATGAGTTGTCTTGGAAGGTGATTTTTTATTTAGCCACGTCAGGCAAAATGTTAAAAGGTTTAAGGGTTGACGAATAAAAAAAATTGGCATGGACTAAACGGTTACGGTGTTGTGTGAAAGTCTGTTCCCCCTGTGTTTCCCTTTAGTTTAGTCTTTTTATCGCGTTTTTATCACATTATATGTTTATTCTTTATATACATTGGAAGTTTTAATGGCTACTGAGTATATGTGTGCATTTATGTAATGTATCTTGACTGTTCTTGATTGTAAGCCATTTATTTGTACAGTATGAATCATATTATATGTATAATATATATTTATTATGTATGGAAACATAACAGTTTTAAAACAAACAGTAGAGTGAGAAAAAAGGAAAAAGACAGGCTATATGTTAAAAGACATAAAACTGTCAAATATGAAATATTTAATAAATTGTATAATAGAATACATGATATTATTGTTTTTTAGTATAACCAATTGAAATCTTTAATCTTTCTAAATAAATTATAAATGTAACGTGATGAAAACGCTATAAACATATAGGGAACGGGAACAGACTTCAATGAGGAACAAACACCGGCGCCGTCTTTGATTCATTAGTTCTGATACCAAATAAAGTCAACTGCATTAATAGTCCTGTATCCATTGCAAACATATTTTATTATAAGTCTTAAAAATGTCCATATCATAAAATCATTGTCAGCATACCATAGTTTGACTTGTACTGCGCTGCGCTGATTTCTAAAGACTGCGGCAATAGCGTTTTGCGCTCAAACAACGCTAAGAGAGAGCTTACGAATGGTCCAGACCAACCTTACGAAAATGTGACTTACAGAAGATATACTTAGCGTACGAACGTTTTGGGAATCGTGCCATAGAGTTAAGAGAGAGGTTAAGGAATAGGTTAAGAACTACTTAGCGATAAGAACGTTTTGGGGAACCGGGCCCTGATCTCTTACAAAAGGTATTCACAAAAATGGAATTATCTTCGCTTTTAGCTGAAATTTGAGAGATGGTAGAGAACAAATGAAGGTAGGATGAAACTTTTTTTGTTTGAAAGCAGATGGTCTGTTCTTTCATTTGATATATTTTATGTTTATTTAAAGAAGATAATTTTTCTGGAAGCCATTAAACTAAAACTGGGTGGCAACTTAAAAAAAAAAAACGCTGACGGGGAACGAGAAGTTAAGCATGCTTCAAGGCATATTTGATCATCACTTCAACAGTTGCACGATATAAATTTTAATGTATAAATTAGATGAATGTTGATTTATAAAAATAAACACAACAGTCTTTAATCATATTTTCATTGTGTCTTTGCTGCGTCTGAGTTGGTTGGGAACTGCGCTCTGTTGCAGCCACAATTGATTATGAGGAACGTCTCGGTTACGGATGTAACCCTCGTTCCCTGAAGGAGGGAACGGAGACGTCACGTCGTGACCGACGAATTGGGAACTCGCTTAGAGAGACCAATCTGCTTCGAATACTACTAAAACGCCAATGAACTTGGCATTGAGATATTTGCATAATGCTGGCGCCGCCCCGCCCAGGTGCGTATATAAGGAGCACGTGCAAATAGGGAAATCAGCTTCTGTTCGCTGAGAAAGCCGGAAAGGTGACCGGCCTTAACAGCAGGTGGCAGCACCTGTGGCGACGGGACGTGACGTCTCCGTTCCCTCCTTCAGGGAACGAGGGTTACATCCGTAACCGAGACGTTCCCTTTCAGTCGGTCACTACGACGTCACGTCGTGACCGACGAATTGGGAATCCCTACCAAAACGCCACTAGGGGCTGACCTCTTCCAGTGTCTGCAAAAACCCTCCAAAACCCCTCGGGGAATGGAGAAAAGATAAGGCAGAAGGCCGGGCACTAGATGTTCCTTTAACCCCACAGTAGTGCCAGCGACTGGGAAGCGCCCTACCAGAGCGGGATAGGAACGCTGCGGAAGCCACCGCCCCTCTTAAGGGCTAATGGTGGGCGAAAGTCAACCGTAGTTATGGAATAAATGACAGCCGTGGCTGTGTAAGCAAAGCAGTGCTCTGCTAAGGGAAACGTGGGCTGGTAGGATTAACCCCACGGAATAATACTCACAAAGGAACCCGTTGGGACACAATGTGGAGCCCTAGCCAAACACGTAGGTTCATAAGAATACAGCTAGTGAAAGGCTGACAGCCAATGCTCCACAACAAAGGCTGTCAAGGCAGTGGAGAGAGCAAATCAAACCATTACACATTTTTGCTCTGTTAGCCTTCCATACTGAAACTCAATTTAGAGCTTCAGTCGGAGGCTGCAAGCCGACTTGCGAGTCTGCTCTCCGTGCCCTCCCTGGTGAGGAAAGAACACGAGAGGATACAGGCTCGATACGAACATTGTAAAATCTAATGAACGTATTAGGTGTCGCCCAACCAGCAGCTCTACAGATGTCTGTTAGCGAGGAACCACGAGCTAAAGCCCAAGATGAGGCAACACTCCGTGTGGAGTGCGCTCTCAAATTAAAGGGGCAAGGAATGCCCTGCAGATTATAAGCCAGGGCGATAGTATCAACTATCCAATGAGACATCCTCTGCTTAGTGACAGCTTTCCCTTTCTGCTGACCACCATAACAAACAAAGAGCCGGTCCGAGGTCCTGAAGCTTTGCGTGCGGTCCACGTAGAATCGCAGTGCGCGTACGGGGCACAACAAAGCCTCGGTTGGGTTTGCCTGCTCCAAAGGCAATGCTTGCAAGCTCACCACCTGATCTCTGAAGGGAGTGGTGGGAACTTTGGGCAAGTAGCCTGGTCTGGGTCTCAATGTTACGCTCGAGACAGCAGGACCAAACTGAAGGCACGAATCGTCAACAGAGAATGCATGTAAATCTCCTATTCTTTTTACTGAGGCCAATGCTAGCAGGGTCAGAGCTTTCATGGATAAAAGCTTCAGACTCGCAGACTGCAAAGGCTCGAATGGAGGATTCTGAAGTGCTTTCAGCACCATGGACAAGTCCCAGGGAGGAATAGAAGGGGGGCGCGAGGGGTTCAGCCTGCGAGCGCCTCTTAAAAATCTAATAACCAAATCATGCTGGCCCACTGATCTGCCGTTAATAGGTGAGTGATGAGCAGATATAGCGGCGATATCAACTTTAATAGCGGAGGGTGACAGCCTACCGTCTAACCTATGTTGAAGATATAAAAGCACGATGTTAATAGGGCATTCTCTGGGGTCCTCGCGTTGCGAAGAGCACCAAGTGACGAAAAGGTTCCATTTAAACGCGTAAGCCCGTCTCGTAGACGGAGCTCGTGCCGCGTCGATTGTGTTAGATACCGCCTGGGGTAAATCACTTAAACCTTGTGCGCACTCAACGACCAAACGTGGAGATTCCACAGGTCGGGGCGCGGGTGCCATAATGTGCCCCCTCCTTGAGAAAGAAGGTCCTTCCTCAGGGGAATCCGCCAGCGAGGAGCTGTCGCGAGGAGCATTAGTTCCGGAAACCAATTCCTGGTCGTCCAATATGGGGCGATCATTAAAAGGCTCTCCTCGTCCTGCCTGACTTTGCACAGAGTCTGTGCTATTAGGCTCACTGGGGGGAACGCGTATTTGCGCATGCCCCGCGGCCAGCTGTGTGCGAGCGCATCCACGCCGAGGCTGCCCTCGGTTAGTGAATAAAACAGGCGACAATGGGTATCGTCCGGTGACGCAAATAGGTCTATCTGCGCACGACCGAACTTCCTCCAAATCAGCTGGACCGTCTGTGGGTGGAGTCGCCATTCGCCGGGGCGCGCAGCTCGGGAAAGCGCGTCTGCCGCTGTATTGAGCGAGCCCGGAATGTAAATGGCACGAAGGGACCTCAGATGCTTCTGACTCCAAAGGAGGAGATGACGAGCGAGATGCGACAGGTGACGGGAGCGCAAACCGCCTTGACGGTTGATATACGCTACAGTTGCAGTGTTGTCTGAGCGCACTAATACATCCTTCCCTCGCAGCTCCGTAGCGAAGCGTACGAGTCCCAGATATACTGCCCATAACTCGCGGCAATTGATATGCCAATGCAACTGGGGTGCTGTCCACACCCCCGAAGCCGTGAGCTCATCGTACGTGGCTCCCCAGCCCGTGTCGGAGGCATCTGTGTGGACAACAGCATGCCGGGAGACCTGTCTCATGGACACGCCGGCCCTGAGAAACGCGGGGTCTGACCACGGGGGGGAATGTTAGGCGACACGCAGGTGTAATGGTTACACGATGGATGCCGGCGCGCCACGCTCTCCTCGGGACTCGATCGTGAAGCCAACGCTGAAGCGGTCTCATATGGAGCAGTCCGAGCGGTGTCACGGCCGCTGCTGCTGCCATACGCCCTAGGAGTCTCTGAAATTGTTTCAGAGGGACCGCATTCTTCCCTCGGAATGAACCGAGGCAAGTCAGAATTGATTGGACGCGCTCTTCTGTCAAACGCGCCGATAAATCGATCGAGTCCAGTTCCATACCGAGAAAGGGATCCTCTGCGTGGGGCAGAGTTTGCTCTTTTCCCAGTTGACCCGAAGACCCAAACGGGCGAGATGTTGAAGCGTTAGATCTCTGTGTTCGCACAGCGTCCGCCGGGAATGCGCTATTATAAGCCAATCGTCGAGGTAAGCCAAAATGCGAACACCGCTCTCTCTGAGGGGCTTTAACGCCGCCTCCACTACTTTCGTGAATACACGGGGAGAGAGAGACAGCCCGAACGGTAAAACTTTGTATTAATATGCCCGACCCTCGAACCCAAACCGGAGAAACGGTCTGTGACGAGGGAGAATGGACACATGAAAATACGCGTCTTTCAGGTCTATCGCTGCAAACCAATCTTGGGGGCGTATCGCACTGAAAATTTGCTTCGGTGTAATCATCCTGAAAGACCTCTTCTGAAGAGATTTGTTCAGGACACGCAAATCCAAAATCGGTTGTAACCCGCCGCCTTTCTTGGGTACTATGAAATACGGGCTGTAAAAACCCGATCTCATCTCGGTAAGAGGGATCGGCTCGATCGCGTCCTTCGCCAACAGGACTTCGACCTCTGCACGCAGTACATGTGCATCGGACGCTTTCACCGTGGTGAAACGTACACCCGAGAATTTGGGGGTGTGCCGATTGAATTGAATTTCGTTCCGGTGTACCCGCGGCGGGGCAGCGAAGCGAGACAGGCGGGACTGCCGGTGCGTCTGCCGTGACAGCATAAGCATCTACAGTATGTGTGTGTGTGACACTGACCTGAGCCCGCTGAGGGAGACGGTCGTCCGGCCTCCTCAGCGGAGGACGCAGACTCCGAAGGGGTTGCTGGTGGTCCGGTCTCCGTAGCGGAGAACTCGAACTCCTCAGAACACCCGCTGGCGATAGAGGAGAGGGAGGAAGAGCATCTGACTGCCCGCTCACATCTCTCTCGATCCTCTGGAGACCTGGAGAAGGAATAGGAATGCACTCTTTTTGTGGTTTTGTGGGTGCCGGCTGAGAAGCCGGCGGAACAGAAACAAAACGAAACCAAAGATTCTCCACCCGGCCCTCTACCGGTGGAAGGAGCGGTGCCATCACCGTCTCCCGCTGAGTGATCCCATCCAAATCCAGGTCGCCCGTCTCAGGGCCGCTTCGATTTCCGTTTACCACGGGAAGCGGGTGGGGCGGGCGGGGCGGGCTGCCGACGGCTGTTCCCCCTCCGTGGACCGCACGCTCCACGGGGGGGATCCCCGTATAACCCTTAGCGGCTCCATCGGTGAGGGGGGAGGGCTGAAACGACCGTAATCTGGTAGAAAACGGCGACTTCCAGGTTCTAGTCAGCTCCTTGTGCACCTCGGGGAAGAATGGTACCGGCGGAGAGGGTTGTGAAACCCAGGCAGCTCCAAAGAACCAATCATCCAGGCGGGACAGTTCGGGCTGAGGGGGGTGAACCCACTCTAACCCTACGGTCTCCGCCGCTCGAGCGAGCACGGCCACCATCTCTGGATCAAACTCCGGCGTCACGACCCGTCCGGAGGGGGGAAGGACGTCAGGGTCTTCAGAGGGAGGGGGCCCACCCTCGGATGCTGCGGTCTCCGTGGACCCGGAGGGAGGCACGACAGATCCTACAGACATCGTAGAACACAACGCTGAAGTCTCCATCGGCACATCAACCGGCTGTGGATGAGGAGGCTGAGAGCCGGAGGACGAATCCCCCAACCGGCTCAGCACAGTGATGCGGAGATCGTCTTTTGAGAGCTTCACGGCTGCTCCGTGGCGGCGTTCAGAACTCGCTGGATGCGGGTTGCGTTTTTCCCGGAGGAAAGACAACCGTCTCCGCAAATCCACAAGGGACATTTTCTCGCAGTGAGAACACTTACCCCCAGCAAACGCTGCCTCTGCGTGCTCGATGCCCAAGCACGAAAGACAACGCTCGTGACCGTCCTTCGGACCCATATATTTCCCGCATCCAAGATCGCACGGACAAAAAGCCATCCTGAAAAGGACGCTAATCTCCGGATATACGAGAGAGTGGCTGCCTTTAACAAGGCACAAAGCTCTCTCGTATCACTCTTTTAGGGAAATTCACTCAGATGCTCAGTTGATGATGCGCACAGGGAAAGGCAACGCACACACTAAACTCAAAACAAAAAGATGCAGAGCCTGTGGAATACTGCGAAGCGTCCGCTGTGGTACTGCCAGTCCAACCAACTTCCGCAATCGATCCCAACAGAGTAAAGTAGCTTCTCAGTAGCAGATACTGCCGGCTTTCGAAGCGATAAAAAGCTGATTTCCCCATTTGCACGTGCTCCTTATATACGCACCTGGCGGGGCGGCGCCAGCATTATGCAAATATCTCAATGCCAAGTTCATTGGCGTTTTAGTAGTATTCGAAGCAGATTGGTCTCTCTAAGCGAGTTCCCAATTCGTCGGTCACGACGTGACGTCGTAGTGACCGACTGAAAGGGAACTACTTTGTTTGGCGGAAGAGTAATATTTGTACTAATATAATTACAACTTATTTGTGTTTTATTTTTATGAAATCCTGCTAACATTATGCATAATGAAGTAACCATTTTATAAAAGCAATAACCCTCGCAAAGCAGTGGGGTTACAGTGCATTTTATAACAGCTAAGGGGGTTTTAGGCACTCCGCTTCGCATCGTGCCTAACAACGCCCCTTAGCTGTTATAAAATGCACTGGTAACCCACTGCTTCTTGGGGCTTATTGCTTTATTAACAGCACCGGTGACAGCTACCGATGCTTGTGCTTTTCCTCTGTCACGCGAGCTCCAATCAGACGAAGGACAGTGAATGAACGGACACAAGGTGCCGCTTAATGACAAATGCATTGACACATCTTGTTAATTATATCACAATATCTGAGCTTTGCGATATTTCCTGTCACAATATTTCCTGATCTGTTAATTATTTAAAAAGATTGGCAAATGTTTTTATTTGAATCAGACCTTTAGATTAGCCTACCAGTGTACAACCCCAAAACAGAAAAAGTTGGGACACTGTAGAAATTGTGAGTTAAAAAGGAATGGAATAATTTACAAATCTCATGAACTTGTATTTTATTCACAGTGGAATATAGATCACATGTCAAATGT
Organism: Misgurnus anguillicaudatus; assembly: GCF_027580225.2. Classification (NCBI taxonomy): domain Eukaryota; kingdom Metazoa; phylum Chordata; class Actinopteri; order Cypriniformes; family Cobitidae; genus Misgurnus; species Misgurnus anguillicaudatus. The sequence continues at coordinate 30,607,816 of NC_073342.2, forward strand.
TGAAAGTGGGATATTTTGGGATGTCATGCCAGGTGTTGGCTCGTTTTGGATTTCATGAGGGCTGCACATTCCAAAAAAAGTTGGGACAGGTAGCAATAAGAGGCCAGAAAATTTAAATATACATATAAGGAACACTTGAAAGACCAATTTGCAACTTATTAGGTCAATTGTTTTCTGAGTTTCTTGGAGAAAAATTGCGAAGAGATTGAAGTTATCATCATCTACAGTGCATAATATCATCAAAAGATTCAGAGAATCTGGAACAATCTCTGTGCGTAAAGGTCAAGACCGGAAAACCATACCGGATGCCGGTGATCTTCGGCCTCTTAAACGGCACTGCATTACATACAGGAATGCTACTGTAATGGAAATCATAACATGGGCTCAGGAATACTTCCAGAAAACATTTTCAGTGAACACAATCTACCGTGTCATTCGCTGTTGCCAGCTAAAACTCTATAGGTCAAAAAAGAAGCCATATCAAAACATGACCCAGAACCACAGGCGTTCTCCCTGGGCAAGGCTCATTTAAAATGGACTTTGGCAAAGTGGAAAACTGTTCTGTGGTCCAAAGAATCAAAATTTGAAGTTCTTTTTGAAAAACTGGGATGCCATTCATCCGGACTTAAGAGGACAATGACAACCCAAGTTGTTATTAGCGCTCAGTTCAGAAGCCTGCATCTCTGATGGTATGGGGTTGCATGAGTACGTGTGGCATGGGCAGCTTACACATCTGGAAAGATACCATCAATGCTGAAAGGTTTATCCAAGTTCTAGATACATATGATCCCATTAAGACGTTGTCTCTTTCAGGGAAGACCTTGCATTTTCCAACATGACAATGCTGCGTAGAAGAAGGATCTGAGTACTGAAATGGCCAGCCTGCAGTCCAGATGTTTCATCCATAGAAAACATTTGGTGCATCATAAAGAGGAAAAGGCGACAAAGAAGACATAAGACAGTTGAGCAACTAGAAGTCTGTATTAGACAAGAATAGGACAACATTCCCATTCCTAAACATTGGTCCTCCTCCAGCTGTTCCTTATATGTACATTTAACTTTTCTGGCCCTTTTATTGCTACCTTTCCCAACTTTTTTTGGAATGTGTAGCTCTCATGAAATCCAAAATGAGCCAATATTTGGCATGACATTTCAAAATGTATCACTTTCAACATTTAATGTGTTATCTATATTCTACTGTGAATAAAAAATAAGTTTATGATATTGGTAAATTATTTCATTCCTTTTTTACTCACAATTTCTATTGTGTCCCAACTTTTTCTGTTTTGGGGTTGTATGTAGGTGATTTATAATACAAAAATTACATTACCTTTGCTTGCATAAACTGTTTATTTCCTTTTTGAATGACAACGTCAACATTGTTGCTGTTTAATTAATTACACCGGAAAATTCAACATGGCGGACAAAATAAATCGCGATGAAGGGTTTAACACAATTTAAAATCCTTGTTGGTGCAACCCACCCACTGTACCATTAACATTTAAAAGAGAGAGAGATAAAGAGAAAGAGAACCTTACCTGTTTTACTGTAGAGTCATTAAATTCATACCACTGGTCTCCAGGTGTCTTGATTTCAGCATAATAGTGTCCACCACCAAGAGAACCAACATGGTTGACTATAGCATACAAGTCATAGTCATAAACACACGTTCCTTCCTGAAACATAGATAGTATGTTAAATACACAGCAAAATTTACACTGTGCATATTCATGTTTATGTACATACAGGTCTGACGGACACAGCGTGTAACAAAAATTAAATACACTTGATTGTTTTTTTGTCTTGTGAAGTCTGACACTATGTACCTTCACTGATAACAGTAGAGGAATTTTGACATCACAGTTGTTTTTCAGGTAAGTCATGTAGCTGTAATCTAAGTAAAATCTCTTCATGTGCAACGTCAGCACTTGTGGCAGCTTGAGAATGGTGCAACTCTGAAAGAAAAATAATTTAAAGCCAACATTTAGATTAGCATAGTTTATAATGAAACCACAAGAAAGAAAAACATAACATAAATCTGCCATGCAAGACTATTATACAATTATTTCAAATACTCAAGACTATTCACTAAAGGAAATAATTCACATTTTATGTTATGGCTTACCATTTTCATGTCTCTCAAAGTATTGCAGCGTTCACAGTACAGCTGATCCTCTCCCTCCATCAGTGTATCAACAAACTGTACATCCAAACTGTTTTGCTTTAACAGAGAATACAGAGATGTTTTGAGAACAATGTAACAAGCCAAACCTGGTTCTGATAAGTAGGCAATATATATATATTCTCTATGTGTGTTGGGGGAAAACAAAGCTGTCAGTTATATATTTCTATATATCTATATATTTCTATATATCTATATATTTCTATATATCTATATATTTCTATATATCTATATATATATATATCTATATATATATATATCTATATATATATATATATATATATATATATATATATATATATATATATATATATATATATATATATATATATATATATATATATATATATATATATATATATATATATATATATATATATATTTCTATATATATATATATTTCTATATAAATATATATATATATTTCTATATATATATATATATATATATATATATATATTTATTTCTATATATATATATTTCTATATATATATATATTTCTATATATATATATCTATATATATATATATATATATATATATATATATATATATATATATATATATATATATATATATATATATATATATATATATATCTATATATATATATCTATATATATATATATATCTATATATATATATATATCTATATATATATATATATATATATATATATATATTTCTATATATATATATATATATATATATATATATATATATATATATATATTTCTATATATATATATATATGTGTGTGTGTGTGTGTGTGTGTGTGTGTGTGTGTGTGTGTGTGTGTGTGTGTGTGTGTGTGTGTGTGTGTGTGTGTGTGTGTGTGTGTGTGTAGAGTTTAGTTGCAAAACGAGATAACTACCATTTTTTTAATTGTTCAGAAATCTCGTTTTTTGGTTGTGCGTTCCAATTAATTTCAATTTAACTGCAGTTGGTTTGTTTTGATTTAAACCTTCATAACTTAAAAAATAAGCTAAGTAGCACCATAAACAAAATAAACAACTAAACTCTCCATATATGTATATATTAGGGGTGTGACGAGACACTTAATCCACGAGACGATACGAGACACGAGATTGGGTTCACGAGAACGAGACGAGACGATATTTTTACACTTTTTAAGAAACCCTCGATGATAAAATAAATGAATAAGAAACTGAAATCATGTTATTTTTAAACGTTTTAACTAATCAAGGACTGCCCCTAACAATTATTTTACTAACTGATAATGAAGTAATTTATTATTTTTGGGTAATAAAAATAGACCCAAGTGAGCAGTAGCCTTTAAAATGACATAATAATGAAGATGCAATAATAATTGGTTCAAATAAAGTATTAAAACCAAGTTACATTAAACAACATTACATTAACAAACACATTACATTTGTGGTCTATAAATAAAAAGCATTATATATATATTATAACAAATGCCTGCAGGGGGAGATAGTTGACTCGTCTCGCGGACGCTATCTTCACTTTCACTTTAGACGGAGAGAAACGCTTATTTTTTAGCCAAACAATGTTTAAATCCATTTGAATATTTAATATACGTCCATTTCTTTACAATAGAAATGAACATGCAGACATTAAATCATGTAAACTCTGTGATGGTTTAATCTGCGGAGACTTCACATCTGACACTGATCATCAGACAAACACAACACGTCTCAGACTTCATACGAGCTCCCAAACGAACATTATTGGAAACCCAAACAAAAAAGCAAATGCAGTAAAAGACAGAATATAATGCATGCACTGTAAGAAGCTAATTACACCAACCACGCTTTAAACGCTTGGAAACGCAAGGCGCGACGCACTGCCTTTTTAAAAAAAGAGCAGTGCGAGTCGACGCGGCTTTTAATATTGCTTAGGCAACCACCTAGTCAGCTGTCTTGTCAATCAAATACTGAAGCGTGCACTCTTTTGCTGTTAACTGTCATATTAGCAGAAACTTTAAAAAGATGACGCTTGCACTGACCTTGGTTGAGGGTGAGAGGTGCACAAACACGCAGGAGAGAGTGAGCGAGTGGAGTCCGGTTCTTCAAAGCAACTGTTAACTTCCCTCACCACAACGTAAGGCCTGCATCTCCCCTCATTCGAGTGGACAATGCAAAGACACGAATGACGTCGGGCGCTTCTCCGCTCAGCGTTCCTTCAAAGGCGCGTGCTGCGGCCGCCGGCAAACCGCAAGGCGCTCAGCGCGCATAAACAGCGCGCAAACGCTCCATGCCCATAGAATATCATTTAAAAAAGGCGCCTGCAACTGCCATAAACGCTTTTGGTGTAACTGGCCCCTAAAAGGGTCAAACAGAAAGCTGCATCCTGTGGAGGTCGCATATGCAGGCTGCATACGTCATTAAGGTTTATTTCAGATCATTAACTGAGCATTACATTCGCAAGTCGTGAGCATATTACAACAATTTGCGATTAACTAAATTATTAGTAAACTTTATAATTGTTAGTAGTCTCTAATAAGACAGTCTTTATGAAGTAAATGCAGTTTAAAATGCGACCTCCGAAGGATGCAGTCTTTTATTTAAGAAACGGACAGAATTTCACCTACACAAGAAATCTCGCGAGACACACTTAATCTCGCAATACATATTTAATCTCGCGAGATCTCGTCGCACCCCTAATATATATATATATATATATATATATATATATATATATATATATATATATATATATATATATATATATATATATATATATATATATATATATATATATATATATATATATATATATATATATATATATATATTCACACACAGATATATATATCAGACTCATTTCAAATAGGGAAAACATTAAACAGGTAATCACTTCCTGTGTCCCGTAAACCATGGTTATAGCATAGTAAACATGTCATTATACACTATTCCTTCCCTGTAAACCACATATACCAACCCACATGCACACACACACACACGCACGCACGCGCACGCACGCACGCACGCACTTATTTATTTTTGCTTTACATTTAAAAAGGTTCAGGCTACAAACTACATTAAATCTTACTTACCACATCGATTACATTATTTTGATCTGACTCCATGGCAATAGTTAAGAAAAAAAAATTATTTTCTTCAAAAGACTCATGTAAACCCTTCTGGCATGTGGTTGAATGTTTTATTTTCCCCTGGAAGACCTTTAATCAAAAAAATTCACAGTATAGGTAAATTACACATGAAATAAATTTGATTCTATATTTTTGAATTAATACCTATCGACTCTATGACAATTTTCTTTAATTAAACTGAGCAAATCTTAAAAAAATCTCACAGTTTTACTGTCTGGTAAATGCCATTCTAGTGTTTTATTATAGTATTATAATTGTTACCTGTAGTAATATATGGTGTGTATTTGAGATATGTGTGGTTGTTGTTTCTGTTTCTTTTTTTAGGTTCTGTTAGTATCTTATTTTCTTTCTTGTTATTATAATGTTAACAATAAAGAAAGAAACTACCTTTTTTCTTTTTTTCTGTTAATTCTTACTAACCTGTGTGGGTTTAAATAAGTCTGACTTCTACCCACACCTTTTCAAGCAATAGATGGATTTATGTTGTTAAAGTATGATTAATCTAATTGATTGTATAGATTAATTTCAATGCTTCTTCAATGTTTTTGTCCTTTGTCTTTATATATTGCTCGAAACAAATAAATAAATATAAATAAACTAATTTACTTTGATAAGCATGTTAAAATAAGACAAATTTAAGCCATTTATTAAGAGTTTAATGCATTTTAACGCATATATTTTGGAATTCAGCATCAGCATGTCATTTTAAAACTTACCTTAGACTCAGGTTCAGCCATACTCAATATTTTCTGAAAATATTCTGATGCATCCTGCTGCTCACGCACTTAATAAACAAAATTTCTTTAGTGCTTCAATAAATTCAAGAATGTAATAAAATAAAATGAATGATGATGCAGCAAATTCTATTTGAACAGCAGTTCTTAATTGTATTTTAGTTAAATGGCTGAATAACGACACTGCAACAGTTAAACATGAACTGTATGAAAAATAACTTACCATTTACAATCCCTAAAGCTTTTGTAATTCCTGTTGTGGTGACACTTTCTTTGTTAGAATCCAAACATTCAAATACATATTTAAGTTCAGCAGGAAGTTTTCTTGTGTGTGTCTTTGTTACTATCCTTTAAATCAACAGCACATTTTTAATAAAACACATTTCTGTGATCAACATGTTATAAACATGATTTAGGAAGAAAAAACTAACTTCATCATAGCTGTTCTAAAATCCTCTGTCATGAAGAGTGTTTGCAGCACTGCGTTCAAATAGCATGTGGCGCCTTGATTCGTCAATCCACAGAAGTCTTCTGAAATTAACATTATAGTACATTATCTTTTAAAATGTTTAAAGAACTTTCTTAATATGTAAACTGATATATTATTGGATCATGATATTTCAAACTTTATGTTTGTATATGTGGCGCAATTTCAAATTGAATTCTTGATTTATTTTATCCACAGTCAGTGTACTGTAACATATAAACTGAAATGTAACAATATTAATCAATAAATAAATAAAAATCAAAGCAACAACTAAGAGTAATGTTCATACAATGACAAGATAAACTAAACACAACAAAAAAATGGTTTATATGTCCCGCCTACTTAAAAATATTTTTGGTGGGTTATGAGATTACACCTGACTAAGTGAATCATGCTCTAAGTGTCCAAAAATTAAATAATAAATTAAAACTTACCTTCCATAGTGATTTTTTTATCTGTGTTTTTTGCAGATTTCAATCTAAGGAAAAATATATTATTAGTAAGTAAAAGTTGAAAACATTATAGCATTATGGAATTACCAGTGGAATCGATGTTAATATTGCGCCTACTGTGAACTCCACTAAGTCTTTGTAATATATTTGTCCTGAGCAAATGTTCAGTTCTAAATACAGGTGGATCGGGGCGTAGGCAGAAATTGTATTTTGGGCGTGCCGGGGCAAAGGTGAGGGGGCCTATAGTTTGTCCTAGAATAAAATGACTTAAATAATAATTAAACCTTAGAGTAGAAAAAAAGAATAAACAAACTGCAAAAACAGTGCCAATAATAAAAACAACTATGAAGGCAAAAATAATAAAACACTGTCTAAACATGTTCAACCAACAGAGCTCAATAAATGCTGGACAAACCATGCCAGAAAAGACGAAGGCAATAATAAAACAATGTCTAAACATCATGTTCAACCAAAAGAGCTCAATAAAGGCTGGACAAACCAGGGCAGCATAGATAATAACATGTTCACCTGAAAATAAAGTAGGCTAAAAGTAACAGAAATGAAATGAAATGAAAACACTCAGCAGAGCACGGTTTGAAATAAATAACAACATACTGCCTAATTTATAAATCAACCATATACAGTGCAATCAGCCTGGTGGAAATTAAGCTTTTGTGTCAAAAAATAGCAACTCATTTAAATTAAACAATGTAGCCTAAAGCATACAGCTATACACAACACACCTAACTTTGTTGATTTCATTCTACAAAACAAGGCGCAAGTGCCTGGGTTTAGTGGTGAAAACAGAAATGATTTCATAATAGTCTATAGAGTCACAGAGTTCTTTTTCAAAAAACAAAAGGCACAGGTTGTTGAGGCGGGTAGTACACGTGGATGCAAATTGGGTTGTGAAGATGGTTCATCAATTGCAGTTAGATCAGCGGGTACACCTGCGTCAGGCTGACCGGGAGAGAGCACTGGCACTGCCGCCAGGGAGCAACGGCAGCTGGCGCCACCAGCACCTGACTAGCCTTTTGGGGGTTAATGAGTCTGAAGAACTTGGCTGGGTGGACTCTGTAGATAGAGGCAGTGTCATATATTTTTCCTCAACTCTTGCATTTTTAAATAACACATTAAAAAAACTTGTTGAGCCATTATTATGGCAATGTTAATGCTGAGGCTGCGTTTGTAACCTAAAACGCTCTCATTGCGAGAGCGTGTCTATTTAAAACGTCTGCTTCCCACTGTGGCGGTTTAGCTGTTAATTCAGCCTCTGTCAGTCTGGCGAGCGGCGCGAGTGATACGGGGTGAGTGCGAGCGACTCATTGCCGGTTGTTACCCGCAACCCATTCCTCCCCCCGCTACGCTCGTTTTTCACCTGTTGGTTTAGAATAAGAGGCAGAGTTTTTGTCTATCGGGTGAATTCACTGCCACTGTTCTGAGCACAGCGGAGGATGAGTTTTCTATTGCAGCATCGGAGGGCGATTTTCTGCTGTCTGAAGTGTTGGAAGAGCCTGTGGAGCTCCCGTTTTTAAGCGGTTGAGCCCTGGGTGAACCCAGCACTCAAATAGCAGCCGTGTGTGTTTGGGCAGCTGTTAATATTAGGCTACAGTGTATGCACGTTTTTTGCCTAAGTGTTCTCAGCTTAATGAATGGTTTTGGGTGCATTTAGCCACGCCCTGTCCTACTACCGTTCCCTTCTGAACTACACGGGGAATTTACTATCTTGGAAGGTATCATTTGGTGCCATTTTGGGGTTGTGAGTTTGGTCGCTCTCACCTCCCTCCATGGCATGGCAGCTAAGGGATATGTCGGTGTACCCAGATAAGCATTCTGTTGCGGTGCATACGTGCCTGTGTCATGATTTCAGTCTTACCGGTTTGTTGTGTTCCTGTTTCCCTGTGTTGTCATATATGTCTCACTGATCCATGTGCGCGTCTTTCACAGGTGTTTTCGTTTGATGTGATTTCCTCACTGACGTCACCACCACCTGAAGCTTGTTTGATTCCCAATCGGCATTAGTATATAACTCTCTAGTTCCCCTCAGTCTTGGCGAGTCCGTCATTGAATGTACTAGAGGTGCTTCTGATGCATTTATAGTGGTTTTTGTTGGGTATATTATTGATCATATACTATATTAATATTATATTAGGCCTAAGGCCTGTTGCTTCTACATTATGCCATGAGAAAAGGTCAACATAACCGATAAACAAGAAGACGTCATTCTAGATTAGTTAACTTTCGTTTTCTCAGTTTCCTAATTAAAACACTATACCCTGATTGTTCTCATGAGAAAAGGTCGACATAACCGATAAACAAGAGGACATTCTAGATTAGTTAACTTTCGTTTTCTCAGTTTCCTAATTAAAAGAGACCAGGTGCGATCCTACGACTATACCCCGATTATTCTCGCCACAATTAATTTGAGAAACAAGGTCGAAACAACCGACAAACAGAGTACATCATTTTAAGATTAGAGAATTCGTCCAGCTGTACTTCGCTACATTAACAATAAGGTATCTGTGCAAGCTAGGCCAAGGCCATGAGAACCAATAAGCAGAATACATCATTTTAGATATGAAGAAGCTGCACATCAAACAAATAAAATTAATTGTGGCAGACAGAGACCAATGAAAAGAATGTACGTCATCTCAGATAAGAAGTGTTTGATCTTACTGTATAAAAATGGAGTCAGATGTTGGGAGGGCAGATGATCTTTGAGCGCCTCTATGAGGGGTATTGATTGTCTCACTTTGTTTTTGCTTGAGCGAATAAAGTAATGTTTGTTTGGCACCTGGAACCTTTGTCTCCTGGGTATTTTTTCTTATGAAGATTCAAGCTAAGAATTTTTTGCCACAACATAACTTGGTGACCCCGCAACGTGATTGGACAGAGGCTACGGAGTGGAGGGCTGCAGACGGGCAGAGGTCGGTCAGGTCACACAAGGGCGCGCCACTACAGAGGTGAGCATAAATTTACTTGCTTATTCTGTATAGTGCTTGTGTGGTCTGCCGAAGGTAAGCCCTGAGCGGTGTTGATACTCCAGGTCTCTCCAAATTGAACACAGCAATTTGATACTTATAATATAAATAATTTGCTTCCATTAAGATAATGATAAAATATTGAATTGAAAAAGCAAAAAGGGTTCCAGATTCCAAACAGGTGTGCGTGTGAGTGCGGGTGTCGAGCTTGATGCTCGAAAAAACCCTGCTTGGGCAGGTCACGCGAGAGGCGTGTCGGGCCTTGGGGTCCGGAGCTTGGTGCTCGAAAAAACCCTGCTTGGGCAGGTCACACGAGAGGCGTGTTGGGCCTTGGGGTCCGGAGCTTGGTGCTCGAAAAAACCCTGCTTGGGCAGGTCGGGCCTTGGGGTCCGGAGCTAGGTGCTCATAAAAACCCTGCTTGGGCAGGTCGGGCCTTGGGGTCTGGAGCTAGGTGCTCGAAAAAACCCTGCTTGGGCAGGTCGGGCCTTGGGGTCCGGAGCTTGGTGCTCGAAAAAACCCTGCTTGGATAAAATCCTGTAGGTCAGGTGGTCGCTGGTACGATCTATGTGTAATTTGTCCTGTTGCTATATGTTGTTTTTGTCAGTAATTCTAGCATTAATTTGGTGAACTGTGTTAAAACTGCAATCAGTTTGTGTGTTCTATATGAATGTTGGGCTGATGAGAGAGTGTTTTTCTATGTCTGTGTCTTATTCAGCGTGGGAAAATGTTTGCCTGCAAGAGCTGCTTGTGTGTATAAAGATAAGAGCTCAGAGAGCAGAGAAAGGTGGGGCTCATTGTGTATGAGAAAGAGAGTGAGAGAGATTTTTGTGAATCAAAAACTGCTTTGAGTGAGAGCATATGAGAGATCATTGTGTATGTCTATATGTGTGTGTTAGTTAAGAGAAAGTGAGGCCTCTGTAAATATAAACTGTAAATATGAGTGATTTTATCTTTAAAAACATAGCTTTTGATCTTATTTTTCATTTTCTCATTTTCTTTTTTCCTTAATAGACTTGATGAAGTAATTATGGATGATAATAATTTAAAATATAAGAGACGTGTATTTATAGCAGCTAGGGATGTTCATATTGTATATAATAATAATTGTTAACGCATGGTGACACAAAGGTGGCCCATAAATGACACAAATTAGCAAAAGCAAAACTTTTTGAAATGCGTCCTGCTTTAGAAATGACCTCTGTGGTAGATGTAAAAGAGACAATCTGCCCTTTTTGGATAATAATCATATGAGCTGATTGCGTGCTCTTTGATGAGGTAATCTTGCCTGAATATCTGATAATGTATGAATCCTGATTCTGTTGTTGATCTGTCGCTGCTGTTTGCACGTTTAAATGAGATAACATGTTTTGTTTTTTATCAGGTCACAGACAACCGTCAACTATTTTTACTCAATGACAATTTAATATTAAAATCCTAAATTAAAATACTAAAATCTTAAGTTAATGGTTAATGTTCAGTTAATAAGCTGTCGGTTGAGAAAATTTACTGATATGAACATCCCTATTAGCAGCAGAAAGAGTGTGAAATGCTTAAATTCAAACTGAAATAAGAGATATTAACAATAACTTCTGGAAAAGCATTTAGCAAATATTTAGCAGTAATATAAATTAATAGACTGGTATCTGAGATAATTAGTGGAAGTACAAAAGTTACCAGAAATAGAGAAAAAGTGGCTGTAACGACGGGGAAGGAGTTATGGGTCCTGAATTGACGCGTGCATTAGGCTTGCTAAAAACAAAGAAATGTATTGTCCATATCTTAGGATGAAGTTGAATATGCCAGTCCATTTATTATCATGGCACATAAATCAAATAAAGACAAATAAAATACTTTACAAAACTTCAACCTTCATAACAAATAAACAAAATACGAACGTAACATTAGCACAACCGATTCACACGGTCAAAAAAGTTTGTTTGACCGTCAATTCCTTGCCACCTGTGGCTCATTAACACAAACTTAAATACATCACCAAGGCTAATGGCGCCATCTAGTGTCGAACAAAGAAACTCAATATATAATGGCTCCAACATTCCAGCCCCTAATTGTTAATGACATAAGGAATAAACAATTTTAAATCATATAATAATATAAGGAGCCATTAAATAGATTATCATCATCAAGAATAAACAATTGCCTTCTTTAACAATAAAGGTACATCATATCCCATTTACCTTTCACATTTCCAATAAAAGACAAAGTTTTGTTATAGGTCTTATTATTGTATTTGTTTTGGTTTGAATTCGTGCAGATCTAACTAAACCCTTTTTATCCGGGTAAGTTTCTACCACTCTACCAAGTAACCAAGAATTGCGTGGGGCTGAAGGATCTGCAATAAGAACAATATCATCTGGCATAAAATTACGTCTTTCCTTTGTCCATTTTTGACGTTCTTGTAGCAAAGGTAAGTACTCTTTGATCCATCTTTTCCAAAACAGATCTGAGAGGTATTGTACTTGTTTCCACCTTCTTCTTACATATTGATCTGATTTGTCAAAAAGACCTGGAGGATAGATGGGTTCTCTCTTCATTGTAAGAAGATGATTGGGGGTTAGCGCTTCCAAATCATTTGGATCCTCAGATATTTTGGTGATAGGTCGATCATTGAGAATTGCCGCAGCTTCACACAGGACAGTATGTAATTCTTCATCATTCAGTGTCTGCTGATTTAAAACAGAGGATAATACCTTTCTTATCATTCGGATGATACGTTCCCATGCACCACCATGATGAGAGGCTGCAGGTGGATTAAAACTCCATTTAATTCCTTTGTGTGCTACAGCCTTGGTGATTTTACTTTGATTCAACTCTTTAAGAGATTTTCTCAGTTCCTTTTCGGCACTTGTGAAATTTGTTCCATTATCGGATATCATGTGACATACTTGCCCTCTTCTGCATATGAATCGTCGCAATGCATTTATGCAAGAATCAGTGTCCAATGAGTAGCTATGCTACCTCCAAGTGAACTGCCCTGCTGGCCATGCAGGTAAAAATTACGCCATAGCGTTTTACACAACTGCGACCTCTTTTTACCTCAATTGGACCAAAATAGTCCAACCCAACATTAGTAAATGGAGGAAGATCTGTAGTTATTCGGTCTACAGGCAAGTCAGACATTTTTTGCTCACCCAATTTACCACTGTGCTTTTTGCAGAAGGTACATTTTGAAATAACCTTTCTGGCTAATGCATTGGCGTGGGTAATCCAATAATTTTCTCTTAAAATGGAGAGCATATGATTTCTTCCACAATGACCATTTTGTACATGAATGTGCCTGAGGATTAGTGTAGAAATATGCTGATCTTTGGCCAAAATAACCGGGTGTTTCCTTTCAAGTTTTCTCTTCGTTCCAAGCAGACGTTGTTTGGCAACGTTAAGATTGTTTGGCATAGCAAGATCTTTCTCTTTGAAAGGCAACTTCACACTATAATGTCCACTTTTAAAGCTCACAGATTTCTCCATAATTTCCATAAACCTTTTATCCTGCTGGGACATTTCTTCTTTGTCATCTGACAGCTTTTTACTGAAATCATGCTGGTATTGCTTTTCCAATAGCAATTCCAATGTTTCAACAGACACCCTATTTACTCTAGCAGTATGTTGTTCATTTTGAGAGCTGCCTAGCGAACCGTTTACAACCCACCCCAGTAGGGTACGTACGGCATAAGGACCATCTCCCTGGCTATTCACTACTTGCCATGGTTCAAGTAATTTAGAGGCGTTGGTACCCATCAACAACTCTACTTCCGCTTGAATATGCGGAATGTGAATACCACCAAGATATGGCCATTTAGTTAGGTCTTTTTGTTCAACAATGTTTGCTGGACTTACTGGCATTTGTTTCTGTGTGTAAACTTCTGGTAACCCATAAAAAACTTTACCATTGAGACTTGAAATCTCCAAGTTGTTTACCACATAGCTTGAAACTGTCGTTTTGGGACTCATTGTAAGTAAACTAATTTTGGTCTTTCTTCCATTCAGATGCAGCTTTCTCATCAGATTTTCTGAACAGAAAGTAGAAGTGCTTCCTGTGTCCAGAAATGCATAAGTCTGAATGACTTTGTTACCTACTGCAGACTTTACTTGGACTGGAAGGATAGGCAAAATATCATTGTTACTCCCGGCCCCTGTATGACCACATGTCTGTGCAGAAACAAGCACGTTATTAATTGAAGGTTCTGCATTCTGTTCATCATTCGTGCTGACAGCTTTATCAACTTTGAGCTCTTTAGAAAAAATGTGAAGAACACTGGGATGTTTCTGGTTGCATACTTTGCAAGTTAGGCGCCTTTTACAGTCTTTGCTTCTTTGTCCAACGAGTAAACAACCAAAGCAAACAGCCTTTTCCTTTATAAAGCTTACCTTTTCCCTATGTTTCTTCTTGCCAAACTCTTTACATTGCTCCAAAGAATGCCCTTGTGTACAAAACAAACAACTAGATAAGTTGCTTTTAGATTGACTGCTTGAATGTTCATCATTTGTACTTTTGGATTTACCTACAATGGGTTTGTCAACATGGATAACATTGGTAGCAAAACTGTCTCCTTTAAACTTTGGTTTTGACTGGGATTGTGACTTAAATTTATAGATGTCCTTTGGTTTACCAGTGGGTTTTGTTTCTAGATTTTGAATTGACCCAAATATTGGATCTGAAATTACTTTAACTTGGTATTCAATAAATGTGACAACATCATTAAATCTTGCTCTTCGTTTCTGTCTTTCCATGATGTCACATGCAGTAGTTCTCCATTTTTCTCTGAATTTAAATGGAAGTTTTAGAATCACTGTTCTCATGTTTGTTGGCATGTCCAACTCTTGCATGTATTGTAGGTCTGCCATTGCATTGCAACATCCACGTAAAAAGAGAGCATAATCCTGAAGAGCTGTGATATCCTCATACTTAATCATGGGCCATCCAAGCACCTTTTCCATATATGCAGCAGAAACAAGATAGTCTTCTCCAAACTGCTGTTTAAGCATGGCTTTAGCTGTATCATAACCCCTTTCAGGTGCCATATTCATACAACTTCGTACAATTTCTCTTGGGCGCCCTCTTGTGTAAACAGTCACCTTTGCTTGTTTTCTCCTCGACACAATATTTAAAAGCTTTTGTGAACAAACTGAATTGTAAAGTGTAAGACGCCACCCAATTGGCCCAAATTCGAAGTCCAATGGCGTGGTGAAGGTAACACGTGTTCTTTCCATCCGTAGCGCTTAGAAGCCGTAGCCGTAGAAGAATAATTCCATTTATTTAATTTGTTTCTTTGACCTCTGCGGTTAAATTATAATCTGACTCCAATTTATAAGTTACCATACTATTCTGATCATAATTTATAAAATTATTATTATATTTATTTAGAATGAATTATATTCACATAGGGAATAAGGTGTAATTCTGAAGGTGCTAAGGCAGTTCCATACAGCTGGGCATAGAGGCATTCTCCTTCTAACTTAAGTTAAAGTTAGAGGTTTCTCCAAACACATTGAAAATAAGAGGATCCATCTATGTTTTAGGTTGAGGTTACTCCATCTAACCTTAAAACGGGGAGGCAATTACTCCAGTAATATTTTCAATAGAGGCAATTCTCCTAATCTATGCCCCCTTCAATACATTTAACTTAAACCCTGAAAATATAATAAAGATTTGACAAGTTTTAAAATGAATAAAGATTAACAATTTATTTTGCCAGGCAGGTTACACTTAAATCAATCATTTGGTTATTCAAATCAACCAATTACAAATATATCAAAACATTCATTAAAAGATCAGCATAGAAAATGAAACAGTATACATGAAATACAATCATACCTGGCAAATCAAGACACACAGCAGTGTGGGAAGATCTGACTACAGGATGCCTCCATAAGGTTTGAATACACACTGAGTGTGGGAGCTTCTGGGTACAGAATGGCTCCCAGAACATTTAGCCAGGCCACCTTTTATACACAGGGTGAGACAAAGACATCGTAAAACTACAAAATCCAGTTTGACCTGTACCAAGTGATACTTAAGAACACCTGGTCAAACTAGCCAGAAGTACTCTGGCAAAACCCCACCTCTACAAGAAATGCATCTGTGTTAAGTGTATCTTAAACTTATAGAAATGAGACCTTTTTACTCATCGCACCATGACCTTTAAAATAATATTACACATGAATATGTATGTAAAAACACAATCTTAGAACCACATAATATGTATACATTACATTATACATTTCAGCAGATACTCAGTGATGTGAGCCTAAAGGCTAACAGTTCAAAACCTTTGTGATGAATAGATTAAGACATCAAAGAGTTGTATCTGAAGACCTCTTTCATCTACGGGTCAAATTTGGGTTAACAACACCCCCTAAGGTTTAATTGTTTTACAGTGTCTTTTCATAAATAAACTTAGTTTATCGGGTTAACAACACCACCTGAGGTTTAATTGTTTTACAGTGTCTCTTCATGAATAAACTTCAAGTTGATTAATTATAATCCAGTATTACAAAAGGATCCCCTTCAAACACTGGAATCTCACGTGGTGGCAAATGTTGAGACTTTTGTTGCAGTAAAAGTAACTCTGTCATTTCCTGTTGCTTTTGAAGTATCTTCAATGTATCCCTAGGATTTACTGAAGCAGTTATTCTGGGCTTTGATGCATGTTGCTGTATAGGTTGAGATAATTCAAGTTGTGAAGTAGCATTTATGTAACTTCGCAAAGAAGTCCCCTTTTGTATTTCAACGTGTGGATAGAGAGATGCAGTTGTGGTTTTTGCATGTTTACGGATATAGGATTCCATCCCGTCCGCTGTAGTGCTACCTTCCTTTTGCTGCTCAAAAGTCCTGATCACTGATAGCTTTGCATTGGAGGCTGCAATTTTTGCTTCAATGTTCATTTGTTCCTTACGTTTTTGTAGCATTTCCATTTGTTGCTCAATTTCATGCTTAGCTTTTAAAGCCTTTGCCTGAGCGACAAGAGCTGCATTTTCCGCTTCAATTTCAATGCGTGCAAGTTCCACAGAGCTTTTAGATTTGCTGGAGCGTGAACTGTGGCGGCTACCACTGCTGATCTGTGTTTGTATATTTGAAGCACTATCATTGGGTTCAATTTCACTAGGAGCACTTCCACATTCCTCGTGTGGCATATCCAACCATTCATTTACCACATCATTAAATTGTTCAGCCCATAACATCTTGGCTTTGAACCATGTTTCGTGTTTACCCTACTGAAAAATCCAGCCAAGACCAGCACAAGCTGGTGAGCTGGCTCCAGCTGGTCCCCAGCTTGGTTTTAGCTGGTTTTGCTGGTGTAGGAAGCTGGTTTTGCTGGTGTATCAAGCTGGTCTAGGTGTGTTTTGGTCACATTTTAAGCTGGTATAGCTGGACTTAGCTGGTCATGCTGGAATACCAGCTGGCCCACCAGCATGACCAGCTTTGTCAGGCTGGGAGGACCAGCATAAACCACCTTAAACCAGCTAAAACCAGCTACCAGCTTATGCTGGTTTTAGCTGGATTTTTCAGTAGGGTATCCTTCTCATCATCAGGCAATAAAGCAATTATAGACTCATGTGTTTCTCTTGCTTCCTCACATTGTAATATAAACCTTTCAAGCATCTTCTTGACCACATCTTCAAATTCATTATTTCCAAAACACTCTTGAATTGACTTTAACTTAGAGGCTGTGTTAAACTTTGATTTTCTTAATTTCTGCAAAGTATCGAGTTTTGCCATTAACCCTTTTTCAGTAAGTTTAACATCTCTCTTTCGAACAACATTTTCAACATTTTCAACCTCTGCTTTCTGTGTTTGAGACTCAAGCTCAATTTTATCTGCCATTTTGAAATATTTAAATACTCACAGCATATTTTAAACCCATAAGCATTACCTTACAACACATTGTAAACATGGGTAAGCTAAACAAGCATTTAAAATAAATACAAACAAATAAGTACTCATTTTTTTTTTCAAAAACCCCTTTTACCACCAATGCGCATTGGATTTGTGTTTGTTTGTTTCGTGTGTACACACAGTTTATGGCCATTCAAGTTCAAGAGAAAGCGCTTTCATACCTCAGTACCAGGCTGAAGACTCGAGTGTTCGTGTACGCTGTGTCCTTTTACAACTTCATAGTCCTTTGAAATCCGCGAACAAAGAAAGCAATAATCCACAGAAGATCCGATAAAACGAAACAGTCCCGAATGAACATCATCCGACTGTAGTCTCCCAAACGATCGGATTCAAATGCCGAAGTTAATAAAACTGATATTCAGGCTCCTTTGGTCAAACTTTTTTGACTAAACATGTAACGACGGGGAAGGAGTTATGGGTCCTGAATTGCAGTGCTGGGCAGTAGCTTCACTACAAGTAGCGAAGCTAGTAGTTTAACTACATTTTTCAGTAGCTTGGTGGTAGCTTAGCTGCTTTCTAAATCAAATAGCTTTTCAGTAGCTAAGCTCTTTTTTTGACCAAGTAGTGAGGTAGCTTGCACACAAGCTACAATTTTCCAAACATTTCTGAAGTCGTCCTGAATTTGAGATTAAGCGCGTCATTTAAATCGACACAGGACGTCATTTTTTCCGTATTTTCGAGTTGTGCAGCTTTCATTCATACAAAACATTACCACTCACATTCTGTGAAGACTCGTGCTCTACCTCTGATTGGGTTATGTCATCAAGCCAAGCTAATATAAAAACATGTAATAAATATTACAATTGAAATTATTAATAGAATGTGCTTTGGCGGGAACCTCACAGACTCTGTGCAGGCTACCTGCTGCCTGCGGGCCCACGTTGGAGACCCTTGTGTTAAGATATGTCAGGGCCAGGTGTTTTTAAATAAAGGCAGCTCAAACATGCATTTTATTCTTAGGATGAAGTTGAATATGCCAGTCCATTTATTATCATGGCACATAAATCAAATAAAGACAAATAAAATACTTTACAAAACTTCAACCTTCATAACAAATAAACAAAATACGAACGTAACATTAGCACAACCGATTCACACGGTCAAAAAAGTTTGTTTGACCGTCAATTCCTTGCCACCTGTGGCTCATTAACACAAACTTAAATACATCACCAAGGCTAATGGCGCCATCTAGTGTCGAACAAAGAAACTCAATATATAATGGCTCCAACAGTGGCCATAGATAACCTGGCAAGTAATAATTAGAATCCTTTATGGAATGTCATGTTGATAGAATATTTAGATGAGGTTTGCTCATACAACCTTCAGAGATCAAGTAGGCCATGTACGCCTGAAAATGGAAACAATAATATTTTGGAAATATTATTTGTGAGTGAGGTTGCCTATTTATTAATTGGTCACTCCTTATTTTGTATTAGGGAATATACAATAATTATTACATAATAGTAAACAATAATAAACAATATTATGAATAAATAAATTAATAATTAAAAGTAATCCGTGATAAGAGTATATGGGTAAATAAGACCGGTGTGAACGTAGGCCTTTGATTGCCTGTGACAGAGATGTGTAATAAGAGTATTTGTGGGAGAATTTGAGGGAGGAACCTTGAAGAAATACATTTTTCAAATTTACCTATGTAATTCATTCTAATTATGGTGAAGTGTGTTTACAGACATGGCATCCATATCATTGGAAAGGCTGAAGTCCAGACATCCTATCAGCACGGATTTGATTACAAGAACTTCCAAACAAATGGACCAAACGTACCAAACACTTGAGGACAAAATGGCTAGAGGATGGGACATTTGAGGTAACAGTGTTTGAGGATGTGGAAAATTTATAGAAATTCCAAACCCTAAGAGTAAAATATGAGAAGAGATGAGAAAATAATAATAATAATAATGATAATAATAAAATAATAGTTTTTAATTTATTTAAAAAAGGAGGGACTTAACTTTTTAAAATTTAGAGTAAATAGATTTAGAATAAAGAGATTCTAAAAGAAGATAATAAAAAGTTGCAGACAAAGAAAAAAGGCCTCCTCTAGGGATGAGGGATCTGAAAGCCAATTACCAATGTAAGGTACCACCCACAAGCCTAACGACAGATACAAGTGGAGTGGGTGAAGGGGTCTCGTGTTCGTTCCTTCCTCAGGGCTTCTAGAAGAATAATTCCATATCATGATTAAATTAATTTCTTTGATCTCTGTGTTTAAATTATAATCTGACTCCAATTTAATATATTAAGAATTTTGTGCATTATTCCAATTATCTGTTGATCATAATTTAGATGTTTGATTATTTATAAATTCCCATAGTCTTAATTATTCGTTCATTAGGGACCCGATATCGCACAGGATATACGCCGGCCGTTTGCGTACATCTCACGGACAAAAAATTGCCGGGTAAACTAATATTTTTATGTCTGGCCGCCCCATGCTTGCTCCGATCATAAAAATAGTTACTTTAGTCACGATCATGCAACTTGCTAAGTCAGGTGATAGACATAAATCTGAGAGTCCTGGTGAATGTGCTACCTGCTAGGGCTGTTGAAACGAATTTCAGTAATCGAATATAATTCGAATATTAAAAAAAATAATACTAATCGAATGTTAAAACTACTATTCGAATGGGATTTAAAAAAAAATAGATTTAAAAATATTTTTTATGTGTTCACTATAAGCGTATAAAATGCCGTATCCACACCAGGAAATAAAGCTTCACACAAAGATTGTTGAATTCGTTATCTAATTGGCTACACGTTCTGTCTATCAATATTTTCCGTGAAGTCATTGGAGGAACGCGCGAGTCAGATGACGTCACGATATTTGACAGCGCTGTTTGGATATTATGTATTATACTCCCGCCTACTTTTACAAACAAGTTTGAGCGCTGGTTTTGAACGCCAGTGTAATCTCATATACAAGTGGGAGAGCCGGGCAAGATGGCGGCGTAAACAGTTGAAAGTTACAAGCTCTCGGTACTGAAACTTTATTAGACGTTAAGGAATATAAAATTAATAGCACAACTTAGATAGTTTCACATTTTATGCACATTAGTGACATCAGCCATGCCTAGAGTCGCCCAAAAAAGATCAAGTGAGGCGGGAAGAGGAGATACTTCACTTACCGCTACTGGTGACCATGAATATGAAAAAAACCTGACAAATAACCTGGAACTGGAGTCGGAAGAAGAATTTCCTGCTCTACCTGTAACACCGAGTAAGCCTCCAATAGCGAAAAAACCTACAATCTCCGGAATCCAAGCTGCAAATATCTCTAAACCTGACGAGATTGTAGCTACGCTTGCTAATCTAATAAACACCAGGAGTGATGCGCTCGAGTCCATGATAAAAGGCGCTTGCGCCAAAATAAAAGAGTTGAAAAGCAAAATGACTTATGTTGAAAAACGGGTGGAGAGAAGTGAGCAATCTACCAAGATTTGCATGACTCGTGTGTCGAATCTGGAAAGTTACGGTAGACGCTGGAATCTAAGGCTCCACGGATTACAAGAAACGGGAAAATGTGCGAGAAGAAGTCATACGTGTGTGCCAAAAAGTGTTACCACATGAGGCGACAATACCAGATGCTATTGATGTTGCACACCGAACGGGATTCAAACATTCCAACGACTCAAGACCTCGAGCAATCATCATTCGCTTCATTGCCAGACGACTTAGAGATGCTCTGTGGAAAGCTGCTAAGAGTAACGAGTTCCTCAAAAAACAGGGCTTGCAGTTTAAGGAAGATCTCACAAAGGAGGACAGAGATAATAGACAAAAGCTATGGCCTTTGATTAAGAAAGCTCGCGAAGAAGGTAAACCAGCATACTTTGTTGGGGGTCGTGCTTTTATCGAAGGGAAAGAAATTTCTGAAGGATAAGACCCGGTTAAAATGTCTGGTTCTGATGATGGTCATCATCGGGGGTTTTCCTCCCCGAAACTTTGAAACACGCTTACTTAAATGGATCCTGATATGTTGTTACAAAGGTAACTGTATTCACACTGTATTTAAAGACGTGCTATTAAGCCAACGTTCAAAAGGGCTTTAATATATGTTGGAAATATGTTTATGCTAAGTTTACTGCATTCTAAATGCTGCTAGTTCTATACTAAGACAACCTGTTATGTTAATTATATTATATTCCCGTTATATACGGCATTATTTAAGTACCGATCTTGATTGCAATCTGTTCATTACCTTCTTTAAATTCAAATAACACCTGTGTGTTTTTGTTGGAAGCGCTATGTCCAAGTTATCTTTTGTTTCTTTTAATGCTAGGGGGTTAAGGAAAAATATTAAAAGGAAAGCAATGTTTTTGTTTGCTAAACAATTTATGTCAGAATTTTGTTTTTTACAAGAGGCTCATTCTGTTAAAGAGGATCAAAATTTTTGGAGTTCACAATGGGGTAATTCAATATGGTTTTCGCATGGATCTGAACGATCAGCTGGAGTGGTTACCTTAAAGAATAGATTTAATGGGGATATATTACAAACAAAGTGTGATTCAAATGGTCATTTCATTTGCCAACTAATTAAATATCATGAAAATATCTTTATTATTTGCAATATATATGGGTACAATAACAATTTGGGAAACTCATATCTTTTTGAAACTATAGAAAGTATATTTCAGGAATGGCTAAAAAAATTTCCAAGTGCCACCCTGTTGGTAGGAGGGGATTTTAACATTGTCTTAGATGGAGTTTTGGATAAATGGCCTCCAGGTCGACCTAATATTAATAACAACAACCTAAAATCCTTTATGGAAAAATTTAATCTCATAGACATCTGGAGAGACAAATTCCCATTTCAAAAGTCCTTTACCTGGAGTAATAAATCTGGTTCCAGCCAATCTAGAATAGACTTCTGGCTATTGTCAGAAAATTTTAATAGAGACTATGTAGAAGTGGATATAGTATCAACGCCACTTACAGATCATAAAGCTATATGCATCAATGTCAAACTATCTAATACAAATTGCGCTGTTAATAGGACATATTGGAAATTGAATAACTCATTATTGTTGTATAATGAAGTCCAAAAAGAAATTACAAAATTGATAAATAAGTTTTGGGAAAAGGCCAACAAAGACTGTAAATATGGTCTAAATTGGGAACTTCTAAAATTTGAAGCTGCAAAATTCTTTAGGACGTTTAGCAGCCAATTGGCAAAGTCTAGAAAAAATGAGGAAATAAATATCATTAGAGGCATAACTAATTTGTCAGAAAAAAGCCCAGATGATCTATCAGATGAAGAAAAAATTAATTTAGCCGACCTTCAAATAAAACTTGACGAGATATATAAAAGAAAGGCCAAAGGAGCGTTTGTCCGTTCAAGGAGGAGATGGCTGGAAGAGGGAGAGCAAAATTCACAATATTTTTTTAATTTAGAGAGATGCCATTTTAAGAATAATAGCATTTTTAATCTGAATATTAATGGAGTGTTAACAAATGATCATAAATTAATTTCCAACTACTGCAGTGAATTTTATAAGAAGTTATACACTTCTCAATATTCTAAAACTGATTCAGATACTTTCATGAATAACTTAGAAGTTAAAAGTATTAATGACAGTGATAAAACATTTTGTGAAGCACCATTTTCCATTGAAGAAGTTATTCATGCAATTTCACACCTCAAAAATAATAAATCACCAGGAACTGATGGCCTGAGTACAGAATTTTACAAACAATTTTCTAAAGAACTTAGCCCATTTTTATTTGAGGTCTTTAAGGAAAGTATGGAAAATCAATGCCTCCCACCCACCCTAACTCAAGGATTAATTACATTACTTCCAAAACCAAATAAAGACATTCTCCTCCTTGACAATTGGCGCCCAATCAGTTTACTAAATAATGATTATAAAATATTTGCTCTCATTTTAGCTAAAAGATTAAACTGTATTGGACACAATTATTGATGAGACACAATCTGGCTTTATGAGAAATAGGCACATAACAAATAACATTAGATTAGTTTTAGACATTTTGGACTACCCAGAACTTGTTAAAGATGATAGTTTTATTTTATTTGTAGATTTCTATAAGGCATTTGATTCTGTGGAACACGAGTTTATCTTTGATTCACTGAAAAAGTTTGGTTTTGGGGACTACTTCTCTAATGCAATTAAAACACTCTATAAGAATAATAACAGCTCAATCAAGTTAATGGGAGGCTCCAGTTCTAGGTTTCCCATATCTAGAGGGATAAGACAAGGTTGTCCTGTCTCCCCTTATCTCTTTCTGGTAGTAAGTCAACTTCTTGCAAGCCACATTAAGGCCAGTACAATTGAAGGCATTTCCATTATTGAGAAAAAGCTCATTATAACTCAATTGGCAGATGACACTACGCTTTTTCTTCAAAATGATAAGCAGATTCCTACTGCAATTAGAGTTATTGAAGAATTTTCAAAGGCCTCTGGTGTTTATCTAAATTTAACCAAGTGTGAACTATTGGCTATCAAAGATTGCTCAGAAAATTCTTATTGTGACATTCCTGTGAAATCTGAAATTAATTACTTGGGAATTTTGTTACATAAAAATCAACAAAATAGATGTTCTTTGAACTTTAATCCAATTATGCAGAGAACCCAGAAGAAATTAAATCAGTGGCTCGTGAGAGACTTATCCTTAAGGGGAAGAGTCTTACTCACCAAAGCAGAGGGAATATCCAGATTAACGTATGCAGCTCTGGCTCTTCATGTGGATAATAAAGTAACTAAGGAGGTTGATAAAATGCTGTTTAATTTCATCTGGAGATGCAAAATACACTATATCAAAAAAACGGTTATAATGAACTCATATGAAAATGGTGGCCTTAATGTTTTAGACTTTGATTCTTTGAATAATACATTCAAAATTAACTGGATGGCACAATTTATCAGAAGCCCTAACTCCATCTGGAATGTTATCCCCTTCCACATCTTTTCTAAACTAGGTGGCATAGAATTTTTTCTAGCTTGTAACTATGGTATCAACAAAATCCCTATTAATCTTTCTAATTTTCACCGTCAGGCTCTTTTGGCATGGAAACTGATTTACAAACATAATTTTTCACCTCATAGATATTTTATATGGAACAACCAGGACATTTTATATAAACAAAAAACACTTTTTTTTGAAAATTGGTTCCAAAATAACATTGTTTTAGTGGACCAGTTGTTTGATGCAGATGGTTTTCTTTTTACATATGACAAATTTATGAGACATTATAACATACCTATACCACCTGGAGAATTTGCTAAAGTTTTTGGTGCAATCTCTGATGCAGTTTGCATGCTATTTAAACAACAGAGAAGACTGGACTATAATCATCTTCCTCTTACACCTATACACTCTTTTGTTGGTGAAATATGCTTCTCTTCTCATTATCGCAATAATAATAAACCGATCAGAGCACTGTTCCAAAAGGATATTGTTACACAACCAAAGGTAATTTCTTACTGGAATCGGTTTGTGAATGATGTTAATTGGAAAAAAGTTTGGCTTTTGCCTAATCGTTTCTTTGTCACAAACAAGATTAAAGAGGTGACCTTTAAACTTATCCATAGAATATACCCTGTCAAATGTTTTCTTGTCAGATATAAGAGGAATATAGATGTCAATTGTAGCTTTTGCGATTCTTCTAAAGAGACAGCCATTCATTTGTTTTGGTATTGTAATGTAGTTGCAGTTTTCTGGCAACATATACTTGACTTCATTGTTAAAAATATTGACAAAAATTTTGCTTTACTTTGGAAAAATGTATTATTAGGTCTATTTGTAAATCAGAAGGACAAACAAATTCACACATACATGATTAATTTTATCATCTTAATGGCAAAATTCCATATACATAAATGTAAATTTTCTGGGCGAAAACCATGCTTTAAAGTTTTTAAAGAAGAAATTGTACACTATGTTGATCTAATATTACCCTCAAAAAACCAGAAAGCCTGTCAGATTCTTAAGGCATGTAATTATTTTCATATTTTTATATAATATTTTGTTTCCCCCCCTAGCAACAATGTCTTTATTTTAATTTTAAATTATTTAATTTTGTGTTATTTTTGTTCATTTTCATACAATTTATACTTGAATACATTGATGTAATATTTGTATTACTGTCAAGTGATTAATAAAAAAAAAAAAAAAAAAAATCCGACGATTCACCACTAGGGGGAGTTGACCACATGACCAGTGTCTAATATGTTTCTGTGAACTCGGGCCAGTTTTATTATAAAAGTTCATAAAACATTTATCCTTCTGACTAATAACACTTCCATTTTGTCTATTTATTGTTTATAGACAGATTTAATGACAAAAATGTGCATAATTATAGGGTAGTTAGTTTTAATCATTTGTTTGCCCTAAATAAAACTAAAAACACATAATACACTTTTAACTATGTCTTAATTAAGTTAAATAATTTTTTTAACATATTTTAATAAAAATCTTGATATTATTTTGTAAAAAAAAAGTGTAAAATGTTTGGCCATATCTGCTTTACACTATTTTGACCAGCAGGGGTCGCCAGCGTCTCCCATCACTAGATGTGTCGAAACACTGATCCGAAGCGTGATTCAAAACACCCAAACTTGCAAGTTCAGACTCGGAAGAACGAACTCCTGACGCGAAATGCATAAGTGTTTCATCAGGTGTGGTCTGCCGAATCAGCGTTTGATTGGCACGGTCGGGAACAGACAACACAATCGCACATCTGTATACAAGTGAAATAAACGCATATTGACCTTTTGTGTTTTGTGAGAGGAGTTTTTCAAAGGCTGGAGAAATTATCTGTAAAAAAAATAGAAGTAGGCTAAGTGCTTCCACACACAGCAGATATTTATATGTGACATGGTGGCTTGATATATTTTATTGATTTCTTATTGTTTATGTGGTATTTATCTCTATTCAATTTATTTATTAAATAGACCAGCTTATAGTTTTTGACAATGATGAGCCTAAAAGCTCATGTAGTTGTCAAACAGATGTTAAAACAACAACAAAAAATGGTAACACTTTATTTTACGGTGTCTTTGTTTCACATTCTACATGTAATTATTATAGTAATAACAGTTAATTATGCATAGTTACATGCAACTAACCCCAACCCTATAGTAAGTACATGTTGTTAATGATTATTACTTAGTACTTAAATGTATAATTACACTGTAACAGTGATGCCGTAAAATAAAGTGTGACCCAAAAAATATGTAACTTAATTGTGACGACGGTAATAGTATTGCGTTTCCCAGGGTTCGATCCAAAAGGTTATTGTATAAGAGTCGACAACACTATCCACTCTCCCACCTGATCACTTGTGTCAAACAATCAACATGTGGGATATCAATTTGTCAGCGATCGTCTAAAACCTTGTCAAGGCTGCGCTATGGCTATACGTGCAAATGACCACTAGGTGTCACTGTGGAGGCGGTTTCGAACTATGTTTCGAAGCCTCGACACAATTGATTCAACTGTTTCAGTAGCCGTTTCTCAATGCCAAGTACTCCAAGTTCGGACTTGTGTCCTTCCTAGTTCGGACTTGCAAGTTCAGACTCGGAAGAACGAACTTCTGACGCGAAATGCATTCTGGGAAACTTCGCTGTCATAAGTCCACACAAGTCTCCTCTGATGCATCCTCGATAAAATGGGCGGATCAAGAACACATCCGGGGATTTTATGTGAACTTGGGCTTGATACGAACTTTGAATTGGAACAGTACTTGGGCCGCGACTGATGACGTTTCACAAGTCCACAAGAACGCAAGTACAGACAAGAACGCATATTGAGAAACGGCTCTAGTGTTTCACGAAGATCGCTCTGCCGGAGCTGCGTGTATATTGTTCTTCGTCTGCAGGGAATATTGAGTTTATGCACGAGAGCGCCCTCTGGCTTTTGGATGTAGCGGCATTTCAACGTAATTCATTGAGGGTCTGTCTTAACAAGCATAGCAAGCATCATCGGCCAATTTCAGAGTTGTATAGTGTATTTTTACTTTCTACATAAAAGTACATTTTCAACTATTCATATTTTATTATTATTTTCTTTGGAAAACATACATTCCAAAATATATTTTCATAATTTTTACTACACTACATTTCACAATTTCGATTTAATATTTAAGTACATTAAACATCTAGTAATTTTTTGTACTTTTACTTAAGTGTGATAGTCGTAGCCAAAAACAGGCAGGACAGATGATGATGATCCAGTGGAAAAAATTGTTTATTCAATAAGGGAAATTAATCTTCCCATAGCAAAAATGACAAACAACAAAATTAACCACAAAAAAACCCATTGAAGGTTAGAAGCCCATGCTGTTATAAGAGCTTGACAACACTGCCCCACATTTTAACACAGCACCCCTATAAATACATTTTGGCCTCTACCAATTTCCCACAAAAGGTATATATTAAATAATACTTTAATCAATAAACCTTTAAACCATACTAATATTTTCAAAACATACATATTGTATCACAATGAACTCAATACAATCAATTATCTAAGAAAGAATAAAGAAGTTAATTACTACAAACAAACAAAGAAATAAACTACTTGAAAAGAATAAATGATATCCCCCTCAGAGTCTGAACATGATGGTATAGTCCAACTTCCTCTGGAATAGCATAAGTTGAGGCTTGAAGCCCCGCCTTTTCCTTTGTTTGCTGGCACATGGAATGTGGCCATTCACTCCACACCAGAACAACAAGACTCAGGTAAAAGAAAAACAGTATTAAGAAACAGTATTAAGAAGTGTGCACCCTTCCATACTCAAGTTCCAATAAACTGTCAACTTTTAACATGTCTTGAGATTGTTTATTTGTATACATGAGGGAATCCAAAAAGCAACAAAATGCAATTAAACTTCAAACTAACTTAAAATTGGTAGGGCTAAATGCTTAAATGTGTAAGTGGGCTACGTACCCGTCACACTCTCCCCCTCCTCTGGTTTCTCGCCAACATGGCGGGAAAGGAAGTCAGCAGTAAGATTTTCTCTTCCTGGTCGATGGAGAATTGTAAATTGATAGGGTTGTAATGACAAATACCATCGTGTTATCCTGGCATTGGAGTCCTTCATTTTATTCATCCAGAGCAGGGCTCGATGATCTGTCTCCAAAGTGAAATGTCTTCCCAGAAGATAATATTTGAGAGAGTCTAAGGCCCACTTTACTGCTAAACATTCCTTCTCAATAGTCGAATAGCGTGTTTCCCGAGGAAACAACTTACGGCTAATATAAGCCACCGGGTGACGATCCTCCCCTTCTCCCTGAAGTAACACTGCTCCCAGTCCAATTCCTGAAGCATCAGTCTGCAGAATAAAGGGTTTATCAAACTGGGGACAGTATAACAATGAACTTTCCTGAAGAGCTCCTTGAATATCCCGAAAAGCTTGTTGGGCTTGCTCAGTCCACTTAATCTGGTTCGGAGCATTCTTCTTGATTAGATCTGTTAGAGCAGCAGCTCGTGAAGAAAAATTAGGTACAAAACGACGATACCAACCGACCAGACCGAGGAAAGATCTCACTTGTTTCTTGGTCGAGGGCAGTGAACAGGACTCAACAGCTTGGACCTTCCCCACTTGTGGCCGAATGACTCCATTCCCCAGGACATAACCTAGATATTCAATCTCTGTCTTTACCAGGGCACATTTTCCAGGATTAATTGTCAGTCCCGCTTCTTGGATGCGTTTGAAAACTACCTGTAAGTGCTTTAGATGCTCCTCCCAGGTTTTGCTAAAGATCACAATGTCATCAAGATATGCTGAAGTAAAATCAGATAGGCCGTGCAACACCTGGTCCATTAGTCTTTGAAAGGTGGGCGGAGCCCCATGGAGTCCAAAAGGCATAGTCTTAAAATGATGTAGGCCCCAAGGAGTCCGAAAGGCAGTCAACTTTTTGGATTTGGCACTCAAAGGCACTTGCCAATATCCCTTACAAAGATCAACTGTACTCAGATATTTTGCTTCACCCAAGCGTTCAAGCAACTCCTCAATGCGAGGCTTGGGATATGAGTCAAATTTTGAAACTGAGTTCAAGTATCGGAAATCAATGCAAAATCTTGTAGTTCCATCCTTTTTAGGCACTAAAACTACCGGACTACACCATTCACTTTTGGAGGGTTCAATCACTCCTAGGGAAGTCATCATGTCTAGTTCTCTTTTAAGAGCTGGAAGTAATCTTTCAGGGATACGATAACTCAGTCTCTTAGGGGCCGCATCCTTCTTCAAGACAATGTCATGCTCTACCAGTTTCGTTAGACCCGGCTTTTCTTGGAACAACTCAGGAGGACACAAAGAATGAATTTGTTGTTGCTGAGACTCTGAGAGATGTTTCAAACTGAGCTCTGCCACATTCTGCACTGGAAAATACTGTTCTTCCACCTCTTCCTCGTCTTTCACAGACCGAATAAGCATACAGTTTTTCCGAGGGAACCACTCTTTCAAGAGATTTACATGCAGAATCCTACTTGAGCGGCCTTGTCCAGGAGTTGCAATCTCATACGTTGTAGGACCAATTTTCTTGAGTACTTTAAAAGGCCCTTGCCATTTAGCTAAAAGTTTACTGGATGCAGTGGGCAACATTACCAGCACTTGTTGTCCGGGAACAAAGGTACGGGTTCTAGCAGACCTATCATACCAGGATTTTTGTTTCTGTTGAGCCTCTGCCATATGCTCCTGAGCCAAGTTGGTCATCCTCTGCAATTTCTCATGCATGGCTACCACAAAGGAAGCAACATCTTTCTCTTCCCCCTTCTCCTTCTGGCCAGCCCAAGACTCTTTTAACAGTGACAATGGTCCTTTCACTTCATGGCCATATAAGAGTGTAAAGGGTGAAAACCCTGTGGAAGCCTGGGGAACTTCACGATATGCGAAAAGCAAGTAAGGCAACCACTTATCCCAATCTGAGCCAGTCTCATTTATGAATTTTCGGAGCATATTTTTGAGAGTTTGGTTAAACCTTTCTACTAATCCATCCGTTTGAGGATGGAATGGCGTAGACTTTAGTCCCTTTATGCTCAAAAGTTGATAGACCTGCTTCAAGAGCTTTGAAGTGAAATTGGTGCCACAGTCAGTAAGTATCTCCCTTGGAAATCCTACTCTTGAAAATAATTGAATGAGAAAGGAAGCTACTTGCTTTGCTCCAATAGTCCTCAGGGGGAAAACCTCAGGATACTTGGTTGCATAGTCACTCACTACTAACATGAACCTATGACCTGTTCTACTTTTCTCAACTGGGCCCACAATGTCCATAGCAAGTCGATCAAATGGGACTCCTACAACTGGAAGAGGATTAAGAGGGGCTTTGGAGGGTAGTCTATTAGATGTCAACTGACACTCTGGACAGGTCTTGCAGAATTTGATCACATCTTTTCTAAGGCCAGGCCAAAAAAAATGTTTCCTGATACGAGATGACCGGCCCAGGGAATAGAATGACCCAAAGACAGGACAATATTTTGAACGTCCTTGGGGACCACCATCTGCAAACTATCTCCCTGTTGTCTATACAACACTGCCTTTTTAAGGACAAACTTCTCACCTGCACTCCCTTTTACAGACTCCTCACCTTCTCCATGACTTGTCATAGCAACTTGTTGGTACACTGGCGACAAAATAGGATCGTTCTGTTGTAGCTCGGACATATTACTGGGAATATTAAATTCTATGAATTCCTCCATCTTACCACCCAGTTCTTGACCTTCAGTCTCTGCATACCTATACTTTTCTTGTCTTCTCTGCCTCCTAGATTTCCTCTCCTTAACTGGCCTTACCTCAAGCTCAGAATCAAAGAAAGGGAGGTTTTTTTAGAGTTTCAGACTCCTTTCCAGAATGCTTAATCTGTGCCCGAGTCATTACCATATTACAGGCAGAATTAGGGGCGAGCAAGCTCATAAGTAAAGGAAAATCTTGGCCTAAAATCACAGGATACGGTAGCTTCTCGACTACACCTACTCTCAATAGACAGGGTTGCCCTTGTACCACTACCTGTATTTCAGTTGTAGGGTAAGTCTGCTCCTCACCATGCACACATTTAATGACCACCTCACCTTCACTCTTTTCCAAAGGTTTAAAAAGTAGCTGTCTTTCGACCAGTGTCTGCATGCTACCGGAGTCTAACAATGCACTCACGGTTTTCCCGTTCACTTCTACAGGAACTGTTAGACTTAAGGACGGCGTTAACTTGTCTACTTGTACTGATGGAACAGAACAAACATGAGAAGTTTTAACAGATAACTTGGGACACATCGGCTTCTTATGCCCTTCCTGTCCACAGTTATAACAAATGGGCACCTGAGTAACCTGCTGTAAAGGTCCAGGGGGCTGATTTCCTGTACTTTTAGGCTTCCTACTAAAGGGATTACCCTTATTGTCACCCCGACCAACTGATGAACTACTACGTTCTCTACTGCCCTTGTGAATAAACCCCCAGGCTTGTGAACGAGACCGTGCAGCTACAAATACCTCAGCTAAAGAAGCCGCATGAGCAGCTGAACTAGGATTATGCTCTCTTAACCACACCTGCAATTCGGGTGAAAGCATTCTTAAATACTGCTCTAAAATAATCACTTCTCCCACAGCCTCTACAGTCTTCCCTTTAGGTTGCACCCATTTTTCAAACAGTTCTTTAAGTCGAACATAGAGTTCTTTTGGAGTTTCATCAAGCTCAATTTCTAATGAGCGAAATCTTTGACGGTAAGTTTCTGGACTAATGGCATACTTGCTCAATATGGCAGACTTTACCTTGTCATATTCTAATGACTCTTCAATGTCCATGTGCACATAGGCACTTCTAGCCTTACCAGTCAATAAGGGAATTAACCTTAGGGCCCAATCAGTTTTTTCCCACTTACAGGCTAGAGCTATTCTTTCGAATGTGGTAAGAAAATGTTCAATGTCATCTGAATCTTGCAATTTCTGCAATGTAGGCTCAATCATACCTCGAACAGGATCTGGAGCAAGGGGCACAGAGGCGTTGGACCCATTATCTGAAACATCAGAATGCACATCAGGTCTTGGTAAAGGTGCAGGGTCAGGGGTAGTACGAAAATCCACTTCCTCCCTAAGAAGATTAAATTGATGCTGCATTGTTTTCCATCTTTGTTCCTGTCTGGCTGCCTCCTGTTCCATCTGAGCCTCTTGTTTCCTCTGTAAGTCCATACCTTTACGAAACATCTCCGCCAGGTCCTTCAGAGTCAGTTGCTCAGGCTCATCAGGCCCTTGAGGTACTCCTCCAACCGCTGATGACTCCTCAACTTCATCTGGTTGCTTCAGTGGTACTTTCTTCGGAGCCATAATGCACTTCCTCACCACTGCCCTCTACTGACTATCCCACCGCTGCCACCAAATTGTGATAGTCGTGGCCAAAAACAGGCAGGACAGATGATGATGATCCAGTGGAAAAAATTGTTTATTCAATAAGGGAAATTAATCTTCCCATAGCAAAAATGACAAACAACAAAATTAACCACAAAAAAACCCCATTGAAGGTTAGAAGCCCATGCTGTTATAAGAGCTTGACAACACTGCCCCACATTTTAACACAGCACCCATATAAATACATTTTGGCCTCTACCAATTTCCCACAAAAGGTATATATTAAATAATACTTTAATCAATAAACCTTTAAACCATACTAATATTTTCAAAACATACATATTGTATCACAATGAACTCAATACAATCAATTATCTAAGAAAGAATAAAGAAGTTAATTACTACAAACAAACAAAGAAATAAACTACTTGAAAAGAATAAATGATATCCCCCTCAGAGTCTGAACATGATGGTATAGTCCAACTTCCTCTGGAATAGCATAAGTTGAGGCTTGAAGCCCCGCCTCTTCCTTTGTTTGCTGGCACATGGAATGTGGCCATTCACTCCACACCAGAACAACAAGACTCAGGTAAAAGAAAAACAGTATTAAGAAACAGTATTAAGAAGTGTGCACCCTTCCATACTCAAGTTCCAATAAACTGTCAACTTTTAACATGTCTTGAGATTGTTTATTTGTATACATGAGGGAATCCAAAAAGCAACAAAATGCAATTTAACTTCAAACTAACTTAAAATTGGTAGGGCTAAATGCTTAAATGTGTAAGTGGGCTACGTACCCGTCACATTAAGTAAAATTTTTTTTCGTACTTTTACTCAAGAAAGTAAAAGTACACAATTTTAATTAGACATTAAATCAATTTTAATATGCAATATATACTGAATACATAGTATGATTCTATGCTTTAGAATGTAGTGAACATTTTTTAGTAAAGAAATGTAATTTTTTTCCCAAGACAAACACTCTGATAAAGCACAAATGCTTGGAAAATGTAACTAAAATACACCTCTGCTCTGGCCAATTTATAAGTGCACCCCTAATTTAGGTCAGTGTCCCCGTCTACCGACCACCAGTGTTGGGGAAAGTTCCTTTTAAAAGTAATGCATTACAATATGAAGTTACTTCCAAAAAAGTAACTAATTGCATTACTTAGTTACTTTTCAAGGAAAGTAATGCTTACATTACTTTTTAGTTACTTTTGCATCACTTTTTCCTGGCTGTGGCTTGATCTCTTTCAGGCCTTGCAGGTGTTTTTTATGACTGAACAGTTCTGCATACAAAATTGCATATTTTATCACAAAAATGTTGAACTCTGGCCTGCCAGAGCTCTGGTTTCTGACTCAAACTGTTCCCACACAGGCGTGTATGCATAGAGTGCATAATGTGACTACGTTTAGTTTAATTCACTACATATTTTTTTTAATCAACTGAATTAAACTAAAAAGTAACTTGCATTACTTTTTTTAAAAATGAACTAAAATATTAATGTCTACATTTAAAAAGTAATGCGTTACTTTACTCGTTACTTCAGAAAAGTAATATTATTACGTAATGCCTACACATCCTCATCCCATGTCATCAATATTTGACGCACTTGACCATGCGTCAATATGTTACGCGGAGGGTATACCTTTCGCGTCATTTTTTGACGAACTGGGGACTTCAATACTATTACGTCCGTTGCATTCTCTTTCCTATTTTCTTGCCATTTTCGCGTCGGTTTGGGGTTGGATTACGCAAAATTAAACAGTGCACGCGAAATTAAGCGGTTGTCATCTGGCGTTGGGGTTAGAGTTAGGTACGACAGTTGTCACCTGGCGTTGGGGTTAGAGTTAGGTTTGGGTAGGGATGTCATGTCATTATGTAAATCTATGGTAAGAAAATAGGAAAGAGAATGCAACGGACGTAATAGTATTGAAGTCCCCAGTTCGTCAAAAAATGACGCGAAAGGTATACCCTCCGCGTAACATATTGACGCATGGTCAAGTGCGTCAAATACGTTACCCCCAACACTGCCGACCACACCTATTTTGCCACAGTTTATGCATCTGAGGGAAAACAAACTGTGCCATTTCTCTAATTATGTTGCTCTGTATTTTGCACCTGGTTACTTTTGGCATACTTCTCGTGTTTCATGTTTTTTTTTTACTTTAAATGCAAAATACACTTGTTATGAATGTACTTTAATAGAAAATACTTTTCCCCAAACTATCCCTACTGAAAAATCCAGCTAAGACCAGCATAAGCTGGTGAGCTGGTTTTAGCTTGTCTCCCAACTTGGTTTTAGCTGGTTTTGCTGATGTAGCAAGCTGGTCTAGCTGTGTTTTGGTCACTTTTTAAGCTGGTCTAGCTGGACTTAGCTGATCCACCAGATTTGCCAGGCAGGGAGGACCACCAGCTACTGCAACCTTAAACCAGCTAAAACCAGCTACCAGCTTATGCTGGTCTTAGCTGGATTTTTCAGTAGGGATTTGTGTTGATTTGCTATATGAACAAATGATTTACATAAAATTATTAACATGCTTCACAATTTTTGTAATAACCAGTTTTTCCGGACCTATGAAAATGATGAGAATTCAGATTTGGACCTTTGAATGTAAACTTTCATATTATAACCCCTGTATTAGAGCAACACCTACAGGACAAATTACATATAGACACTATGTTCTGTATGTTCTCTTATCTGAACATAAAACTCCTCTGAAAGTGCGCCCCTCCTAAACTGTTGTGGCACCAGCCGCCACTGAATATTGTGTTGTTTGTGAAACTGAAGACTTTGTTCAATTTGAAGAAGTTGTTCAGCCTGTTTCTCACTTTATTAAAAAGTGTGCCCCCCTTAAAAAAAATGTCCTGTCCATGATCCTGTGTACAGTATATTTAGTATTGCTCAAATAAAGAGTAAGCGGTGGATTTTGTCCATTAAAATAAATACATTTATTCACATTTTACATAAATTTAAATATATTTTAACTTTATACATTACAATATATATATATATATATACACACACACACACACACACACACACACACACACACACACACACACACACACACACACACACATATATATACATAAATATATACTTTTAATTGTTTAAATATATTAAATTACTTCAAAACTTGTTTCTATAAAGATTTATATAAATATGTCTCTGTGCTGATTATTTTATAAAAGTTAATTCACTCACCTTCATCAAAACCCTTCTGTCCCAGAGGAGCTGAACTACATTACTGTAATCACACTGTCATTGGGTTGTACTATAACTGTTTCTCAAACGAAGGCTGCGCCCTCCTGAGGTCACATAATGCAGGCTGCATACGTCACCAAGCCTGGTTTATTTCAGTTAAATAAACTGCACCAGGGTCGGCTGCACCTAATGATCTAATCCCAAACACCAAAACTTAAAATATGGACTATATTCTAAAATAAATATTTTATAGTCACAACTGCATAACATCCACAAATATTTCACAAATATTTTCATTACGTGACCCCCGACAGGTATAATCTCAGGACCCACCAAAATATTTTTTATAGAAGTATGTAAAAAAAAAATTTTGGAAATACAAAAAATGTTTTAATTTAGAAGAAAGTAGATTTTTATTGTCATTGTAAGAATTCAATATGGGTGATTCTCGCGAAATTAGACTTATGACGTTCATGAAACATTTTTTTTTTCAACATTTATTGGAAAAAAATTTCATTACCGCAACGTGTCCATGACTGGATTTGGGTTCTTTGACATGGAAATATTTATAATTAAAAATCTAAAAATAAAAAGCTTCAGTGCATGTTATACTATAAACATATACAGTAAAGAAACATGTGGTATTTGGTGATCATTGGTAAATGTAGAGATAATAACAAGGAATATAAATGTGTCCAAGACCACTTTTCTCATCCTCCGCAACAATTTTCAATCATTGTTTAAGCCCTCAAGGAACTAACATTAAAAAAAAACATGGTTGGAAGGGACATAATTGACTGTGACACTCAAGATGGCTACCAGGTAAGCAGTTCTTATTTTTTCTTTCCAGATAAAAGTTTTGAGAAGAAATTTTGTATGTCATTGTACCTAGACAACTTTTTAGTTCTCATTACCGAAACATGAGTTTGTAAATGCATATATTTAATGTAATATCATGTTGCGGTAATGATCATTTTTGATAATGATAATCTAAAAAATGCAAATAAGTCTATACAAAATATTTTTTAAATCCTCTAAAAATAATGGACCTTAATCTTAATCTTCAGACCTTAATCTCATATGTGCAAAAAAAATTGGCTTCAAGGGCTTTTAAAAAAATCTGGATTTCATGAGAAAAGTAATGCCACACTTTAAAAATGTCTAGGTTATTTTTGACCCATAATATGTAAATATTAGACAGAACACATGCTGGGTTAAAATTATCCCATGTTGGGTTGTTGTTATGCAACCTTGGGGTATAATAACCCAGCAGTTGGTTTAAAACAACCCAGCATTGGGTCACTTTTAACCCAGCGGTGTGTTCTGTCCAATATAGGTAAAAAATAACCCAGCTATTTTTAGAGTGCACTCTATCCTACGAAGGTTGTTTATACCCTCTTTACATTTTCATAAATATGCCTTCATGTTATGCATTTTGGGTTTAACCCATGTTTAACCCTATATTGTGAAAATTTAGGGTTGGAGCTAATATTTGCAGGTACATTTGCGTACCTATTATATAATATATCATCTATAGAGTCAGCTATGTCTGGTTCTCTCCCAAGGGGGTTTTCCCTGGACTTTTCCTGCAGGGTTTTTCTCCTAGGGGTTTTTTCAACCCCTGGGGCATCTGGTGACATTGGCTTCACCGCTGTATTCTGCAGTTTATGTTTTATGATTTTTCTATGTTTTCTCCTGCTTCTATTAATGTAAAGCTGCTTTGAAACAATTAAACAATTGTGAAAAGCGGTATATAAATAAAACTGAATTGAATTAAATTAATAAAGTATAACATAAATGTTTAAGGCCCAATATTTGAGATTTTTGCGTTAGAAACCTTTAGCACAGTGTTATATACTTGTTCACATACTTAGGTATGTAGCCTAAAATAACTCAAATATATTCAAAAATGGTTGCATCCTGAAAATTTAGTTTATTAAAATGCTTCACCTCTCTTCACAGGGTCGCTTGTCAATGGTGTCATGTTCAGTTATGCTCAGTGTCTGCTTTTGCTGGCATAAATAACCTAAATGTTTGACTTCATTGCGCAACAGACTGATCGGCTTATGATCAAGAGCAATTTTTTATTTTATTTTAAATTTTGTTCATCAGACACATACAGTATTACATTCTCAATGTGCAGAGAAATACCACCAGCTGATAACATGTATGTGTTCATTAAATTATCCCTAACAACCAACTAATCATTTGAAAACTCAATGACATTCAAGATATTTGATCTATAATGTTGATTATAATGTATGTTATACACAATGTATGAATGTTTTGGTTTAACACACAGATATTATGGTAATTTGTAAAATAATGTCAACTAAATAATATGTAAAGGCATGCAATGTAAAGCATCTGCGATTATATGTTGAGATGCATTTTGTGAATCTGTAAAAGGTTTAAAAAAGTCAAAGAAACTCTTCTAGATGTCATTTGATGTCCATGCAGTCCAGACCTACAATCAAAAAGTTGATGTTTATGTTACTTTATCAAATTTAAAATGTGCTGTTAGTCATCCAATTAAAAATAATAATATTAATCATGAAACTCAATTTCAGAGCTAATGACAGATGTTAGAAAACTACAGATTCTCATACAGTACCTTCATCTTCTTTCATGAGCGATTCACACGACTGCATTCATGAATCTTTAATATAAACATAAAAGTGTGAATGATATTTTACTCTCATGTTAAAGATGAAATGATAAACATTTAAAACAGAGTCACACTGATTATTATTTTAACTCTTACTGGTTTATATTCAACAACAAACTCCAGATTCTTCTGTGAAAGTCTCAGTAACTTTACTAAAACACTTAATCAGAGACGTTACCTCCAGTTGATAAATGAATAATAGATATCAAACTCTACTCTGTATTTCTGCTTTACGGTTAAACATTAATGGGTGATAGAAAGCTTAAAATTATGTTTAAAATCGCTTTATATGAAGTACAGCGTGTCACATCACAGGACTTTCATACGCTGCATTATAAGTCAAAGATTAACAACACATAACATCAGTATATAATGTGTTACTCACTGTGTTTATTGGGTCTGTAGAAGAGCATATAAGCACTTGAAGACCTGTAAAGACATTCATTTAATAATCTTTATAACAATAATATCACAGTGCATGAAAGATAGCAGATACTGTACCTGTACACGAAGTTCTCGTTTCTTTGTGAAAGATTGTTCAAAAAACTCTAAAGAAAAATCACCCAGAAACAAGATCAGATTATGATGTAATATTGTCAGATAAAATGTTACTGTATTTTCTGGACTATAAGTCGCTCTGGACTATAAGTCGCCTAAATCAAAAATGTGTCATGAAGAGGAAAAACATATGTAAGTCGCACTGGACTATAAGTCACATTTATTTAGAAAATTATTTCACAAAATACAAGCCCAAGAACAGATATTTAATCTGGAAAGGCAAGTTATTCAACTAAACAATAGCAGAGA
Organism: Misgurnus anguillicaudatus; assembly: GCF_027580225.2. Classification (NCBI taxonomy): domain Eukaryota; kingdom Metazoa; phylum Chordata; class Actinopteri; order Cypriniformes; family Cobitidae; genus Misgurnus; species Misgurnus anguillicaudatus. The sequence goes on from NC_073342.2 coordinate 30,647,660, forward strand.
ACAGCAGGCTGAATAGATGTCCGTACATGTTAACATGTTTATTCAGCTAACACAATAGCATACAGAACATACCTGGGAGACTGAATAAGCAAAATTAACATAAAAAGCCAACGAGAATCAAGTTCACCGAGCTCCCGAATTCATTCCACATCACTGAATCCATTGAATTACATAAATACAAGAGCAGCATATAGCGGACTCTCGTGGCTGTTTGTCTCTTGGTTCATGTTAGTTATTATGAATTAATTTTGACATATCAATCATATCAATCGCACCTGACTATAAGTCACAGGACAAGCCAAACTATGAAAAAGTGTGACTTGTAGATGGAAAATATGGTAACACATTAATATAAATATAAATATATGTAAATACCTCACACATGTGGGTTCCATCAAAGCGACACCATTGTTGATTTTCACATTTGATGTCTACATTAAAGTGTCCATTATCATATAAGCCGTAGTGGTTTATTATGGCATAGAGCTCAAACTCATGAGAGGAAACCTGAAATTAAAGACAGACTTTATGATAGTTGATTATTCTCGGTTTTATGAAATAAACTTGAAAACACACAAACACACACAAACAATATTTTATTACCTTTAAATGAGGACGAATGATCACTTCCAGTTCATTTTTCTCTATTTTTTTTTCTTTGAATCTCCTCAAATGTAAAATCTGTATTTTTTGTGAGTGGATCTTTTGTTTCTGAAAAGATAATAACTCAGTTTTAAGACAGAATGATGCTTAAATTATATTCAGTAAATTTTACTACTTAATTAACTCTCACAAATGCAGGTAGTGACAACCGCATTGCCTGTGTGTAGAACTAAACTGAATAACTAGTTATTGATGAAGTTTTTTAACGTTTGAACAGATGTAAATATTTACTAACTACAGTGAGGAAAATAAGCATTTGAACACCTGAGAAAGTCAATGTTAATATTTGGTACAGTAGCCTTTGTTTGCATTTACAGAGGTCAAACGTTTCCTGTAGTTTTTCACCAGGTTTGTACACACTCCTCCACACAGATCTTCTCTAGATCAATCAGGTTTCTGGCCTGTCGCTGAGAAACACAGAGTTTGAGTTTGATTCTCTATTGGGTTTAGGGCTGGAGGCTGGCTAGGCCATGCCAGAACCTTGATATGCTTCTTACAGAGCCACTCCTTGGTTATCCTGGCTGTGTGCTTCGGGTCATTGTCATGTTGGAAGACCCAGCCTCGACCCATCTTCAATGCTCTAACTAAAGGAAGGAGGTTGTTCCCCAAAATCTCGCAATACATGGCCCCAGTCATCCTCTCCTTAATACAGTGCAGTATCCCTGTCCCATGTGCAGAAAAACACCCCTAAAGCATGATGCTACCACCCCCATGCTTCACAGTAGGGATGGTGTTCTTGGGATGGTACTCATCATTCTTCTTCCAAACACCTTTAGTGGAATTATGACCAAAAAGTTCTATTTTGGTCTCATCTGACCACATGACTTTCTCCTATGACTCCTCTGGATCATTCAAATGGTCATTGGCAAACTTAAGACGGGCCTGGACATGTGCTGATTTAAGCAGGGGAACCTTCCGTGCCATGCATGATTTCAAACCATGACGTCTTCGTGTATTACCAACAGTAACCTTGGAAACGGTGGTCCCAGCTCTTTTCAGGTCATTGTCCAGCTCCTCCAGTGTAGTTCTGGGCTGATTTCTCACCTTTCTTAGGATCATTGAGACCCCACGAGGTGAGATCTTGCATGGAGCCCCAGTCCGAGGGAGATTGACAGTCATGTTTAGCTTCTTCCATTTTCTAATGATTGCTCCAACAGTGGACCTTTTTTCACCAAGCTGCTTGGCAATTTCCCCGTAGCCCTTTCAAGCCTTGTGGAGGTGTACAATTTTGTCTCTAGTATCTTTGGACAGCTCTTTGGTCTTGGCCATGTTAGTAGTTGGATTCTTACTGATTGTATGGTGTGGACCGGTGTCTTTATGCAGCTAATGACCTCAAACAGCTGCATCTAATTTAGGACAATAAATGGAGTAGAGGTGGACATTTTAAACTAAAGGCAGACTAACAGGTCTTTGATGGTCAGAATTCTAGCTGATAGACAGGTGTTTAAATACTTATTTGCGCTGTATCATACAAATAAATAGTTTTAAAAAATCATATATTGTAATTTCTGGATTTTTTTTTAGATTATGTCTCTCACAGTGGACATGCACCTACAATGACAATTTCAGACCCCTCCATGATTTCTAAGTTGGAGAACTTGCAAAATAGCTGGGTGTTCAAATACTTATTTTCCTCACTGTACATGATAGAAAAGTTACTTGCAGTCTCCAGAGGTTTATTGCAGTGATGACAGAACTGCTTTATGATTCCTTTTCTTATCTGTAGAGCATCTTCCTACATAACAAACACATCAAATAATATCAAATATAACATCTGAGAAATCAAGTTTCATACATAATGATGATGAACTGTATTTAATTATGGCACAGCTCTTTCTATCAGATTTACTGCTGTAGTTGTAAAGAAATAAATTTAGTGTCAACATTTTATAAAGTTTATCAACATCAAGTTAGACTGAATGAGTATTTAATTATTTGAATAGATTAAATTCAGAACTGCATACCACATCTTGGAATTCTTCAACAGTGACTGAGATGATTCCAGTTATTGAAAGAGAATTGCGTGATTTACATTTTTCACAATAGTCCTCATCAAACATGAAAATCTAAAGTCAGAAAGCAGATTTATTAATAATCTATGAATATTGATGCTTTAATCACAAAGTCATATTACCACAACTAGTTTTTTCTTTATATGTTACTGTTACGCATGCTAACAAATTATTACAATGAAAGAGTAGTCAGTATTATATCTGAAATAATAGTGTACAATAGAAAGCAAGAGGTTTCTACAATCAAAGTCAAAACTCAATTTGAACATTTTACCAACTAACAATCAAATTGATTTTAGACAGAGAGTAAGTTATAACATAAGAGTGAAAACTAACAGGAAGAAACTTGAGTCACCTTAGATGAGTGAGTCGCCATAAGTATCTTCCACAGGCATTTAAGGTATTTATCTTCTTGTCTAAGCATTGTCCAAAAAAAGCCTTTTAACAAGAACACAAAAATGAAACATGTGAACAATTTAACGATAATGTATATTATTTATTTATATGGATTCATTTTTTTTACTTTAATTTACCATATGCAAAGGTCTTGTGAACTGTGTCTTGAGTTGATTGTGTTGAGACCGGCCCCTGCCCTTTGCCCAACCTTTCGAACAACACCTTTAACTCTTTAATGAACTTATCCTCAGTAGACCCACCACCTGTGTTCAGTCTAAACAACACATGATATATTTACTGTAATAAACTCTGATGAATCACAACAGAATTAAATGAATGAAGTTATTAATTTACCTCATAACATGATCTCTGTATTCTTTAGTCATGTAGAGAGTTTGCAGAAGTGCATTGAACCAGCTGCCCCATCCAGGATTTATCAAACCACAATATCCTTAAATGAGACACACATTGTTATCAACATCAAACTATCCATCAAAACCATTAAACCACTGTTTTTTAAGTCATATTTGACACATGTATTTATTGTTTTTAGTTATTAAGTATGATCTAATAAGTCAGTACATGTGTATTCTGATCAGGGTTATTATTTTTTAATTAAAACAAAAATAAAAATTAATGAAACTTAAATACAAAACTAATGAAATAGACAAAAATAAAACAAAAAATAAAATGATTTTGATCGTGTGTTTGCTCTGCTCATTTAAATCCAGCAAATTAAAGCGATCCAGAATCCCATATGCGCCATAAAATAACACGTCCAACTGCTTTAAGGTGTAATCTGACTCACTTTACTCTGGTAAATAAATGAAAAACACGAAACTGTAACAACTACAGTCTTGGAAACTGCCAACTGCAGCCTTGGAACAACTACGAGAGGCCAAAATCTACACCAAGCTCGATTTACGCAGTGCATACAATCTGGTTCGCATTCGAGAGGGTGAAGAATGGAAAACTGCATTTCACACCACTCAGGGGCACTATGAATACCTTGTCATGCCATATGGCCTACCCAACTCACCGGCCATATTCCAATCTTTCATTAATGAGGTGTTCAGGGACCTTCTTCATAAATGTGTCATTGCTTACATTGATGATATCTTGATTTATTCCAACAGTGTGGAGGACCATGTCAATCATGTCAAAGAATTTCTGTCTCTTCTCCTCCAAAACCAGGGGAAATGTGAGTTCCATATGACCAAAACTAACTTTCTGGGATACAATATAAGTTCACAGGGTGTCGAAATGGACAACAGCAAAGTCATGGCAGGCACAGAATGGCCATCACCTCGTACTATCAAAGATCTTGAAAGATTCCTAGGGTTCGCCAACTTCTACAGATAATTCATCCATAACTACGTCATTTTGGTGGCCCACCATGAATAATGAGGTCACTTACTTTGTTAAGTCTTGTCGAGTCTGTGCCCAGTCCAAGACCACCAAGGAACTTCCCTGCGGACTACTGAAACCTCTGCCCATACCTCAACGCCCCTGGTCACACCTGAGTATAGATTTTTTATTACAGCTCTTCCACCCTCCAACAATTACACACCATCCTTGCCATCATTGACGTTTCTCGAAGGCTTGTCATCTTATTCCCCTCAAAGGACTACATACAGCAATGGAAACCACTGAGGCCATGCTTCATCACGTATTCAGGAACTTTAGTATCCTGGAAGATATTGTCTCTGATCGTGGAACTCAATTCACCTCCCAGGTTTGGAAAGCTTTTTGCAAACAACTTGATATTAATGTCAGTCTAACTTCTGGTTATTACCCTCAGTCTAATGGACAGGTGGAGCATCTGAATCAAGAAATCGGCCATTATCTGAGATCATATTGCAGCTGAGAACAACACAGATGGTCAGAATTTTTCCCCTGGGCAGAATATGCTCAAAACTTACTTAGACATTCCTCTAATCTCACCCCCTTCCAGTGTGTACTCGGCTTCCAACCATCAATGTTTCCATGGTCAGGAGATCCCTCTGGTGTCCCTTCTGTCAACGAGTGGATGAGGAAAAGTGGAGAAGTTTGGGAAAGCACCCATGTTAGGCTTCAGAGAGCCATTGGAAATCAAGAACTCCAAGCCAATCGTCGCCGACGTCCCCATCCTCCCTATCAACCTTGTCAAAGGGAGTTGCTAGAGGCTGGGGTCAACTCCGAGTGCCAGGGGGTGCTCCCCCCCCGAGTGCCAGGGGGGATCTGTAACGTCCATACTGCCACACCACCAGAGGGAGCCCTCACCGGAGTTCTGACATGGCGATGCCCTCTGCTTCTCTCATCATTTCCTGTTTGCTCTTTATTTAATCTTACCCTGCCATAGCTTAAAAGCGAAGTATTGCCAGCTTACCCTGTTTACCGAGCGTTTACTTGATAAGTACATTGCCTGTTTATGACCATTGCCTGTTTACCTGTTTATTGTCTTTGGATTACCCCTGTAACTTGTTTGAATGGATTGGACTGCTTCTTAATACTGAACTGCCTGACTGCCTTTGTTTACCCCTTTTGCCTCAAGATTTAGATTTTTCTGCTAGATTGGCTTGTGTTTAATAAACATCCACAAATGGATCCCGCCTTGTCTGCGTCCTTCTTACACAAACTCACCCACAGGATGGTTCCTCCCCTGAAAAAAAAACATTTAATATTCATTAACAACTAAAATAAATATCTGCTGACATGTAATAATATTAAATGTGTGACCATACCTCAGTTTTAACTCTGATCACATCAGATTCAGTGGTGTAGTTGAGTTTCCCCACCGCTGCACATTTAATCTCATATTCAGTGCCTGGTCTCAGATCAGTCAGAGTTACAGTATTTTGGTCTTTCAGCACAGGTTGAGATGTCCAGATCTTCTCTTGCTTTATTTTGTAGAGTAACTTGAGTTCCTCTGTAGCAGGACATGTTGAGGGCTTCACATTTATCACCACACTGTCACCTTTAACCTCTGCTGTGATTGGACGAGCCGGCCGTGATGGAGGACTAAAGCAAACAGCTTCAACACATCCACCTTCATACAGGAGAATACAGGAACCTGGATGATCCACCATTTGTTTTGATGACACAATAAACTTGGCTGGTTTACGATCTTTTGAATCAATCAAGCTCTTAAACATCTCCAAGTTGCTCCTCATAGTCTTGTGGATAGCAGGGGTGAGCCATGATGTTTCCTTCTTGGAGTCAGTGTCATTTCTCATTGTTGAAGATCTTAGATAGGTAATTTGTTTAGGAAGGAGCACATCTGACCAGTCCAATGATGTGAATGTGTAGCTGACCAGATTCTTAACATCTAGATCCATCAAGATTGCCTCTAGGTTGTCTTCTACCTTTGCACCAGAATCAATCAACTGTCTGAGCAGTGTTTTAATGATCTCAGACTCTTTCTCTTTCACTTTCAACCATTCTTCAAGCTCACTTTCTCTGAATGGAGATTCATGATGATCTTTCAGTAGATCTATCAGTGCTGAGTCTGTAATCTTTTCTCCACGGATCTGAGGCAACAGAGAGCCGAGTTTCTTCATGAGACTCAACTTGTATTTGTTACAGTTCTGCTTCATCTGCAGTACTTTATTTTGAAATGGAGGTAAAGCTGAAGCAGAAGAGTCTTTCAGAAGATCAGTGCATTTCATCTCAGTTGTATTTAAACTCTCTAATGCTGATTCTATGTCACTGACTAAATCAATTTTGATTTCCTTCAGAAGTTTTGAAGCTCTTGAGTTAAGTTTGCTCAGAGGATACAGCCACACTCTCAGTGGAACCACAAGATCTTTGTTTTCTCCCAGCAGTTTCGGAAGTTTAGCGTAAACCTTCAAAGCATCTTCAAATGAAGTCGGATTAGACGGCAACTGAAAATCACCATAGAAAGTGACACTGAATTTTTGCACCGCATTCTTCTGAACCTCATTCATATTTAGATTTGCATTTACGTCTACTGTAATGACTTTTAGTTTTTCAAACGCTGCCTTCACTTCTCCTTCCACTGTAGTTTTGTCCTCATCTGAAGAAACCTCTCTGTCGAACAGAAAGCATGCGTCAGCTCCATACAGCACTGCCGTCACCACGTGTGTCGCTGTATCGTGATCAATCACCTCATGGTGAGCTATATTTTCAGATGCTAAATGGTTCATGCTCAGTTCTTCAAACCTGGTAGTTGAATGATAATGTAAAGTCAGTCTCTGCTGAATAAAAGACTTCTTGGTGTCATTGAGATATTTTGTGGCCCCGGTTACGCTGATCAATCCACACAACAGACTCAATTTCATAGAGGCTTCAATGTTCAATAAGTTAGATTTTTCTTCAATAGAGTCTGAAGCTGTAACTTTGAAATCTGTATTAATTTGGGGACGAGATCGAATACTCTGCTTGAGCTTTTCTTCATTCCACAACGTGATTCCTGTAGACGGAAAAAATCAGTCAAAACAGAACATAACAGAAACACGTTAAAAGTAACACAAATAAATTGGAGAGAAATTGAAATAATACAAAAAAATAAATACAAGAATATTTTTACTTATCTGGGCAAAGATAAAGATAATTTTAGTGTGGTACCTGGCACGAGAGCATCTTTCCTGCAGTCGTAGAGCATCCCCAGCTGAAAGGGTCTCCCTAAAGCAGCAACTTCTATCACATTCACTCCTACTGACTCCATACTGAACACTGACATATAAGAGCAGATCAGTGAGGATAAAATCATTTATCATGAATATCTTACAACATCTAATAAAGTCAAAGTCTAACATGCGTAAAGTGAAATGTGAGATTACTGAAGGAATAAGGAACACTTGAACGTGATAAGATAAAACCAACTGGCACATTGTATAGTTCAAGGTTCTCAAATTGGCATGGGGCCATTTCTGAGACTGACAGAAAGCCCTATTGTTTTTGCTCAGTTTCTTCCACTTCTTTTTCTCCAAAATGAATCGCATTTTTGAGGGCCTAAACATGCTCGAAAACTCATGAAACTTTGCACACATGTTAGAAGTGTGTTCACATGTTAGAATTCTGCCTTCCTTGACATTAAGAAACAGCCACAAAGTGCGTACAAATGAAACACCATAAGCCCTTGATCACATGGAAAATGGAGACCGCCCTCTCCATACCATAATTTGAACTGTGCAAAGTGCGAGCTGCTGAAGTGACGCCACAATCGTGTTGCATTGTGGTATATGGAGCTGCCTGAAGTGTACACATGAAGTAGACTTGCTCCGTTGGTCAAAATCAAGGGAGCGGGGGTCTGTGCATATAAACTTCCCTTGTCCACTTTACGAAGTGGAACGCACTTCAAAATGGCGACAGGGATTACCCTGAGGAGAAGTGTTTAGGGAAGTTCGCCAGTGCGTGTCTAAAAGTGGAGTGGAACGCAACCCTTTGTGTGGTCGCGCCCTTGTGAAAATTAACCATGGTTTTATTGTGGTAATAGTGTAGTAACCATGTTTTTTTGGTGCATTGATTACTATCAGCAAAACCATCATTTTACTACACTAACCATGGTTTAACTATGGTTGTTGAAAACCATTGATGTCAAAACCATGGTTATTTTATGGTTACCATGGTTTTACTACAGTTACCATGGTTTATCTTATCTTATCTTATCTTATCTTATCTTATCTTATCTTATCTTATCTTATCTTATCTTATCTTATCTTATCTTATCTTATCTTATCTTATCTTATCTTATCTTATCTTATCTTATCTTATCTTTTTGGTTTTAACTGTAGTAAAACCATAGTTAATTTTCGCAAGGGGCGAGGTTAGACGCACATACACAACTGAGGGACTTCATGTGGCGCTATGCATGGAGCTTGCTGCGTATGTCATAAACTGTACAGAAAAGTTAGCAAAAGTTAGCAAGAGATAGAAGAGATAAAGAGCAGATATATGGATGCATATCACATTTGATTCTGTCAAGGGACCCTTTGTTAAACTTGTGATGCTACAATCAAAACAGGCGTGAAGCGCGAATGCAGGAGGGTCATCCCGCAACTCAAAGGTGAGCACAAATGTTTTATATACTTATGCTAATTTATCAGCTAACCTGAGCTGGTACAATAGGAAATCCTTTCACAGCATCAATGTTCAAGTGAACATAACTTTTTGATCTTGTCCATTGAACAATGTGCATTGCCAGTGATGTCCATCGATTGGTTTAATATTCCTCATCTTATGATTTCAGATGGTCTGCAATGCTGACTGTGTGATCAGCAATGTTGTGGCAAAATGGCCTGGCTCGGTCCATGACTCCAGAATCTTTCAGACCTCTGAAATCTATCATCCCCTATCACAAGGTGAGCCACACAACCCCTATTAATAACCACTTTTTACATCATGGCTGTGTTTATGAGGTAGTAATGATGAGATTTTGTGTTGGCAGGTGAATTCTCTGGTGTGTTCCTGGGAGAGGGGGTTTGGCTGCCAGCCATTTCTCCTGACACCTTTCACAGACCCCCAGGAAGCACAACTATGCCCATGCCAGGACCAGGGCCAGAGTTGAAAGACCTTTGACCTCCTGAAGGCACGCTTTCACTGCCTTTACAAATTAAGGGATAGCCCTGTGAGGGCATGATGTGACATTACTGTGCCTTGTGCTGTCCTCCACAATGTGGCGGGCCTTAGGAAGGAGAGGGCCCCCAGAGTGCCACCAGACACGGACTGGGACAATCCGGCAATCTTCCCTGATGACGACAGTGGTCGGCTGCTGAGGGACCAATATGTGTTGAATTATTTGAGTTAGTATGTGTGCTTTCAATTTTGGTTAAATATGTCCTGTGGTGGCAAAGGAAATTGGGTTTTTTTTGGGGTTTATTTTTTTATTGATTTGGCCTCTCTTGATGTTTGTGCTGTATACTATGTGTAATACAAGCTTGCAGGGAGGTTTAGCTAGCTATAGGTTTCTGTTTGTGGTGACTGCTGACTGACAAGGGATGAGATTAAATAGATCCTGGAATTTAGCCTGGTCTGGAGCTCTACAGAATAATCTCCATGATAATTTATACCATAACATATCCTCCTGCCCCCATCTTAAGTGCAACTGGATTACGAATCAATTGAGCCAGGATCACCAAGATATCCCCGCTTTATCACGTATCCTAGTTTTGTGCAATAGGCCCCAGGTCTCCACACCAAACAAAATAAAAAATGATCCAGCCCCAGACGCCAGATCACATCAGAAAATATAAATTTACTTGTTTAACAGACTTCTGTCAGTTAAGAGTTTGATCGATCATTGCTAGAGAAGAACAAAAGCAGGACATGAGACAAAGGTTTTAATGATAAAATAGTACAGAGTTTTAATGATGGATAGTTTCAGTTGCATATGTCTCAATGTACAAACCTCGTCTAACCCCGCATGAAGTCAGCACTGTTATATCAAAATTGCTTCACAGGAACATCCCACAAACCTTGAGCTTCCATAAACATTCTCTTTATCTCTGTTTACACAGACAGGACAGCTCATGAAACTTCACAAATGTGAGACAACTATAAGACTGAACAACAATGAAATCAATAAGACATATAAAATATAGAAATATAATGAATAAATGAAAAGACAATATAAATGAATACAATTTAGAAATAAAATGAATGAATGAATGTAAACGCAATATAAATGAATAGAATATAGAAATATAATAATGATTGAAAAAACAATAATATAATGATAAAAAAGATAATAATAAAATTGATAATAATAAAAATAATATTGAAAAATCAAATTAACAATAATTTGGATAATTAATGATTATAAAAGGATAATGTAAAAAAATGATTAAGAATAAACAAAAACACAATAATAAAAACATTATTTACTTGAGGATCTTCACCTCGGGTTGCTTGTCAATGGTGTCATGTTCAGGTTATACTCAGTTTCTGCTTTTGCTGGTATAAAAACATATTTGTTTGACTTCACTGCAGTAGACTGAGCGGTTTAAGATATCAAAGTATCTCAAGAGCACATTTTTATTTAATTTTAAATTTTGTTCATCAGACACAAAGTTTTACAGCTTCAATGTGCAGAGAAATACCACCAGCTGATTACATGTATGTGTTCATTTACTAAATTATTACTATTTATTTTATTATTATTACTAAACAACCAACTAATCATTTGAAAACTCAATGACATTCAATATATTTGATCTATAATGTTGATTATAATGTGTATTTTATAAAAAGTGATTAGTCTATAATGCACTGCTATAACCTACATTTGTTAAACATTAAACACAATGTATGAATGTTTTGATTTAACACACTATTATGTTTTTAAGATCATTTGTAAAAAATAATGTCAACTCAATAATATTTAAAGGCATGCAATGTAAAGCATCTGTGATTATATGTTAAAATGCATTTTGTGAATGTTTTAAATCTTCTAGATTTCATCTGATGTCCAGGCAGTCAAGACATACAATCAAAAAGAGGATTTATGTTCATGTTACTTTATCAAATTTTAAATTTACTGTTAGTCATTTAATTAAAAATAAAAATAATAAATATAGCTGCAAGCAGCGATTAACGGGGTTCAAGCGATTTGGGACATTAAGACCTTTAAGGGCATGCTTGTGTAGATTCGCTGAATTGTACAAAGTAAATAATGAAATATAAGCTACCTGACACACGTGTTCAAAGTTATCAGCAAAAAAGGTGCTATCATTCAGTGAAATGTCTCCCTCTCTTCTCACGGAACATTGACAAATAGAACACTGAAGGAAATGTTTGTGATGCTTGCAGTGGCAAAACTCGGGTCACAAAATGTTAAAATAGTGTTAATGAGTCAAAAGAGCCGAACCCCACGTCTCTACGATGTTCTGATACAGAGATACAGCTCTTGCTAAATGGTTGCTAGGGTATTCTCATTGGTTGCTAGGGAGTAAATTGCAATCCACCAAGGATTGCACTCAAAGCCATGAAAGGCATAATCCATGATGACTCATGATTTTAGATGTAATGTTGCAGTATTTTTATGTGAAAATGAAAAAACCACTAGGTGGCGCTATGACAAACTCGTGCATGCAACCATAAGTCATGACAGTTTTACATCTAGCTAGTATCATGGCTATATACTTTAGTTTAGTGAAAAAACAGTTGTATGACCATTGGGCTAGCTCAATGTCAAAGGTTTTGTTCAATTATGAGGCCAACTAGTGGTGCAGGCATACAATTTTTTTTGTATTGCCTCAGACTATGCTCAGACATCAGTGTATCAAATCTGGTGGAAAAATTTAATTTCGTTGCAGAGTTATAACCATTTATGTGTAAAAAACACAAAATTTTTGCCATTTTCGGCCACTTCTGATGGAAATTTTAACATAACACCAATAGAGTTTTGTTCAGAAGGTAAAGTAAATTTCTTCCTATGGTCGTTTCGAGTTGATCGGAATAACCCTCGCGGAGTTATTCGCGCATGTTTTAAAAGCGCCATTTTGCTGCGCAGGGCTAACCGTAAGGCGAAAACTGGCATGTTTGGTATCGTTGGACTCGGCAACAATTCAGGACTCCAATGAAAAAAGTCCCATGAAAATACGTCAAACTCAGCTTAAGTTATAAGCATTTAAATGATTCGTCTGACCACTAGGTGGCGCTGTAACGAAACGAGGCACGCAACCTTAGGCCATGACTCTCATCACAAATATCAAGTTTTGTGTTGATACTTCATTTCTATCCCCAGTTATAGCCAATAAAGTCGAAGTGACTGCGCACACTTCAGACGTTTGGGCGTGGCATTTCGACCGTTAGGAATATTTCAGCACTGGAACGGGTCCGATCGGACGAAAATCCTAGGCTGTTTTCGTTTTTATTTTTTTCGACAAAATCGAAAATATCGAAAAAAAAATTAATGGCGGAAATGAAATCGGAGATATACGTTTTGTTCGTCTTGACGCAAGGATTCCAGAGATTTGGACAAGATTTGTGGGAGTTATGAGCATCAACGCGTTTGTTATTGCTATAGCGCCACCTATTGACCAATCGGGTTGATACTCTATCAACCTCTCCCCAAATTGGGTCCTACCATTTGGCCAAGTTTCAAGTCTCTAGGCCTTACGGTTTGGTCTGCACGTTCCGTTTTACGGCAGAAGAAAAGAAATAAAAATCCATACAAATACAATAGGGTTTCAGCCCTTCGGGCTTGAACCCCTAATCATGAAACTCAATTTCAGACCTAATAACAGATGTTAGAAAACAACAGATTCTCATACAGTATACCTTCATCTTCTTTCATGAGCGATTCACACGACTGCATTCATGAATCTTTAATATAAACATAAAAGCGTGAATGATATTTTACTCTCGTGTTAAAGATGAAATGATAAACATTTAAAACAGAGTCACACTGATTATTATTATTAACCCTTACTGGTTTATATTCAACAACAAACTACAGATTCTTCTGTGAAAGTCTCAGTAACTTTACTAACACACTTAACCAGAGACATTATGAGAGAGATGTAACCTCCAGTAGATAAATGAGTAAGAGAAATCAAACTTTACTCAGTATTTCTGCTTTACAGTTAAAGATTAATGGATGTAAAAAACTTAAAATGATGTTTAAAATCGCTTTATATGAAGTACAGCGTGTCACATCACAGGACTTTCATACGCTGCATTATAAATCAAAGATCAACAACACATAACATCAGTATATAATGTGTTACTCACTGTGTTTATTGGGTCTGTAGAAGAGCATATAAGCACTTGAAGACCTGTAAAGACATTCATTTAATCATTTTCATAACTATAATATCACAGTTAATGAAAGATAACAGATACTGTACCTGTACACGAAGTTCTCGTTTCTTTGTGAAATATTGTTCAAAAAACTCTAAAGAAAAATTATCCAAAAATATGATGAAATATTGTCAGCAAAAATGTTAAATTCTTGTTCACGAACACACTTTAATATAAATATAAATATTTGTAAATACCTCACACACTTGGATTTCATCAAAGCGATACCATTGTTCATTTTCACATTTGATGTCTACATTATAGTGTCCACTTTGTTTTGAGCCATAGTAATTTATTATGGCATAGAGCTCAAACTCATGAGAGGAAATCTGAAATTAAAGACAGACTTTATGATAGTTGATTATTCTCTGTTTTATGAAATAAACTGGAAAACACACAAATACACACAAACAACATTTTATTACCTTCAAATGAGGACGAATTATCACTTCCAGTTCATTTTTCTCCACTCTTCCTTCTTTGAATCTCCTCAAACGTACAATCAGTATTTTTTGCGAGTGGATCTCATGTTTCTGATGAGATAATAACTCAGTTTTAGTTAACATAATGAAGTCTAAATCATATTCAGTAAATTGTGTGGCTCCGCTGTATCTGAGATAAAAACATTACACAGAAGTCTCGTACACACTGCTTATAAATTTGGTTGACACCTTTTAATGCTTAATCCACACACAGCTCAGTCATTAGTAGTCACAACTGCGTAGATGCACGAGCATTTGCTAGTGTTGTCAGGTATTGCACAGAAAAACAGCAAACAAGAAAAATTCCTTGATAAACTGAAATAAATTTCAAAGCTCAGACACCAAAAACGTGATCGCTTTATGGAGCAAAGATAAACAGTAACAGTAAGTGCCACAGCGGTATGTAAGACCCCCAATAATAGATGTGGACCTGGTAACACTGCAAAACTCAAGCAGTCTCACAAATGCCCAACACAATGCCAAGAGTGTCACGACTGGTAACAGGAGTGAGGACGCAAGTGCTGGGTTCACCATGAAATAAATAACATTTATTAACAGAACGGAAATAAAACAACAGGCGGGTAAACACAGGAACATCCAACAGAAGGAACAGGAACAGACATGAACGTAATGGCAATGACAATGATCCGGCGACAGGTGAGAAACAGACAGCAGTATAAATACACAACACTTAACAGGGAACAGGTGTGATGAATCAGTTCGTAAATTGTCCAGGTGACGTAATCGGAGACACAAACAAAACATGACACGGATTACCGTGACATGACCCCTCTCTCTACGAGTGGCTACCAGACACTCACATGAACAAAACAAACACAAAAGTCTGGTAGCAAGAGTCCAAGGGAGGGGTGGAGGGCTTGAGGACCCTGGCGATGCCGGCAGCCGCCGGGACGAAACCAACAGGACGGTGGGCCGGACTGCGCCAGGAGAACCGGAGCGATCGCTCCGAGAACCGAGGCAGACGAATTACCCCCCTCCTGGGAATCGCCGACGATCCGATGCCCCCCGGAAGTCATCTCCCGTCCCCTCGCGGAAATGGGGACCCTCACTTCGGTAGCCACCCCGGGGAAATGATCGGGCGTGGTCCGTTCCGGATCCCCCTACGAGCGGGACGGTGGTCCTCCGAGGGACCGTCGACGACGACGACTCAACCGTTGGGGGACCGCCTGGGCCGATCCTCCTCCCGCAGGCCCGCAGGAGCGAGCGATCGCTCACGGGGGTCCCCAAGAGACATCGGGGCTGGTGGAGAATGAACCCCGATGTTACTACTCCCCCTCTACGAAACTCCTGGGGGAGCCGCCCTCCGTGAACCCGCTGCGTCCAGTCGGGCCGGATCATTCTGTCACGACTGGTAACAGGAGTGAGGACGCAAGTGCTGGGTTCACCATGAAATAAATAACATTTATTAACAGAACGGAAATAAAACAACAGGCGGGTAAACACAGGAACATCCAACAGAAGGAACAGGAACAGACATGAACATAATGGCAATGACAATGATCCGGCGACAGGTGAGAAACAGACAGCAGTATAAATACACAGCACTAAACACGGAACAGGTGTGATGAATCAGTTCGTGAATTGTCCAGGTGACGTAATCGGAGACACAAACAAAACATGACACGGATCACCGTGACAAAGAGTTTATCACAAAACATTAACGCTTTATTTTTGGTCAAAGCAGTGAATGATAACCACGCAACACGTCAGAACGTTACTATGGTTACATACAGTATGTGTCAATCATCGCATTTCAGGAGTGAGTCTTGATCCGTAAAATCAAGGATGAGATAATTTAGGGATTTACTCTTGCATTTAAATGTGGTTGTCATTCCTTAAAGTTTGCATTGTGAATGAGGCCACAGTTTGACATAAACCTCTCTGCAGATATCTTATGTTTCATAATTTAACATTTCAGAACTTCACTCCATCAGAACAGGTGTAAATATTTACTACATGATTGAAAAGTTACTTGCCGTTCTCAGAGGTTTATTACAGTCAGAACAGAACTGCTGGATGAATCCTTTTCTTATCTGTAGAGCATCTTCCTACATAACAAACACATCAAATAATATAAAATAAAACATCTGAGAAATCCAGTTTCATATATAATGATGATGAAGTGTATTTAATTATGGCACAGCTCTTTCTATCAAATTTAGGGCTGCAGTTGTAAAGGAATAAATTTAGTCGCAACATTTTATAAAGTTTATCAACATCAAGTTAGACTGAATGAGTATTTAATCATTTTAATAGATAAATTCAGAACGGCATACCACATCTTGAAATTCTTCAAAAGTGACTGAGATGATTCCAGTTATTGAAACAGTATTGCATGATTGACATCTTGTATCACGGTTCTCATCAAACATAAAAATCTAAAGTCGGAAAGCAAATTCATGAATAATCTATGAATATTGATGCTTTATTTACAAAGTCATATAACCACAACTAAAAAGATGTTTTTTTTCTTTAAGTTTTAATGTTACTCACAATAGCTGTTCATTTGTATTTAACTATTTTGCATGCTAACAACAACAATGAAATAATAGTCAGAATTATATCTGAAATAATAGTGTGCAATAAAAAGAAAGAGGTTTCTAAGTCAAAGTCAAAACTCAATTTAAACATCCTACCAACTACCAATCAAATTCATTTTAGACACAAATTAAAAGATAAGAGTGAAAACTAACAAAAAGAATCTTGAGTCACCTCAGATGAGCGAGTCACCTGAAGTATCTTCCAGAGGCATTCTGCTGGGTAATCATCTTCATCTCTACATTTCCGAAACCAGACTTTTAACAAATACACAAAAATGAAACATGAAGAATGTTAAAGTCATGTATATTATTTATTTCTTTGGATTCAAAAATCTTTTTTTTAAACTTAAAGTTATTTACGTGATGATTTCCTGTAAAATCTTAAACGTTTAAAGATCTCGTCAGCTGTTTCTTGAGTTGATTTTGTTGAGACCGGCCCCTGCCTTTTGCCCAAGTTTTCGAACAACATCTTTAACTCTTTAATGAACTTATCCTCAGTAGACCCACCACCTGTGTTCAGTCTAAACAACATATTATATATTAACTGTAATAAACTCTGATAAATCACAACAGAATGAAATGAATGAAGTTATTAATTTACCTCATAACATGATCTCTGTATTCTTTAGTCATGTAGAGAGTTTGCAGAAGTGTATTCCAACAGCTGGTCCATCCAGGATTTATCAAACCACAATATCCTTAAATCAGAAACACATTGTTATCAACATCATTCCATATATCAAAGCTATAAAACCCCTTTTAAGTCAATTAATTTAATTATTAATTTATTAAAGTCAGTAGATGTGTATTCTGCCACTGTAACCAATAAAATAATAAAACAATACTCATAGCAAAAAATACACCTAACCCTAAAACAATTATAACAAAAGGTTTCTCAGCTGTTTTTTGTAGTATTAGGTGTCCCTAATAACATACTAAAAGTTTACCAAAGTTTGACCACTAGAAAGGTGTAATTTTCAAGATGGCGTCCAAGACAGGCAGGAAGCCCTTAAAATATCTCCTTCATTATTTCACCTAGCCAAGTAATCTTGGTGTCTAACCCCATGATTTATTGGTCTATGAATCCATTGGACTTGTCTAAAATGCACTGACATGATTACATACTTATGCAATACATGATTTTGTGAGATTACTGTAAGGTTTTATCTTTGTTTGGGGTAAACCAGAGATGTAGCCTATGCCACGGAACTCCTACTTAATATGTGTTTTAGACACATACACTTTTCTTGCTAAAACACAGACTTGACATTCAATGTAAAATGTATTGCAATGAAAAATAACTTAAATTGGAGTTGAGTAACATTGATCATAAACAACTCTGAATTAACCCGAACAGAGGCCTGTGTGTGAGCCCTCTAAAATTGTTATTCATTTCAATTTGAATAAGGTATTATGTAATTCATCCTTTTATAGATATTTATATACATATATATATATATATATATATATATATATATATATATATATATATATATATATATAGATATATAGATATATAGATTTTATAGATAAAAGTGGCATACTAAACCTAAGAATTGTTAGCATTTAAGAAGATGGTGGAAGAGAATCCTGACATATTGCTTGCCTCATTGAAATGTTGTTGGCAGCACAGTGTATTACACCTTCATTGCCGTGACTCTTCAGTGTGTGGTTTTAGACCAGCTCTACTCCTTCTTCACACAAAATAACCTCCTGGACAGCAACCAGTCTGGTTTCAAGAGCGGTCACTACACTGAAACTGAGAGCTTCCATGACTGAGAGCAGCAAAGGCAGAAAAGGGCAAATAATCTGTACTGACCCTACTGGATCTATCTGCCACTGTTGACATTGTCAATCCCCACATCCTCCTGTCGACCCTCAAGGCTATGGTTGTCTCTGGCACGGCGTTACTATGGTTCAGGTCATACCTCTCAGGGAGGTCATTTAGAGTATCCTGGAGAGGTGACGTCTCTGAACCCCAACGTCTCAATAGCAGAGTACCTCAAGGCTCAATGCTTGGACCACTCCTCTTTTCTATGACATTGACATGACATTCCTAGGTTCTATCATTCGAGAAACATGGTCTTTCCTACCTTTGCTTACCACTCTGGATGAAGGATTATCATTTCCAGCTGAACTTCGCACAGACAAAACTGCTTGTCATATCATCTGGCCCTAAGATTCATCACAATCTTATCATTCAACTTGAATCTTTGATCATTATGCCTTTCAGGAAAGCTAGAAACCTGGGTTTGGTCAGTGATGGTCAGCTTAGTTCCACAGAGCATGTTGCCAGCACTGCCCGCTCTTGTAGATTCATTCTCTACAACATTAGTAAAATTAGACCTTTTCTATCCAAGCATGCTACACAAGTTCTAGTCCCAGACTCTTGTCCTGTCCAGACTGAACTACTGCAATATACTCCCAGCCAGCACAACCAAACCCACTTTGAAGTGGTACTAAACTTAAAAGCTAACCAAGCCAAAGTAAAGTGATCTTGCACGACCCGACCCGACCTGTGGGGTCTCTGCAATGGAAAGACTGCTGCTCCAGAAAGCCGATGATCCACTGTAATTGCACAACTGTCTGCCGAACACAACAGTGCAGGGCATATGGACAACTTGTGGACAATGTCAAGTTGGGAATTGTGAGAACCACTATAATTAACCTCTATGGGAGAAAGAGTGTGACGACTATCTGTAAATCTAGTGAAGGTCACAGTGCTAAAAAGTTTACAAAATAAACCAGAATAAGAGGAAACAGCTGAAGAAAATAAAAAAGATATGTATAAATAAGAAAATTATTAAAAAAGGGAAAAAACATTCTAAAATGTTAAAAATAAATAAATAAAAGGGGTTAACGGTACTGAGGCTTCACATGGCAGCCCTCTTTTGATAGATTTTACAATATCACACAATTCTAATGAATTAATTTTTTATTGGAATCAACAGAATGAATATGAACTACAGAAACCACCAACACTAGGCAAAACAATATGGGAAAGGAGAAATATGCAATTTATTGTAATTGTTTTTTGCATAAATATGCTTGTAACCAATTTCTTTAATATATAATTGTACTTGTAATCACTCATCTATTATACATATATGCTTATGTTTTCTGGCTGACATTTCTAAAAGAGGAATTTCTATGAGACTAAGATGTTTAGCACTTTTTGTATGTTTGTGAATGTGGGTAGACTACCATTATTCAACAAAGACAAGGTAAAAATGTTTTTTCATTCTCTGTCCCCTTTAAGGACCTGATGGCTGCCATTTTGAAAATAGAGCCTTTCTTGAAGCCAAACATTGGTAAACTTTTAGTATGTTTTTAAGTACATCTGATACTACTGTAAACCATAGAGAAACCTTTTGTTAGAATTTTTTAGGGTCAAACCATATTTGCAGCTGACTAAAAACAAAAACTAAAAAGATTCTGATCCTGTGTTTGCTCCGATCATTTAAATCCATCAATTTAAAGCGATCCAGAGTCCCATATGTGCCATAAAATAACGTACATGTAATATTTAAAGAGTACTCTGACTGACTTTACTCTGGTAAATAAATGATAAACACCAGACTCACCCATAAAGGGACGGATACTCCCCTAAAAAACATTTAATATTCATTAACAACTAAAATAAATATCTGCTGACATGTACAGATATTAAATGTGTTATCATACCTCGGTTTTAACTATGATCACATCAGATTCAGTGGTGAAGTTGAGTTTCCCCACCGCTGCACATTTAATCTCATATTCAGTGCCTGGTCTCAGATCAGTCAGAGTTACAGTATTTTGGTCCTTCAGCACAGGTTGAGATGTCCAGATCTTCTCTTGATTTATTTTGTAGAGTAACTTGAGTTCCTCTGTAGCCGGACATGTTGAGGGTTTAACGTATATAATCACACTGTCACCTTTAACCTCTTCTGTGATTGGACGAGCCGGCTGTGATGGAGGAGTGAAGCAAAACGTTTCAACACATCCACCTTCATACAGGAGAATGCAGGAACCTGGATGATCATCCATTTGTTTTGATGACACAATAAACTTGACTGGTTTATGATCTTTTGAATCAATCAAGTTCTTAAACATCTCCAAGTTGCTCCTCATAGTCTTGTGGATGGCATCTGTGAGCCATGATGTTTCCTTCTTGGAGTCCAGGTCATTTTTATTTCTCATTGTTGAAGGTTCTAAGTAGGTCATTTGTTTAGGAAGGAGCACATCTGACCAGTCCAATGATGTGAATGTGTAGCTAACCAGATTTTCAACATCTAGATCCATCAAGATTGCACGTAGGTTGTTTTCTACTTTTGCACCAGAATCAATTAGTTGTCTGAGCAGTGTTTTGATGATCTCAGACTCTTCCTCTCTCGCCTTCAGCCATTCTGCAAGCTCACTTTCTCTGAATGGAGATTCATGATGATCTTTCAGTAGATCTATCAGTGCTGAGTCTTCAATCTTATCTCCACGGATCTGAGGTAACAGAGAGCCGAGTTTCTTCATGAGACTCAACTTGTATTTGTAACAGTTCTGCTTCATCTGCAGTATTTTATCATGAAATGAAGTTAAAGCTGAAGCAGGAGAGTCTTTCAGAAGATCACTGCATTTCATCTCAGTTGTATTTAAACTCTCTAATGCTGATGCTGTTTTACTGATTAGATCAATGCTGATTTCCTTCAGAAGTTTTGAAGCTCTCGAGTTAAGTTTGCTCAGAGGATACAGCCACACTCTCAGTGGAACCACAAGATTATAGTCTTCTCCCAGCAGTTTGGGAAGTTCAGCGTAAACCTTTAAAGCATCTTCAAATGAAGTTGGATTAGACGGCAACTGAAAATCACCATAAAATGTGACAGTGAAATTTTGCCCTGCATTCTTCTGAGCGTCATCCATGCTTAGCTTCGCCTTTACATTTACATCTACAGATAGTTTTTTGAGTTTCTCTAATGCTACCTCTACTTCTCCTTCTACCGCAGTTTTGTCCTCATCTGAAGAAACCTCTCTGTCGAACACAAAGCAGGCGTCAGCTCCGTACAGCACTGCCGTCACCACATGTGTCGCTGTATCATGATCAAACACCTCATGGTGAGCTATATTTTCAGATGCTAAATGGTTCATGCTCAGTTCTTCAAACCTGGTAGTTGAATGATAATGTAGAGTCAGTCTCTGCTGAATGAAAGACTTCTTGGTGTCATTGAGATATTTGGCTGCACCGGTTACGTTGATCAATCCACCCAACAGACTCAATTTCATAGAGGCTTCAATGTTCAATAAGTTTGATTTTTCTTCAATAGAGTCTGAAGCTGTAACTTTGAAATCTGTATTAATTTGATCATGAGATCGAATACTCAGCTTGAGCTTTTCTTCATTCCACAACGTGATTCCTGTAAGAGCAATACATGTTTTTTTGCACAACCTGCTGGCCAAGACTCAAACCAGCAATTCTTGGGTTACAAGCCTGACTCTTTAACCACTAGGCTACTGCCCCACATTATATCATTTAATGAATCTGAGTTTCACTACAAAACACTTAAAAAATCACACTTATTTTTTTTAATTGGAGAGAAATTAAAATAATACTAAGTTTCCCATTGTGTCTCTAAAGCACAATACTCAATAATGTGACCTGGATATTGTAGATATTATCATTGCAGGCACAGTAAGACATGTAATCAATGCATTATGATTGTGCTGCTATCAGACACAAAAATTATAATTTTATATCTATAGAGTATCACACCTTAGTGTTTTTCTTTGAAGAAGATTGTTTGATTTTGTACTTTAAAAAAAGTTATACAACTGATGCACATGGTTGTCCTATAAATCATTCTCTGAATCATCTGTTACCTTGTTTACTCATCTGGGTAAAGTCAAAGATAATTTTAGTGTGGTACCTGGCACGAGAGCATCTTTCCTGCAGTCGTAGAGCATCCCCAGCTGAAAGGGTCTCCCTAAAGCGGCAACTTCTATCACTCCTTCGGACTCCATATTGAACACTGAGAATATAAGACACATCAGTGAGGATAAAATCATGGAAAATCATGAACCTCTGATATTATTTAAAAAAGTCTATAACTCATAAAGTGCAATGTGAGATTAGACCCACTGAAGGAATGTGGGGCACAATTACTTGTAAGGGCCCATATACACAGAACAATAACTTTTTAAATTATACCGGACCATTAGTGTAGCACTGATTTGCATAATTAACAGAACATACACAAATGTATGATGAAGAAAAAGTAGCGGATTCACCTATAACAGCAAATTTATGACCAAACTAACCAAGCGCAATCTGCATCTCCATAAAGTTGGTCCTTGTGTCAAGCCACACTTGAACAACAGACAGCATCAGAAGCGTCTCTAAAAGGGACAAAAAGGACTGAACTGCTGCTGAGTGGTCCAAAGTTATGTTCTCTGATGAAAGTTAATTTTGCATTTCCATTGGAAATCAGGGTCCCAGAGTCTGCAGGAAGAGAGGAGAGGCACACAATCCACGGTGCTTGATGTCCAGTGTCAAGTTTCCACAGTCAGTGATGGTTTGGGTTGCCATATCATCTGCTGGTGTTGGTCCACTGTGTTTTCTGAGCTTTAGAGCAAGTTTTAGAGCATTTCATGCTTCCCGCTGCTCACCAACTTTATGGAGATGCAGATTTCATTTTTCAACAAGACTTGGCACCTGCACACAGTGCCAAAGCTACCAGTACCTGGTTTAAGGACCATGGTATCCCTTGGCAACCAAACTCGCTTGACCTTAACCTTGTGAAGAGGAAGATGCGATATGCCAGACCCAACAATGCAGAAGAGCTGAAGGCCACTATCAGAGCAACCTGGGCTCTCATAACACCTGAGCAGTGCCACAGACTGATCGACTCCATGCAACGCCGCATTTCTGCAGTAAATCAGACTAAGGGAGCCCAAATAAGTACACTTTTCAGTTGGCTCAGATTTCTAAAAATCCTTTCTTTGTATATATCTTCAGTAATATTTAAATTTTCTGAGATACTGAATTTGGGATTTTCCTTAGTTGTCAGTTATAATCTTTATGAAAAGAAATAAACATTTGAAATATATCAGTCTGTGTGTAATGAATCATTCATGAATACAAAAGTTTCACTTTTTGAATGGAATTAGTGAAATAAATACATTTTTTGATGATATTCTAATAATATGACCTGCAGCTGTATATTTATTGTCCAACATTCCCAATTTTTCTGATGCATGTGTAACAAGCGTGACATGAAGTGGATTCCAAATGCAATAGTTTAGTAAAGTTAGCTCCCTCTTCTTGGATTTGTGATGACCCAAGAAGAGGGAGCTAACTTTACTAAAAAAAGTTAGCTCTGGTATCTCAGTTCACCTTGGACGGCCAAACCATCACGTTCTCCTCCTCAGTTACAAACCTAGGGGTTAGGTTTGACCCGCAGCGGACCTTCAACGAACACATTAAATATATTTGTAAAACTTCCTTCCACCATCTTCGAAATATCTCAAAACTACGTCCTTTTCTAACTCTTTCGGATGCAGAGAAACTTGTACATGCCTTCATTTCCACCAGGTTGGATTATTGTAATGGACTCTTCACTGCGATTTCACATGCAGAAGCTACCGTACATCCAAAATAGCGCTGCCAGAGTCCTCTTGAGAGTCCGAAAATATGATCATATCACTCCGATCTTACATTCACTGCACTGGCTACCTGTTTCATTCCTGATTGACTACAAAATTGTACTGCTCACATATAAATGTATCACTGGGCATGCACCACCTTATTTACACGAACTCATCACCTTGAAACCCTCCCCCCGCACTCTAAGATCATCAGGCCACCTACTTCTTCATATCCCAAAGACAAATCTTCGTACTATGGGGGACCGAGCATTCTGTTCAGTTGCACCACGGCTTTGGAATCATCTACCATCTGAGTTGAGAGAAATACAGAGTTTGGACACTTTCAAGGCTGAACTAAAGACCTTTTTATTCAGAAAGGCTTATTTGTGCTGATTATTTTATTGTTTTTATGGTTTTACTTGCATATTTTTGTGTAATTATTATTGTCGCTGTCCTTGTAGCCCTTTGAGATTCTTCGGAATGAAAAGGGCGTTATAAATAAAATGTATTATTATTATTATTTATTATGACCCGGCGATTCTTCCTTCAGTTGCATCACGCTGAGCCCATTATGTCAGTGTCAGCTTTATTTATATAGCAAATTTAAAATAGCCAGTGTCCTACCAAAGTGCTTTATAATAAAAAAGGCACACAATAAAAGCAATAATTGTTTTTACCATTTACTATTAAAAATATTATTACATTAGAAACTTGTTATAAGCAATTAAACACACTGGTATTAAGCCATGGCAGCGCAAATTTTAGTTGTGTTTAAGTACATTTTGTGCATGCACTTTAAATAAAGCACAACAAGTAGAAGCATAATTGTTTTATACTTTATGGACTTCAATCATATTTCTAATACAATACTATTTTTCCTGAGCTTTGCCAACCACAAACGCCTCCTCTGATAATTTCTTGCATTCCTTTCCCTGGTTTTTAATAACTTTTGAAATACGATAATATTCCAAATGTTTTTCTCGATCTGTCCTATTGGTACAACCAGGGCCGGTTTCAGGGGGGGGGGGGGGCATTCGCGGACCGTGCCCCCCCAAACAGGTTGTTGTGCCCCCCCTACAATTTTTTTATTAATTTAATATATATGAAGAATAATTAAAATAAATTAAACATTGAATGTTTCATGACTTTTAATGTAATCAAATGAGGAAAATATAGTGGATATATGTTTTCTTTAATTAAAATAGACCAGTTTCTCTGATTGGTTGTATTGCGGGGTCTCATGCGTCTTTACGTCTTTAGCATATTTGACTTGATACTAGCAACGTGTTTTTTCGCGGCATTTTATGGATCGTGTAAAATATAGATATTAGAATATTTAAAACGAAGCACTGCCTGCTCCATCTGACTTCATGAAAACACAGTTCCTGTTTTACCCGATGTTGTATGTTACTCGTGTTTTGTTTCCTGATTTTTATTAAATGTTATATATTTCATGTGAACTCTGCACTTGCGTCCTTACTCCCGTTCCAAGTTCGTGACAGAATGATCCAGCCATAATGGACGCAGCAGGTTCACGGAGGGCGGCTCCCCCAGGAGTTTCGTCGAGGGGGAGTAGTGACATCGGGGTTCGTTCCCCATCAGCTCCGATGTCTCTTGGGGACCACCGTGAGCGATCGCTCGCTCCTGCGGGAGGAGGATCGGCCCAGGCGGTCCCCCAACGGTTGAGTCGTCGTCGACGGTCCCTCGGAGGACCACCATCCTGCTCGCAGGGGGATCCGGAACGGACCACGCCCGATCATTTCCCCGGGGTGGCTACCGAGGGTCTCCGTTTCCGCGAGGGGATGGGAGATGATTTCCGGGGGCATCTGATCGTCGACGATTCCCAGGAGGGGGGTAATTCGTCTGCCTCGGTTCTCGGAGAAATCGCTCCGGTTCTCCTGGCGCAGTCCGGCCAACCGTCCTATTGGTCTCATCCCGGCGGCTGCCGGCTTCGCCAGGGTCCCCAAGCCCTCCACCCCTCCCTTGGACTCTCGCTACCAGACTTTGTTTTTGTTGTGTTTTATGTGAGTGTCTGGTAGCCACTTGTAGAGGGGAGGGTAATGTCACGGTTAATCCGTGTCATGTCTTGTCTCTGTTCCGATTGTTATCACCTGGACATTCATTGATTAATTACCTGCCTCATCAAACCTGTTTGTCATTTAGTCTGTGTGTATATATACCTCTGTCTTCTGTTTGCTCACTGCTGGATCATTGTAATTTCTTCCCTGTCTGTTCCTGTGTTGGATGTTCCTGTTTTACCCGATGTTGTATGTTACTCGTGTTTTGTTTCCTGATTTTTATTAAATGTTATTTATTTCATGTGAACTCTGCACTTGCGTCCTTACTCCCGTTCCCCGTTCGTGACAAGTTTTGCGCATAGTTTGTGATCTTTTGCACTTTATACGGGAAATGAGCTGACAGTCTGTACCAGCTGTATGAGTGTGTGCTTGCACTGTATTTGTTGTTTTAATGCCTTGTTTTTGCAAGTTATTGTTGCTATTGCGTGCCCCAGGGCCGGCCCTGGGGATAGGCGGAATAGGCAAATGCTAAGGGCGCCGCCGACCCCTTGGTTAGTTATGGTCTGGCGCCGGCTCTGGGTACAACCTCAAACACGGCAATAATTAACCATTTTCCTTGACGACGTTCGGGATATACATGTACTCTGTTGTGATCATAGGTTGTAATACGATGCCGAGTGCGTCCAATATGGCGACCTCCGCTCTGATGACGCGTCGTGAAAACCCTCTATCAGTCACACAAGATTAATTTTACAATATGTGTACGTAAATTATTTTTTAATTCTGGTGTTATTTGCTATGTTAATGTTTTAATCGGGCAGGATAATGGATTTATAAAAAAAACGTTAAGGTGAGTGTGTCTGCTGCATTCTGTTAATGACACGGGTATAAATAAAGTTTTTTTTGACATTCAGCTACACGGGCAGCGTTATTTCTCTGAACAAGTTTAGGTAACTTGTAAGTTTAGATAACATAATTACAAAACCAACAAATTACTGCATACACATACGGTACAAAACATTATTATTTATTTGGATTTCAGAATGAGCACGTTTGTCATTAATACTAAATATGCTGCGGTCTGTCTGCTGATCTGATACTGTAATGAAGATGAATGTATAATAACTGATTAAAAAGCAAAATGTACAAGTTTTAGTAAATAACTACATGCTTAGGACGTTTGTGTTGTAATAATGTACAGGGTAACTTCAGATATAAAAACGAAGACTTGTAAAGTGATGTTTTATCATTAAAATCTGATAACGTTCATTGATTTAATAGAACATTTGGGTATACCAACATGGCGGCGCGGTGGCTTCACAAGTGTGACGTCATGCGCAATCCAGTCATTTATATAGATTAGTGGGTTTAAGCTGTTTTGGGTCAGTATGTCTACCTTGAATTGTTAATGTTTTTCAAGTGTTTAGAGTTGCTTCCAAAAGATAATGTAAGTAGGTCTTCAAAAAAATGGATACAGACAACAAATCGGACTTTTGCAGTGTAAATCCAGCCTAAGGTAATCTTCCTATTGCAGGAGGCAGGTCAGCCACATCTCTTGCAACATTTAAAAAAACATTAAAAACTTTTTCAAAAATACTTTACAGAGAGATCTCTATCTCTATCTTTTTAAATCATAACTCTACCTCTCTCTATTCTCTCTTTCAGGTATTGTTTCAGAATAGTGAAAACTTGTAACTTGGTAGAAGAACTTTTTGTATTATTGCCTCACTATGAAAAATCGTTTTATTGTTTCCTAATCACTGTGGATAAAAGCATCTGCTATAGATGTGTTCAGTCCATGTAATGTCTGGGGCAGACTGGACATTGCATGTTTGAGATACAACATCTTCTGTGGCATTCTGTGGGCTCTCACTGCACTGCATTTTTTTTCTGAACATCTGGGGTTCTGTGAAATCTTCCTTTAGTTAACCACATATCCTGTGTTGACTGCAGAGAGTGTTCTTCAGTGGATGGCAGCTAATTCATTTTCTGTTTTGCTGTAAGTCACAAAGCACCTGCACCCATGTTTCTCACACTTTCCTACATACTGTATATAAGCTACATTACAGTTTTTCTAATATTTCTCAAATTTTGCGTGCATTTCTCAGAACAATTTGTACAAAATGCACAACATCAGATTTCCTGCAAAAGCGTTTATCTTGTTCAAAATCCTTTTGTTCATCTCTCAAAATATGTTTATGTCAGTCCCATCACAATGGAAAGTCCTTGTCTTAATGTTTATGAAGTCGAAATGTTTAGCAATGTTGTCAATATAACAAGAGAACACAATTATAGGTGTAATGATTTTCTGATGATGTCAACTTTATAGCTACAGTTTTAATGATGATTGTAAATAAACATGGCTGCACCTTTTCAATTTCAACAAGTTACTCATTCTTGTATGTGAAATATTGATTGCAAAGGATTGGACAAAACTCACATTTACACCTTTACTTTTTTTCTGTACAAAATGTTACACACATTGTGGTATTGAATAAATCGTATTTTACGGTATGAATACAAAATAATAAAACTAGAATGGTTTAATGTAAAAAAAATCTAATCTCATCTCAAAATTTCCTCCTGATGACCTCCTGATGTCCCAGGCAGATTCTCATCCACATCACAACAGATATCTTTCCTCTCAGTCGCAATGTAGCAAATAATCACTCATCTAACACTTCACACATTTACATTTAGTCATTTTAGTCAATTCACTCACCTTCATCAACTGTCGCAGAAGAACTGAACAAGTGAGAACATCCTGTCAGTGTTGTGCAGCATGAAGTTGTCACTTTCATTTTCAAATTTAGAGGGGACATATCACGTAAATGTGACTTTTTCCATGTTTAAGTGCTACAATTGGGTGTTCAGTGCTTTTATCAACCTAGAAAATGTGTAAAAGATCAACCCAGTAACTTAGTTTTGGTAAACCATTCTCTGCAAGCATGTAAAAAATAACTTATTGAAATTTGGCTCCCCTTGTGATGTCACTTTATGTAGTTTCATGAGGTGTACAGATTCAACGTGATATCTGATAATAAATATGTTGAACTGTTATTTTGTAAAGTATATATACATGATATTGTTATTTTGTAAAGTATATATATAGGCTACATGATATTTGCAGTCTTGTTGTAAAACACTCTTAAATGTTGGTGGGACTATAATACAGTTCTTCAAACACAATATACATCATTAAAAAACTACTGTACATGGCAAAAGGTACTCTAAAGAGAAACATGCCTGTTGTGTTGTTATATATGCAGAGTAGGCAATGAAACTTGTGCCAGAACAACAGCTGACAATGCCTGCCAAAATGGTGAAAATGCCATGTTTTTATTCTTGTGGTTTTTTTTACTGTGATGATGAGATTAACTGTGCTTGGACTGGACTGCTGCCTTGAACTTGAAAACACATTTGCTGCGTCCGAAACCGCCTACTTCATACTATATAGTACGCGAAAAGCAGTAGGCGAGGCGAGTAGTATGGCGAAACAGTATGCGGAAAGTACCCGTATGACCTACTACTTCCGGTTAGATTTTGCAGTGTGCATACGATGGACACTTCACTATCCCATGATGCCCCGGGAGAGGAGTTATTCAACGAAGAAGAAGAGGCATGCGGCTGTTTTCGCACTGAAATGACAGGACGTGATGACGACGTATGTCACGTGATGTAGCAACATGGCGGATGTAGTACGTCCGAATCTCATTCATACTATCAGAATTCATACTATACAGCACCTACTGTTTTAACGGCAAGTAAGTAGGTACTTCATCTTATTCAGTACCTACTATACAGTATGCGGTTTCGGACGCAGCCTTTGTGCGCGGCATGGTGCTTTCTACCCAACAACAGTGCGCGTGCACAGAGCAAAATGAGTTAATGTTCACGTCTTTTAGGTTAACGAACAAGTACACATTAACATGTCTCAAAATAGATGTCTTAGTGAGTATCATAGTAAACAACTGATTATCTTAAACATTTTAATGCATTCGGTCTTATACAGTACGCCTGTTGAAGTCTCTGTCATTAAAGTTAACTAAATGAGAAAACAAGAAGAGAAAAACTGTCTAACTATAACTTTGTAACAAAGATGAATCCAAATTTATCTTAAATAGGCTCAAAAGTGTAGTAAGATTTGACAAAATTTACTGCAGTTAAATATAAAGAGATATTTTGTTTCATTAACAGACAGTAAATCAGATGGGAGAAATAGAAAAGTTTAAAATTTAGCTTTACATTATGTTTACATGCCAGTAACCCATGCAGTCAGTGCACTAGCCTATAGGAATATTTATCTAATGTAGGGTAATATGAAGTAATCAGCAGTCTCATTCATGCTTTTTGCACATTGTTCTATTATACTCTCAGCCCCCCTAAAATGAAAACCCTAGAATTGCCCCTGCTTACATGTGACCTGGATAAAACCTGCCTTTTGAATTTTTCAAAACTTTGAACTCAGTTTGGATTAATAAACAGGATTGTCCTGATCCCATCAGAAGGGTGGATTCAGTTGTGATATTTCGAACCAAATAAAATCTGAGTGTTTTTTAAGTGAATGATCACAAAATAAATGTTTACTGATGATATATACATTTCTTCATATTTGAAGCACATATGAAGCATGCCACATCTAATGAGATATGGTAAACAAATTCACAAAGCTGTCAAATAAATGTCACTGTTGCTCACAGCTCTATAATTCCACAGTATATTAAAGGTATTGCGGAGGATTTTCTTTTTCCGGGTGGATCATCAAGACTATTGGTCCTCCTAGTTGTCAATCAGGAGTGTTGCGCAATTGCATTTTTTAAAAAGTGGAGAAGGCGGTTCTTTTCTAAAATTCGAGAAAATCCTCCGCTACACCTTTAACAGCAATGACAACACCACATATACTCCATATACATATACTAGTCATTCAGTTAGCCTAGTTAATTTCTCAGAATTGGATCTGTAATTGCATGTCTAATGTGTCCTTCATTAACATTGGTAGCTGTTCTGGTTCTACATTAGGCTCAGGGCAGGTCCATCAAAATTGTCATCAAGAGAAAACTCAACATTTAAGATTTTATTTTTGATCTATAATACTGATCATAATGTTTCTGTTATGAAAAGTGTTAGCACTTCTAAAAGCTACATCTGTTATCAATAGCAAAAATGTATATTTATACACTCAAGAATGTTTTAATGTAACACACAGATATTATATTTATAAGTTTATTTATTTGTAAAAACGATGTAAAGCTAAATAATATTTGAAGGCATGTAATGTAAAGCTTGATTATATGTTTCATAAATCTGTATACGGTTTAAAAATATCAAAGAAACTCTTCTAGATTTCATCTGATGTCCATGCAGTCCAGACCTACAATCACAAATATGATTTGTGCTCGTGTTAGCCTACTTCATTAAATTTACTGTTAGTCATCCTATTAAAAATAAAATTATTTAATCATGAAACTCAGTTTTCATGCACGCACGCACCCACCCAGGCACGCACGCACGCACGCACGCATACACACACACACGTTTCCATGTTTTGTGGGGATATTCCATAGACGTAATGCATAGGGCTGGGCCGATTCACTTTTTCCATTACCGATATGATTTCGATACCTGTATTCTTTCTGAGTATCGACCGATCCCGATCCAATACTAGTATTTTTCTTGATCCATTTAGAATGGTGTGTGTGTGTATAAACATATAAATATATATACGCACACATATACACACAAAACATGTTGCACAAAATCAGGAGAATAACATGTCAAGTGAATTTTTTTTTTAATGAGATACAAGTTAAAAGAATGTAAGTGTTCTTAAATATTTATTAATTGTTTTTGAGTGGAAATACGACTGAGCAAATAAATAGTTCAAGTACATTTTTACTTAATTGCACAACCTGTCACAACATGAAAGACTTTTTAATCAGATGTTAAAATACGGCTTTAACAATTCACAAACTCCACGGGTCCTCCTAAAATAATAATGACTTAATAAACAAAATCAGACTACTTACGTTCAATAGACATTCATTACTTTTGAACGAACTGATGAGTTATGACCTTGCCAGTGATTTCTGTGATTTTTTAATTGCTCATTGTGTTTAAAATTGTACTTGACATGTTTGATCTAGAATTTGTGTATGGGGTATTATGAATTTCTATTGCATTTCATGAATATGTGAAATATATTTGGTTCTACATGCTTTGCATTGTGAAATGTCATTTTTGACTTGAGAATTATTAAAGTGGGCAGAGAATAAAACACCATTTTTACCTTGTCTTTGTTGAATAATGGTAGTCTACCCACATTCACGAACATACAAAAAGTGCTAGACATGCTAAACATCTCAGACTCATAGAAATTCCTCTTTTAGAAATGTCAGCCAGAAAACAGCCCAATCTGAAAAACTGATGCTTATGACATCACAGGCATCTCACTGCCACTTCACTTTAAAATAATTGGCTACATTTTTTGAGTAATGAGATTGCAAGTTAAGCCAGTAGGGGGAGCCAAATAGGTGCAAAACCACTTGTTTAAAATCACCCACCCTAATAGAGCTATCTGAGAGAGGTTTTTAGGAAGCTTCTAAGGCATTACAGACCCAAACAAAATTTTTTTGTCTACATGTCACATCACAGAACAAGGATAAATACCCCGTTCAATCATTCTATGTCACCTTTAAACAAATTTAAAGAAACAGGATAATATAGTGGGATGAAAACATTGAATTAGATTCCTTTGGAATGATTTAGTTTAATAATATTAAAATTTTCCTGGATAATATACCAGACTGGCACCCCTTTTTCGCATACGTAAAATCGTTACATAGAAAATGGCAGCCCAGATGGGACAATGAATAATATCCTGTTAAGGTTTTGTTAAAAGTCAGTATATTAAAAAAATGACCACTTCACTTCCACAAGCCATTCAGATTTCAGGAATTTATTATTTGATGTTAATAAACGTTACAAACAAGAAAAAAATCACTGTAAAAATAAAGATCAATTCAAAATATTAAAAAAACTAAAATGATTCTGATCTTGTGTTTGCTCTGCTTCTTGGGGCCTTACAAAAAGCTTAAATCCAGCGATTAGAGTCACATTTGTGACATTTAAAAACATGTACAGTTGCTTTAAAGAGTACTTTGACTCACTTTGCTCTGTTAAATAAACCAGACTCACCCATAAAGGGTCGGTTCCTCCCCTAAAAAAAAAAAAAATTCATTAACAACTAAAATAAATATCTGCTGACATGTACTGATATTAAATGTGTGATCATACCTCGGTTTTAACTATGATCACATCAGATTCAGTGGTGTAGTTTAGTTTCCCCACCGCTGCACATTTAATTTCATATTCAGTGCCTGGTCTCAGATCAGTCAGAGTTACAGTATTTTGGTCCTTCAGAACAAGTTGAGATGTCCAGATCTTCTCTTGATTTATTTTGTAGAGTAACTTGAGTTACTATGTAGCAGGACATGTTGAGGGCATCACAATAACCACACTGTCACCTTTAACCTCTGCTGTGATTGGACGAGCTGGCCGTGATGGAGGAGTGAAGCAAACAGCTTCAACACATCCACCTTCATACAGGAGAATGCAGGAACCTGGATGATCCTTCATTTGTAATGATGACACAATAAACTTGGCTGGTTTACGATCTTTTGAATCAATCAAGCTCTTAAACATCTCCAAGTTGCTCCTCATAGTCTTGTGGATGGCAGGGGTGAGCCATGATGTTTCCTTCTTGGAGTCAGTGTCATTTTTATTTCTCATTGTTGAAGATCTTAGATACGTCAATTGTTTAGGAAGGAGCACATCTGACCAGTCCAATGATGTGAATGTGTAGCTGACAACATTTTTAACATCTAGATCCATCAAGATTGCACGTAGGTTGTTTTCTACTTTTGCACCAGAATCAATTAGTTGTCTGAGCAGTGTTTTGATGATCTCAGACTCTTCCTCTCTCGCCTTCATCCATTCTGCAAGCTCACTTTCTCTGAATGGAGATTCGTGATGATCTTTCAGTAGATCTATCAGTGCTGAGTCTTCAATCTTATCTCCACGGATCTGAGGCAACAGAGAGCCGAGTTTCTTCATGAGACTCAACTTGTATTTGTTACAGTTCTGCTTCATCTGCAGTATTTTATCATGAAATGAAGTTAAAGCTGAAGCAGAAGTGTCTTTCAGAAGATCACTGCATTTCATCTCAGTTGTATTTAAACTCTCTAAAGCTGATTCTATGTCACTGATTAAATCAATGCTGATTTCCTTCAGAAGTTTTAAAGCTCTTGACTGAAGTTTGCTCAGAGGATACAGCCACACTCTCAGTGGAACCACCTGATCTTTGTTTTCTCCCAGCAGTTTCGGAAGCTCAGCGTAAACCTTCAAAGCATCTTCAAATGAAGTCGGATTAGATGCCAACTGAAAATCACCATAGAAAGTGACACTGAATTTTTGCACCGCATTCTTCTGAACCTCATTCATGTTTAGATTTGCTCCTACATCTACTGTAATGATTTTGAGTTTGTCATATGCTGCCTTCACTTCTCCTTCCACTGTAGTTTTGTTCTCGTCTAAAGAAACCTCTCTGTCAAACACAAAGCAAGCTTATGCCCCATACCTTACTGCCGTCACCACGTGTGTCGCTGTATCATGATCAAACACCTCATGGTGAGCTATATTTTCAGATGCTAAATGGTTCATGCTCAGTTGTTCAAACCTGGTAGTTGAATGATAACGTAGAGTCAGTCTCTCCTGAATGAAAGACTTCTTGGTGTCATTGAGATATTTGGCTGCACCGGTTACATTGATCAATCCACACAACAGACTCAACTTTATAGAGGCTTCAATGTTCATTAAGTTTGATTTTTCTTCAATAGAGTCTGAAGCTGTAACTTTGAAATCTGTATTAATTTGGGGACGAGATCGAATACTCAGCTTGAGCTTTTCTTCATTCCATAACGTGATTCCTGTAGAGGAAAACATTTTTTTTCAGCCAAAACACAAAATAACAGAAATGTGTTAAAGTAACACAAAGAAATTGGAGAGAAATTTAAATAATACAAAAAAAAAACCAGTATATGTATATTTTACTCATCTGAGCAAAGTTAAAGTTCGTTTTAGTGTGGTACCTAGCACGAGAGCATCTTTTCTGCAGTCGTAGAGCATCCCCAGCTGAAAGGGTCTCCCTAAAGCAGCAACTTCTATCACATTCACTCCTACTGACTCCATTCTGAACACTGACAATATAAGAGCACATCAATGAGGATAAAATCATTTATCATGAACATCTTTCTTAACATATCTAATTCTCTCACTTAGAAATCATGGAGGTGTCTGAAATTGTCATTGTAGGTGCATGTCCACTGTGAGAGACATAATCTAACAAAAATCCAGAAATCACAATATATGATTTTTTAAACTATTTATTTGTATGATACAGCTGCAAATAAGTATTTGAACACCTGTCTATCAGCTAGAATTCTGACCATCAAAGACCTGTTAGTCTGCTTTTAAAATATCTCCTTTTATTATCCTAAATTAGATGCACCTGTTTGATGTCTATGTTGCATAAAGACACCTGTCCACCCCATACAATCAGTAAAAATCCAACTACTAACATGACCAAGACCAAAGAGCTATCCAAAGACAATAGAGACAAAATTTGACACCTCCACAAGGCTGGAAAGGGCTACGGGAAAATTGCCAAGCAGCTTGGTGAAAAAAGGTCCACTGTTGGAGCAATCATTGGAAAATGGAAGAAGCTAAACATGACTATCAGTCTCCCTCGGACTGGGGCTTCATGCAAGATCTCACCTCGTGGGGTCTCAATGATCCTAAGAAAGGTGAGAAAACAGCCCAGAACTACACGGGAGGAGCTGGTCAATGACCTGAAAAGAGCTGGGACCACTGTTTCCAAGGTTACTGTTGGTAATACACTAAGACGTCATGCATGACGTTTGAAATCATGTGTCACAGGTCGGAGCGGACCCGAGATAGCTAAAGGGTCACGCCCCTCCCTAGTTTCCACCTCGAGGAGGTCCCAAAGCCACCCCAATGACCAGACAGACAGAGTGTGCTAACTTTAAAATGCAACTTTATTAAATATTTAAAAAGGTAAGGGGGAGGGGAAAAGGCAGATTAAAACAACTCTCTCTTCTTGCCCCCAGGACTGGACTTCATGTGGAGCGGAGAGTAGGACTCCTTTCCAGGGGCTCCCTTGTATCCGTGGCGCACTCCGCTTCTCCTGGAGGCAGAACCAGGAAAATGCAATTCAGTGGTTTGCTCTAGTATTTTCCACTACCTGTCACTGGCGACTGTAGGGGTCGATGGGGGTGCACCCAACCCTTTGACGTTTGATCGGTGTCTGATGCTTTTGTCTCTCTTCTCACCCCTTAGGGTCGCTGTGGTGGACTCTGCTGGACCCTTCCCGGATGACCAGGATGAGACGAGGAGGGGGAGGGAGGAGAGGAGGTCTACTTCAATCCCAAGCGGTAGGTTATTTCGACAGACTGAGACTGTTCGTCACCCCTCGGGGTCGTGCTGAAAGTGGAGGTAAGTTATACACTGCAAGGATAGGTTACTTCACAGGATGGGGACTTATCGTTTTCGGGATTGTGCTGGAAGCAGAGGTAAGTTATCCACAACAGAGGTAAGTGATTCACAACAGAGGTAAGTAATTCACAGACTGGGACTTTTCGTTCCTCTTCAGGGTCGTGCTGGAAGCAGAGGTAAGTTATTTACAACAGAGGTGAGTAATTCACAAACTGGGACTTTTTCGTTCCTCTTCAGGGTCGTGCTGGAAGCAGAGGTACGTTATTTACAACAGAGGTAAGTAATTCACAGACTGGGACTTTTCGTTCCTCTTCAGGGCCGTGCTGGAAGTAGAGGTCGATTATACAACACAGAGATAGGTTATTTCTAAAGATTATCTCACCCAACGCTTCTCCGGACAGTGGACTCTCAGGGCGGCAACTGTGCACAGTGTACCTGGGGCCCCTTGGGCATCGTGGGGACGTCGGGTCGGGGCGCACGGAGCCGGACGTTTCCCTAGCTCCTCCTCCTATACGGTTCCAAGGGTACTGAACTGGGGCGAACTCTTGAAGAGGCTCCGTATGCAGATAGTTAGTATATGCAGATGTGCACAACAATGACTCTTAGTCCAAACAGTAAACACCAATCGCTTACTCACACTGATACACAGGTCTGCTTCACCACTGCCCTCTCTCAGGATCGGTGAGGGCTATCGCTGGCATACAGGAGACCCTATTTTGAGTTGCCTTCCCTTGCGTTGTTCTGATCCCAACGTGCTAGTATCTCTCCACGATTTCGCTGGACTGGGAGCGGCTTCTGTCACTATAAGCACAGCACCACACTACAAGCTTTAGTGTACACACACAAAATGAAGACCAAGACTCACCCACAGCATTTCGCACACACTTCACGGGAACTAAGGACTTGGCCAACTCAACCCAGGTCTCTCGTAGGGTTGGTTGGGCGTTGTTCTCAGTACAAAAAGGGAAAAGCTCTTTGGTATCGTCGTCGGATCTCCCAAATACTCTCAGTTATACTTCTCTCAGCTCGCCCACACTTCTCCCACCAGTGGGGCCAAACTTCTGAATCGTCAAAACTCACAACATCGGTTAGGTAAATATATCCACTTCAATCATTAGTTAGTGCGCTGCATTCGAATTACTCACATACAATGGGGTTCGTTCCACATAGCAGATTTTTCCCACGTATACTTCAATGTTACTCCCCGGCCCACCCACGCTTCTCTCCACAGTGGGGCCGTAGCTATTTAATAGACTCACAACAAATGTCAGGTAATTCTTTCTTCTCAATACTTCGTATTATGACTGAACTGTTACTCACACTTCGCTGGTGACTCTCTACCGATCTTTCTCTCCTGTTAAAGCTTCTCCGTTTTCATCGATCTCCGTAGCTGTTAGCTCTGGTGAGTAATCCTCAAGGCACCTTCATATGGCATCACATCCGTATTTCAACATCAATATTAGTCTTATACTCAGCCCAGTAACGTAGTTTAATGATACTCCTTTTCACCCAGTCTACTTCAACCTCTGTTTCCTCGATGAAGACCGCAGCCAGCCTTCTGCTTTCTCTCCCAAGGGATCGGTTTCGACCAAACACACGGGTCTGCACAGCAGCGAACAAAGCACACACAAAGCACCCCGTTTGCGTTTTCAGAGGCCTTTTTATCCTCCGCTCCTCCTCTTCAATGACCTATTGGCAATCGCTTTTCTTATTGCCCGCACCTGTACCCAATACGGTTTGATTTGTCTTCGGGGGAACACCGGAAGTTCCAGTGTTTGCAGTTTGTCTTCCGGGCGGAACCCATCATCGGGCGGAACCCATCTTCCCTACTTTTGGTTCCGCCCCCACAAAACGTCACCCGGTGACACATGCATGGCACGGAAGGTTCCCCTGCTTAAACCAGCACATGTCCAGGCCCGTCTTAAGTTTGCCAATGACTATTTGGATGATCCAGAGGAGTCATGGTAGAAAGTCATGTCGTCCGATGAAACCAAAATATAACTTTTTGGTCATAATTCCATTAAACGTGTTTGGAAGAAGAAGAAGAATGATGAGTACCATCCCAAGAACACCATCCCTACTGTGAAGCATGGGGGTGGTAGCATTATGCTTTGGGGGTGTTTTACTGCACATGGGACATGGCGACTGCACTGTATTAAGGAAAGGATGACCAGGGCCATGTATTGCAAGATTTTGGGGAACAACCTCCTTCACTCAGTTAGATCATTGAAGATGGGTTGATATATTTTCAATGTAAACATACAGAAAATTTGTCTAAATGGTCTAAATGATATACATAAATAAACTAAGCTTACATATTAAGATAATTTCTAACAAAAATATTCAAACGCTGAATCTAAAGCAAAATAGGCTCCTACAGTATGTAAAATAGCCCATCCATATCATTTTATTGTTTGACTGTTCAGTACTGTTCATATTTACATTTAAAAAGCAGACATAAAAGTAACTTAAAAGTTACTTTCTCTGGTAACTAATTACTTTTGACATACAGTAACTGGTAGAGTAATTCAATTACTTTTAAAAGAAGTAACTAGTAACTGTAACTAATTACTAATTTTCAGTAACTTGCCCAACACTGGTCTTTACTGAAGTCTTTTGCCAGCCTTCCAGCAAATAAATAATTTATCTTGACACATTTGGTGGCATCTGCCTCAAGTGGTTGTCGTTTTCTCTCTCTCAACTTCTTGGCCCCTCCTTTACGCTTAGAGATTTTATTCTTTAACACAGCGGTTCCCAAACTTTTTTTCCTGCGCACCCCCTTCTATGTCCCAACCGGGTTGGGGTACCCCCAATCCCCACTTAAAAAAAATAAATAAAATGCAACAAAGCTTTGTTGTCTCACCATAAAGACTCATGTTTAATCATGTGCAAATAACCAGGGACGTAAAAAAGTCCTACGTCGGGCTTAGCTACGTCCAACATTGTGAAAAATATTTACTCCTGTTGCACCATCTGAAACTATGACCAAAAGCAGCTACACTTGGCTCAGTAGCTGTCTTTTATGTTTCTATCAAAAACTAATAAATTATAGTTTATTTTTATTTAAAATAAAAGTGATTACAAAGGAAATGCTTACTTTTCATATTTTTTTATTCATTTATTGTATGGAAAATCCCACTTAAAGAAACAGACCGCCATTACATTTTTCTTCTTGCGCACCCCCTGGTGGTAGCTTGCGTACCCCTGGGGGTGCGTGTACCACACTTTGGGAATCCCTGCTTTAACACATTGAATTTCGTTGCACATCATCACATCACTGCAGTTGTAAAACGGACGCTTTTCAAGGGTAGAACATGATTCTGATTGGTCAATGCTCAGTAAGCACGTCACGTGTGCTCATCACAGGTTTAGACCTGTCAGTCTCGCAGCTTGCATCAGCTTCATGCGGCTTCATAAGAGAGAATTGGACTATACAACAATATACTTACAAATATATTTACGATTAATAATGATTTAAAAACAAGATACATAACGCACTGGCCCAACCAGACTGCGGCCCACCAGGAATCTCCCAGTAGATCCCATGGCCAGTACATGCCTGCATGAGTCTATTCTTTTTTTTATTCATACAAGTCTTATGTTTTTTGGCAAAGTTAAAATTTGAATTCCATTACTTATATATTTATATAAAATTATAAGATGATTTGCACCCCATATAATGAGTTTGACCTTATCCTTTCTGGTATTCATGCTTTGGAAAGAAGTAAGAAGCGGCTTGACACACGTTTTCAGATGCAACTTGTGAATGGCTTCTTAAAAGTTCTAGTTTTACTATTTACTCATGAAACTGAGTAAATAAAAATCTTTTTGCGACCGGATTATGTTAGATGTGATGATTGTAGATGCAAGCCGCAGAGAGTTCGCAACATAATTATTCAAGTCATTAAACAATATCATTATTACCAATATTATTATATGCACAGCAGGTAAAGATTATTGAACTAAAAATAAAAAACAAGCATGTGCGTGTTACAATTACGAGTCGTTTTATAAGATCACATTTCCGCATTTATAAAGCAGATAGGGACTCATAAGTAGGCTAGCCCATAAAGCACTGCTGCGTGAGATTTTGTTGTTGTAAAACGCACATGAAAATATTGAATGTTTGTAAAGTCGTTCTAACCGTGGGTTCACACCAGCCGCGTCTGAGGCGTCAAAATCGCGTCTACCGCGCCTAGTTTGCCACTTGAACAGTTTGAGTTAAGACACTTCCTTCGCGCATGAAATTCTAACCATCGAGACATTCACGCGGAAATTTGTCTCATGGGAGGGGCTTCTGCGACTTCGCTTTCTTTCTATAATCACGTCACTACTAGAGCAAGCCCCTGATTGGTTAACGTGGCACTTTTGTCTGCCAAAGTCAACATTTTTCAACTCGCGTGTTTGCCACGGCAACGCTCAATTCGCGCCATTCACGCGAACTAGACGTGCAAATGAGGCGGAATCACGTCTAGCGCGTCGCACTAAACGCCTCATTTATGCCGCGAGACCTCCAGACGCGCGTCAACATGTCTTTACATTGACTTAACATGGAAATCACTCGCACTTGATGACAACAGACTCACAGTACGATTGGGCGGGGTTAAAGAATGATTGGCACAACATTTTTTAAATTTGATTAAAGTTTATTAGAGCACATGAATAAAAAAAGACTCAGATGGATGAATTGTTTATAATAAACATATAATATGCAATATTACATAAAAAAAAGAATAGTCAGTTTTTGTTTCATTGGGACTTTAGGTGCTAAGATCAATCGACTAGTCTACTAACCATACCGTATGATTTTAGAAATAAAACTGTTATTTTCTTAAGTACTTTATCTACATGATCGCTGTGGTCTTGTTGTAAAACACTGTAAATGTTTGGACTACAATACGGTTCTTTAAACATCACATTATCATTTAAAATATTTCTGCACATCAGGGGCAAAGGAAGCAGGCTAGTTGTTTTGTTATGTGTTTGTTTATTCTTCATATGACCTTTGTATTTTCATAATGTGAATATTATAGAAATGATTATCCTGTTATCTGCTGTCAATAAAAATGCATAAATAAAAGCACATTTAAGACACTCTTGGATGTTTTGAAGTGACACAGTCTTTTCTTCAGATGAAGACCAGATGTCACTGCTCGTCTGTTGTGGTTTATCTGCTCGTAAAGACAGCAGCTTAGCGTTTCAAGTTTTATTTGTCAAGTGTACAAATGTCAGTGTACACGATATCAAACTCTGCTGGCATTAAATTAAAGGGTCAACTTGGATCACATGAGTAACCTCTACCAATCAATAAAAACAATAACAATAACGTCAGGGTGTGTAGACTTTAGGTGCCTATGACATCAAAGTACCGTGAGAGAGCTTCGAGAGCAGACTGCACCGTATGGTTTCTCGACTAGATCTCGCGATACTTGATGTCATAGACATGTAGGCCTGCGCAACGCTACATAATGTCAAACACATATTTCTTTACGTTGAACTGCCACAATCTAAAATTAGATTTGAACATAGCATTGATATTATTAACACAAAAATTTATTGTAACCT
Source organism: Misgurnus anguillicaudatus (assembly GCF_027580225.2). NCBI lineage: Eukaryota > Metazoa > Chordata > Actinopteri > Cypriniformes > Cobitidae > Misgurnus > Misgurnus anguillicaudatus. Next base: position 30,690,280 of record NC_073342.2, read on the forward strand.
AACTGTTTTTTCATCTGGAAGCTACAGAAAAATAATTTTTATTTTAGCAGTTTATACATCAGACTTGCCTTAAAGGGGCTTTCATTCACTTATTAATCAAAACGTATATTGCATTGTTTAATAAAAGTATAATTAAAAGCAGGTGTGGGCAGTACTTAGTATTTAATCTAAGTATTTAACTTAAATTAAAAAAATTCCCAAGACAAACACTCTGATAAAGTACAGATGCTTGGAAAATGTAACTTAGACTTAGTGTCTACTATCCACCTCTGATAAAAAGGTTGTTAATGTTTGTTTATTTCAATGACAATACATTACTCATTCATACATTAAAATAATTTATGCTTTAACCATTATTTCAATTTTCATGAGCAATTCTGTCCCCTCAGCAGCTCGAGATTTCCGGGTTGTGACATCGGCGTGTTTTGAAACCTAAGTGGACAGCCGACAGGTGTTTTCGGTTTCAAAACACACCGGTGTCACAACCCGGAAATCTTGAGCTGCTCCGACTCCGGGGGGAGTCTTGTGCAACTCCTTGCCGCGTAGAATATGCGCAAATATTAGACGTATTCGACTTCATGCGGGGCCGGAAAGCAGACAGGCGGATGATATGACGTCAAGATACCGCGAGAGCGATTCGAGAAATCATACAGAGAAGTCTAAATCGAGTCGCTCTCGCGGTATTTGACGTCACCCGCCTGTCAGTTCTTGTGGCGCCGCATGAAGTGGCATGACGTCACTTCTGCCGTTGTTTCACACTACTGCTGACATAAACACCTCATATGAGGATTGATTTGGAAGAGCAGCACACGGATCAACAGCGTTGGCTTGTAGCACTAGAAAAACATGGTTGGTGGTTATTGACGGCATGCGAGCTAATGGTTAGCAGTACTAAAGTGGTTATGCTTGGGTCAGTGTAGAAATCACTGTTTCGTTTCCCTATCTCTGTGCTGTACGAGGATGGCCGAGATGTTTTCTCGTTTGAGCGTGTTTAAGCTTGCATGGAGCGGCATGAAAGCGAGCAGGAAAATGACGAATCGTGCTGCTAATTCTGCGCAGATGATACGCCGCTACAGCACAGTGAGTTCACGCGTTTTATTAATATTTACTAAGAAACCATCATAAAGGAAACATAAACCAGTAATAAACGATCTAGCAGAAAGAGCAGACACAACAGGGCTTATGTTTTCATGAGTATGGGGTCATGTGTTTGTGTGATTTTTCCGTGTAAACATTTAGTAACGTTAAGCTGCCTAGATAGCATTTTTTGGTTGCACGCGCATGAAATGACAAACATGCGAGCATTTGTGATCTAGCTAGGCAGCTTATCAGTTAGTGAAACAGGCAAACAATATAGAAAGAGCTTGAGATCATTAAATCATTGAATACACGTGAACTTTAACCTATAATTATTTGCCATGTCATGTTCCCCTAAATAACACAAGGGGTTGTAGTCAAAGTTTCACCTTTCTTTTGCACGAAATGAAAGGGCAAAGGGTAAAAGGGTGTGTTGTTTCAAAACAATCATACATCACTTTGGGCTGGTGTTGTTAAAGGGGTCATATCAACCTAGTCACTTAGTTTTGGTAAACCATTCTCTTCAAGCGTGTGAAATATGCTTGTATGAGATGAGCAAATTCTTCACAGAATCGATCACTGGTGATCGTGCGAGATGAAAGCCGGTTAAAAAAAGTGTCCGAATTACGTCTGACTTGTTCTGATGTCATGCGACTTTGAAACATTTATGAATCTTTTATTTCGAATCATTGGTTCGGAGCATGTTTGGTTTGGTTTACTGAAACTTTAAAAGGACACACCCCAAAACGGCAGATTTTTGCTTACACCTAACATTCTATAATAAATGATCTGTGGGGTATTTTTTTTAGCTCAAACTACACATGTACTCTATGTATTGATAGCAAATATTTGTTTTACATCTTAAAGGTGACATAGAATGATTGAACGAAGTATTTATCCTTGTTCTGTGATGTGACATGTAGACAAAAAAAATTGTTTGGGTCTATAATGCCTTAGAAGCTTCCTAAAAACCTATCTCAAAAAGCTCTATTAGAAGGAGGAATTTAAACAAGTGGTTTTGCACCTATTTGGCTCCCCCTACTGGCTTAATTTGCAATCTCATTACTGATTGGCTGACTTTGCTGCCACTCAAAAAATGTAGCCATTTATTTTAAAGTGGAGGTGCAGTTAGATGCCTGTGATGTCATATGATGGCATCAGTTTTTCAGATATGGCTGTTTTCTGGCTGACATTTCTAAAAGAGGAATATCTATGAGACTGAGATGTTTAGCATGTTTAGCACTTGTGAATGTGGGTAGACTACCATTATTCAACAAAGACAAGGTAAAATGTTTTTTCATTCTCTGTCCCCTTTAAAAAAGTCTTGTTGTGAAATGTCCCTTCTAAAGTTCTGGGTTGGTAACGTTGTAGGTTCAGTCCATCATCATCATCCTCATTGTGTCTTTGATTAAGGTTGACATCAAGTTTCTCCAAAAAGACTTGTATTCAAGTGTTTTTAATGATCACTACCTACTAAAACTTGCCGTTATTTTTGCTTTGAGGACAATGAAATTATTCGTATCATGTGTGTTAACAGAGCACGGTTTATTTGGGTTTCTCTTTGACATCGATGGAGTATTGGTACGCGGGCGGACGCCCATCCCTGCTGCTAAACAGTGTTTCAGAAACCTGGTGGATGGGAACGGAAACTACAAGGTTCCTGTGGTGTTTGTGACAAATGCGGGGAACAGTATGCGACAAACCAAAGCAAAACATCTTTCTCATCTTCTGGAGGTGGATGTGAGTCTCATCTGATGGCGCGTATTTACACCTATCAGATTGCCTTTGCTTATTTTAACATTTTATGCATACTATTTTATGCATAACAATATTTAGGATGTGTGTTTTTGATCTCTTTAAACAGGTGTCACCAGACCAGGTCATGTTGTCTCACAGTCCTCTGCGGATTTTCACTCAGTTTCACGACATGTGCGTCCTGGTGTCTGGACAGGGACCCATTGTAGATGTCGCACACAAGTATCCTTATCTCCTCAGTTTCCATTCAAGTTGATCGAGTAACGTAACGCATTACTTTATAAATGTACACATTAATATTTGAGTAATTTTTTTTCAAAAAATTAATGCAAGTTACTTTTTTTAGTTTAATTAATTTGATTAAAAAAATGATGTATTGAATTAAACTAAACATAGTCACATTATGCACTCTATGCGTACACGCTTGTGTGGGAACTAAAAAGTAATGCAAGCATAACTTTCCATGAAAAGTAACTAAAAAGTAACGCAAGCATAACTTTCCATGAAAAGTAACTAAAAAGTAACGCAAGCATAACTTTCCATGAAAAGTAACTAAAAAGTAACGCAAGCATAACTTTCCATGAAAAGTAACTAAAAAGTAACGCAAGCATAACTTTCCATGAAAAGTAACTATAAAAAGTAACGCAAGCATAACTTTCCATGAAAAGTAACTAAAAAGTAACGTAAGCATTACTTTCCATGAAAAGTAACTAAAAAGTAACGTAAGCATTACTTTCCATGAAAAGTAACTAAAAAGTAACGTAAGCATTGCTTTCCATGAAAAGTAACTAAAACGTAACGCAAGCATTACTTTCCATGAAAGTAACTAAAAAGTAACGTAAGCATTACTTTCCATGAAAAGTAACTAAAAAGTAACGTAAGCATTACTTTTCATGAAAAGTAACTAAAAAGTAACGTAAGCATTACTTTTCATGAAAAGTAACTAAAAAGTAATGCAAGCATAACTTTCCATGAAAAGTAACTAAAAAGTAACGCAAGCATAACTTTCCATGAAAAGTAACTAAAAAGTAACGTAAGCATTACTTTTCATGAAAAGTAACTAAAAAGTAACGCAAGCATAACTTTCCATGAAAAGTAACTAAAAAGTAACGTAAGCATTACTTTTCATGAAAAGTAACTAAAAAGTAATGCAAGCATAACTTTCCATGAAAAGTAACTAAAAAGTAACGCAAGCATAACTTTCCATGAAAAGTAATTAAAAAGTAACGTAAGCATTACTTTCCATGAAAAGTAACTAAAAAGTAACGTAAGCATTACTTTTCATGAAAAGTAACTAAAAAGTAACGCAAGCATAACTTTCCATGAAAAGTAATTAAAAAGTAACGTAAGCATTACTTTCCATGAAAAGTAACTAAAAAGTAACGCAAGCATAACTTTCCATGAAAAGTAACTAAAAAGTAACGTAAGCATTACTTTCCATGAAAAGTAACTAAAAAGTAACGCAAGCATAACTTTCCATGAAAAGTAACTAAAAAGTAACGTAAGCATTACTTTTCATGAAAAGTAACTAAAAAGTAATGCAAGCATAACTTTCCATGAAAAGTAACTAAAAAGTAACGCAAGCATAACTTTTCATGAAAAGTAACTAAAAAGTAACGCAAGCATAACTTTTCATGAAAAGTAACTAAAAAGTAACGTAAGCATTACTTTTCATGAAAAGTAACTAAAAAGTAATGCAAGCATAACTTTCCATGAAAAGTAACTAAAAAGTAACGCAAGCATAACTTTCCATGAAAAGTAATTAAAAAGTAACGCAAGCATAACTTTCCATGAAAAGTAACTAAAAAGTAACGTAAGCATTACTTTCCATGAAAAGTAACTAAAAAGTAACGCAAGCATAACTTTCCATGAAAAGTAACTAAAAAGTAACGCAAGCATTACTTTCCATGAAAAGTAACAAAAAAGTAACGTAAGCATTACTTTTAATATTGTAAACTTTTCCCAACACTGACTATATCATATACAAACTTAAATAAACATTTTAATGTATGTAATTTACATTAATAAGTTCAAAGATGGACATTTTGACATTATTTTGGGTGCAGGATTCAAGAAATGATCTGTCCATATTATGGGAGAATGCAAGTACACATGGGGTGTGGCCTTAATGGGCCTTCAGTAAAAGCAGTGTGCATGTGACTGAGGAATGTGCAGGGTAGAGATTTAACTAAATCTGCATTAAATCTAGTTTTTCTAAACTATATTTAAATTTCCTGTTATAGGTAACTCTGCATTTTCTTTTCAAATTCCCAGTTTATTCTCATTAATTCTCGTTTATTCCCATGTATTCCTGATAATTCCCATGGAACATTTCCAGCCTTGAACATTTTTGAAAATTTTGCAACCATAAAAACACATCATGCATGCTATTGCATGGATGGGCTTAAACAGTTAAAAAAACCTGGATATTCCTCCTAGTTATTATAGGAGGGATCTGCACAACATATAGAGACAAAAATATCCGGCTAGGTCAGGTGGCCTTTCTGTGTAGAGTTTGCATGTTCTCCCTGAGTCAGCGTGGGTTTTCTCCGGATAATCCGGTTTCCTCCCACAAGCCAAAAACATGCAGGTTAGGCAAATTGGAGATACCAAATTGTCCCTCCCCAACCTGTGTCTGGATTAACTTGTCTGGATAAAACTGGATTGACTTGATTGTATCGATTGACCGGTTCTCGCCATGAATATAGCCATGGATGCTGGAAAGGCGTAGAATAAATAAAGTACCTAAATAAGGAAGTACCCAAAAAACACCCTAGCAACAGCTTGGTAACCACCTGCATCATATTAGCATCATGCATTCCTTCTGAAAACGTAAAAATCTTGTAGTGGCATGTTGTTGAAGATGTTGATGACCATCACACATCATTAGGGTTGTTAAGATGAGGAAATTTGGAAATATTCCAAGTTGGAAACATAAGGAATTAAAGGAAATTATTTGAAAAAATGTGGGTAAATAATACAAACAGACAGTATCACTTCCTTGACATCTGACTCATTTTGCAACCTTACACATCATCTAAACATGTCATATCATAGAATATGTGTTTTTACGTTCTCTTTTATATCTAGTTAATCCTTGACAAAATAAACTCCAGTTTAGGTTTTAAGAACGTTGTGACCATTGATATGCTACGGGAAGCTCATCCTCTCTTGGACACGGTGGATCACAATCGCAGACCCAAAGAATTGGTGAGGAGAAGTATTTCTAATAATATACATCACTGGTAGTTTTTATCTTTACTTTGAAGTTTCTGCCCAAACCTCTGACCCTCACTGACTTTATGATGTATGCATTATGTCACAGAATCCCCCATCTAAGTATTTACCACCAATTGAAGGTAAGTCAACCCACTGCTTCACTTTCTTTACTAACACTTTGTTTTGTCTGTCTGATCTGTAATTTGCCTGTAATTTCAGCCGTAGTCCTGTTTGGTGAGCCTGTCAGGTGGGAGACCAACTTACAATTGATTACTGATGTGCTCTTGACCAATGGGAGGCCAGGAAACCCTGTGACATCACTGAATTACCCTCACATCCCCGTACTGGCCTGTAATATGGATCTGCTGTGGATGGCCGAGGCAAAGAACCCACGGTTAGTAGTGGTAACGCTCGGTTATTTCAATCATATATATATATGCATTTAGAAGATGAGGACTGATGACCACTGATGTTTCTGTCATTAGATTTGGTCACGGCATGTTTCTCGTCTGTCTGGAAAATATCTATAAGAAAATAACCGGCTGTGAGCTAAAATATGAAGCTCTTATTGGAAAACCCAGTTTGGTGACTTACAACTATGCCGAGGTGCTCATCAGAGAACAGGCAAAAAAGTTGGGCTGGACCCGACCTATTGAAAGACTTTATGCCATTGGTGAGTCTTTATACTGTATGTCAACTTATTGACCGTTGACTGTATTTCATTGCTTTGGTTCATTTGACGCGTGTGTAATGTAGGGTTCACACCAGATGTGGTAGAGGTGGTTGACATGTTAAGTCAATGCGAAGACGTGATTAGGCATTGCGTGGCGCGCAAATTGAGCATTGCTGCGAGAAATGCGCAAGTTGAAAAATTGAACTTCGGCAGATTAGGTCCTTCAGGACCTTGCTATTATAGTGACGTGATTACAGGAAGCGAGCAAAGTCTCAGCGGAGTCGGAGAAGCCCCTCCCATGACTCGAGTTTCCGCGTGAATGTCTCTCATGACTAGAATTTCACGCGCTAATGAAGCAAGTAAACTCAAATGTTTCAATCGTCCAACTACGCGCGAACAGTGCATTTTTTGCCGCCTCTACCGCATGTGGTGTGAACGCAGCAAAAGTGTTTAAAATCTGATTGTAATGTTTGTTTACATGTACATTCTATATAATCCCTACCAAACGTCTGTGCAAGTGCACAGCTAGGGTTGCCAGATTTGCATATCAAAAAACAAAAAAATTTAATTGTTACGTGCAAAAATCCTTGATCTTGCGGCAAGTTTTCTAAAAAAAAATTCAATGGAATATGCACGATATTTATGCAATTTTATGTGATAAAATTTTCGGAATTTGCAAAAATTGTTTGCAGTTTTTTCAGATTTTCAAAGATGTTCACGTTGCGTAATTACGTCACTTCCTAACATTCCCATGGCAACAGGGGACATGGCAGCGCTTGTGTGAAGTAAATGCAACAATTTTCAACTTTTTCCCCTGCTTAGATATATGCGAGGATTGAAATCATGCAAGCCCTGCATATTTTGCAGGGGGAAATCTGCAATTTATGCGGTGAAAGTGTGGCGTATTTGAAAAAATGCGCCCCCCCGCATAAATATGTGGACTTTGGCTGATTATGCATTGAATCATACGATCGCATAATCACGTTTTCTGGAGGGACTGTATAACTTGTAAATGAAATCCTGTCATCTTTAACCTGCAGGAAAAAATCAACTTGCCCAAATCCGAACAAAAAGCAGAGGACTTGGCAACGCAGCGCATAGCATCTCTCTTTAAGTTCACGCTTTGTCTTTTGCTGCGTTCAGACCAGCCGCGATAGAGGTATCAAGCACGAGTGATAAGTAAATGTAAAGACGCGTTGATGCGCGTCTGGAGATCTGGTGGCGCGGTAGACGGGATTCTGCCACATTCACACGTCTAGAGCATTGCCGCAGGAAACGCGCGGGCTAAAATTTTTTTACTTTGGCGGAAAAAGGCGCCGCGTTAACCAATCAGGAGCTTGCTCTAGTAGTGACATGATAACAGGAAGCGAGCGGAGTTGCAGAAGCCCCTCCCATGACGCGAATTTCCGCGTGAATGTGTTGATGACTAGAATTTCATTTGCGAAATTAAGCGAGTAAACTCAAAATGTTCAAGCAGCAAACTAGACGCAGTAAATGCGAATTTGACGCCTCAAACGCGTCTGGTGTGAACCCACGGTCAGGATAAATGTTCAGAGTTGAGTTGGAGAAAGTTGTTCTTAAGTAATTTTCAGTTATAGGCAAAGAAAACAGTTTATGAAAGTCGCAACGCAATTTTTTTTGCTTTATACAATGTTATGAAACGCGTGAAAACGGCATATTGTACAGCTTGTGACCCAATTAATGTGTGTTTCCATCGCCTTGCTATTGCATGTTTGTGTGATGAGAGTGATGTAATGTGTAAATAAGAGGTAAATATAAGACATAAGCACAATTTTCCTGCGCATGTTAACAAGGTAATTTTTCCATCCGAGTGAGAAAATTCATACACCACCCCTTTTCACTGCAATCAAAATTTGCATCCGACCGACCTCAATCGTATTTATTTAAAGTGTTAAGGTGAAAGCTTTTCAATCCGATTGAGCCATCAATACCATTACAAACAGATTATTTTAAGTCAAGTCAGCGTTAAAAAGAACAAACCGAGCACCATAATTGAAACTTTTCCTTTCTTTTATTTTAACGTTTAAACTTTTTTGTCTTTTCACATTGTTCGGCACTTTGTTCAACCTCAGGTTGTTAAAAAATATGCTTATAAATTGCTTCTCCCATAGTGACAACCCCATGACAGACATATACGGTGCAAACCTCTACAACCGTTACCTCAAAGCCATGAGTCGTACCCGTGCCCAGGCGCAAGCCCACAGCAGCCCATCCGGCCTCCAGTATGAAGTGATTGACGATGTCAAACAGTCTGGAGAGGTGTCCGTCGGAGATTCGTTTGAGCACCGTCTACCCGAGGGCTGCACCTCTATCCTGGTCTGCACGGGCGTTTACAGCCACGAACAGCAGGATGTGCCGTCTGACCCTGACGCGACGGTTACGGAGCAGCATATTTTTCACGGTCACCGGGACTTCCGATTTGATCCCAGCCTGACCCAGCCGGCCTTCATCGTCCAAGACGTTCAGGAAGCAGTGGAGCAGGTTTTTCAGTTAGAAGGTTGGCCGCTAGAATAAATCCACTTCTGTTGGTCTACACCAGATGCGATCGCTGCGAGGTGACGTGTCGAAATTATATTATAATCAGTGTGCCTGCCTATGCTGGAAGCATCGAGTTGTTACCACATCTTAAATTTTAATCGTTGCATTTCTAATTTAAAAAAGTATATATTTTAGCTGTCTATCTTAAAGTCTTAATTTTTTACATTTAATTTGTAAAATTTTTGAACTTTTGACGATGACATCACATCCATTGATGATTTGGTCTTTTAGTTTTTAATTGCCTGTATTGTTTTTATGCAAGTCATTTTTCCTTGAAAATGAATAAAATTTTACAATTGACATTTTTTGACGTATCTTTGTTTAGCTGTTATTTGCAGCTTCGTTGGCCAGTAAACATTGAGAGATTACGTGGGGCTTTGACGCTTCCAGTATCGACAATCTCAAGGCGACGCGTACCGTTTGCATCTGTCGTAGACTCTGTCCCATATGCTGCCTTCAGATCCGGTGGGCTGATTCACATGTGACATTACTCAGTTGTTTAAACTGTTTGTGAAATTATTTTGTCACGTTAAATGCATTGCAACAATTTTTTACACCAACCCTAACCTTGTTAGCATCAAACGTGAATCTCACATGATCTTAAAGTTAGGATGCATCCTCAAGCACTCCCTTAGTTATGGAAGTGATGTGACTGTCAAGTACGGCAGCTTATACCCGAAAGTGACCTCTGCATTTAACACGTCCCAGTGAGTAGTTCACACGCACACAGAGATATCACTGCACCTGGGGAACATTTGGGGAAAGATGCTTTGCTCAGGGCCACCATTGTTGCAACCTGCCAGCCGTGAGACTCCAACCAGCGACCTTTGGGTTACAAACTGACTCTAACCATTAGGCAACAACTGGGAGTTACAAGTTTTTGCCAATGCCATCAGGTCAAACAAAGCATTGCAGGAACTTCAGCGTGTGTTTAAATCCATAAGCCTGAGATTCATCTGTTAAGCTATACAAGTTAATGAACACAATGTCAATGCAAGTTTTTCACTGACACAAAATTTGTGTGACTTCTTTTGAGAAATGTGTTTACCACTTATTTGTGTGCCGCATCTTTCTTTTTAAGATGGTGCATCAAGTTAACACAACACTACCTTATTGTACCAAGGACAGATTTTCTGCCAATCTTAACTCTCACCGTCATGTCAATGCTGTATCTCTTCTTCAGGTCTGTGCTCTCCATGAACACTCCAAAACATGTGATGTGTTTTTGTTTTTACTTTGTTAGATATATAGATTTTAACACTTTCCCCTATAATACACAGTCTGTTTTTAATAGATCATTTGTTTATATTTTGTGTAACCTATTTCAGAATAAATGTCCCAAATGACTTACTGTAGCTGTAATGTTGTATTGTATACATGTTTACTGTGTTAATTTAATAAATGCAGTTCTTAAATTGTCAGATTGTGTTTGTAAGTGTTTCAGTTCAACTGAAATCAGGTTTAATGATATTGGACCGGACTTGAGGTTTTAATTATTTAATTTGTGGGAAAAGAAATGGTTTTAGTGAAACAACCTTGTATGTATGTAAAGCATTGAAATAATCTCATAGTCATGTCCTGCTTAAACCACTTCACACTATGAAACTAATCATGTAAAAGATGCAGAATACAAATACAAGATTCTGTCAATTTCAACTATTTGGCCTCTTTATTAGATTTTATAGTCATTACATCAAAAAAATTGGTGAAGTTACAATTGCATGCTTTATTATACCATTTAGATTTGTTTAGATATGAATTCATGATTCACTTTGTCATAGATCTCTAGTTTAATAATAGCTTTGCCCACCTTTTACAAAGTTAGTTCAACCTTCGGTGCCTTAGGTGATTCCAGACGCCTCTGCTTCAACTATTTTGCCTCTTTATTAGATTTTAAAGTCGTAAATCAACATCATAAATTTGAGTAAAGTCACAATTGCATGCTATTTTATACCATTAAAATTTTTTACGCAACAATTAAGGTGGGCTATAAATTAAATGTTTTTAGGCTCTTTATTTTTTTATTGTCATGGATCTCTACTTTAATAATAGCTTCGTCTGCATTTGACATAGTTGCTCTTAATTCAACCATCTGTGCCTTGTAGATGATTCCAGACACCTCTGTATTCCCATGGGCATCTTTCCCTTCATACATGCTTTGGTACAGGGCTTTATCACACTCACAGGTATTCTCGAATACCCCGACTCCCATTATGTTGTTGTTGAGGTTGTAGTTGTTGGGAACAGAGAACATAATAGCAATGCGTTCAGTGCACAGCTGATTCTCCATGTGGAAGAGGTCATAGGTCAAGACGCCTACGGCACCGAAGGTGGTGCCTGGAGTTTTAGTAAATGTGCAGACCTCGGTCTTGTTGGAGCTGATTGTGGGCTGAGGAGGATCACAGCAGTACCCACTGGATGTGTAGACCCTTAGAGAAGTTTACAGTTAGTCGATAAACTTCTACAAAGTAACAGGATTTTTCTGGAATAACACATTTGCTCATTTTAAGTGTACTTGGTAGTGTCAGAATTGTTTGGTTTATTCTCAGTGGAAGTTCAAACAATATGAAAGTAAAAACAAATGAACATTTATTTACAAATGAACTTACTGTGGCTTGATGAGTTTGTAGACGTCGCTCAAGTTGGTGATCTGTATCGTGCAGTTTTTGCTCACGGCACCCCCCATGTTGTCACTTTTTCAGAATAAAGGATCATAAAAGATTAGGAAAAACAAAGATTGTTTATCCACGACTGGACAAATGCCTTGGAGAATATACATTTTGCATGTGCTGTATGTAATTTTTACCAAGTCATAAATTCTTAATAAAAGCTGAGCTTCAATTTTTACTCCAAACACACCAATACAACATGCAAAGATATATTTATTTAATAAAATATTCAAGTAAAGATTATTCAAAGTCGGACATCACTCTTGGCCACTACTGCGCACACCAGACAGACCAGATGAGTGCTGTCTACAGTTTTGGTGCTCTAAGATCTTGAATTAAAACCTTGACAGCATGGCAGACACATACAGGCTCCATACAGCTCAAAAGATTTAAACTGTTAGACAAACAGTAAATCAGGAGCTGTAAATCAAGACATGCACCTGCAGACAGAAGCAATGAGACTTTTCACTGTCACTACAACTTACAATTAAAGGTTTATACTCAGTGAAAGCCTTTATTTTAATTTGTGCATTTAAGCTTAAAGCTGACATGTAAACAAGCGTAATAAAAGTTGTACCTCAAGTTTTTAAGCAGAGGTGTGTCCTCTTCTCTACACTCCTCAACACTGAAACAAAAAATTGAAATATTTGTTGAAGAGTTTGAAAGATTGTTAGAAATACTAACTGCTTTCAAAAATATTTATTCCCAAAGCTCCTTTTTGAGAATCACTGAAATTCCAGCGAATAGACCATGATTTCTAAATACCAATGTAAAAGATTAAGGGCTTTTCAAAAAACACTTTCAATGTTATAATTAGGAAGTATTCTGATGAGGGTCACAGAATTGTCTATGGCTAAAATATACAGCTGTAATATGGTTGTAATACACTGTGTTTTAGTTAACATTTTAGTTTCTACGAGAAGTCGCTAGTAGAAAACGTTCTTAAATTAACCTACATTAGTCGACCGGGTGTAGTTAGCCAAGCTAGTACCCAAACCATCAACCCCAGACAGGATGCTGATATATTGCTTCTCTCCGACATTTGCACGTAAAAGTATATATCTCGATATAAAGACCCAAAGACCTTATGATTTTTTCATACTGTGAGGTTTTTCTTGTTTTTTTGTGCGCGCTTTTCCCCAAAAGTGCACAGCTGTTTGTGTCGCAGTCCGTTCATGAAGTGCTGAAATGTCATTAACCACGCCCCTATTTGTCAGATGATTTCAGAATAGAGAACCCAAATAAAAAATGAGAATTGAAATGCAGTAAATCAAATTTAAAATGTTTATTTAAAATCACATCATAAAAAAGATGTCCATGCGCATTTCCGCAGTGTGTTATTTCTGGAAAATGTAGTTACGCGCAAAATAAATCTGCAGGCTAAAATAGGTTTAACAAATGTAGCTATAAATCAAGTACCATAAACGTTTAAAGACTGGCAGCATGTTCCATCATAAAACAGTACATATTTTAAGTGTAGATATTTCATATCGATGATCTGAGAACGCACAAATGACTCAGCAAACGTCTTCCTAAATAAAAGTCACGCAATGGGTTTTGTCCAATAGCCTACAATGAAATCGTGTTTTACATAAGATTTACCTAATCACACTTATTTTCACATTTAACATTAATTGAAATGTATTTAAACATCTTTAATTTAATTTACTAATTTAAATAAAAACATATTTCTATAAACATTTCTATAAATGTGTCTCTATATTCTATAAACTGTGCAGATTATTATAAAGGTTTCAGTATAAAGCTTCACTTACCTTTATCAAAACCCTTCTGACCCAACTGTATCCATGCGCATTTTTAAAGCCTATGTGAAGAATTCCCCTCTCGTCCAGAATCCCCAGGAAAATCCCTTGCACCATTACTGTATATGATTAATAATAAAAGCACCGATGTTTTCATCCCTGCTGCTGTTTAGTGTCAAACATCCGACTGATGGTTTGTGTTTCTATGAGACTTTATGAGGTTTTATGATGTCTGATAAATGTGTTGTACTGTTATTTTGTTAAGTATTTTATCTATACATGATCTCTGTGGTCTTGTTGTTAAACACTGTAAGTGTTGTTGGGACTGCAAGGTTCTTCAAACATCACAATATACATCCTATAAAAATGACTGCACAGGACATACGCTAACAAAGAAACCAGGCCTGTTGTGTTGTTATGTGTGTTTATTATTAATATGACAGTGTACTATATTAAGGAAATGTTTATCCTTGTAAGCAATGATCTGCTGTCAATTAAAAATGCACATTAACTCTTGGATGTTTTGAAGTGACACAATAGAGATGTTAGTTTTGTCAGTGTCTTTTCCTCAGATGAACAGCATGATGTCGTTGTGTGTCTGTTGTGGTTTATCTGCAGCAGCTCGTCATCCTCTGGGTGAAGTCAGCAAAATTGGGAAACTTTTTGATAATCTCTGTATTATATAAAATAATATATTCTACACTATTAATGTTTTAACCCTAAAACAGGCAAGAATTGTATTTTATATAATTTATTTATTATATCATCTGGACTTAAGTAAAACATATTTAAATTATTTTTTTAAATATTGGACATATTCAGGATTTTCTAAGTTGTATCTCACAGGATATGTAACCATATTGAGTTATAAAAAAGGACAAAGTGATTAATTCTTTATTTATTTGCAGCAAAAAAATGTGATTCTGACCTCCCCTCTTGTTCTAAAACATGCCATATGTATATTTTCTAATTCATTTTAAACAATAAACAACAGATCTAAACTAATCTAATCTAAAACAAAACCAACCAATTTGACTAAGAATCAGCAGTTCTGAATGTCTGGTGCTGAAACCTTTTCCTCCAGCTGCAAAAAAAGATAACACAATTTGATAAATTGTTTAGTAATTTATTTATTTTGTATACTGCCTCAGCTACCCGTCAATAGAAACTATATCTGTTTCATGCAGAGTCCTCACATGAGGAAAAGTACCTACATTTCTGCACTGTCACTTCTTCAACCTCCTTTAACCTGGGACTACATAAACCTTTTTTATTCAAAGCAACTTACAGTGCATTACAAGATATACATTTATGAGTATGTGTGTTCCCTGAGTTCAAACCCATGACTTCTGAACTGCTAACCCAATGCTAGAGGAGCACTTATACAGGACTAGGTTTAAGCCCTGTCCAGTAAACCACTCCTCACCTCTCCTGGCAGGTTGACAAAACTTCATCTTCATAACTTGTCTTTGAATCTTAAGAATTTATTGATATCTGCTTTATAACTCACATCCTCTCTCATTCCTTCTAGTTGTGAAGCCCTGAAAAAAAATACAGTTAAAATGCTTAGATGCACACCTAAAATATAATATCAGTATAATTGTCACACCCAGGGGCTGGCTATGCTTTAACTAGAGCCAGGCCCCTTCTCAACTTCCACCTTGAGGAGGTCCCCAAAGCCAACCCAATGACCAGACAACACGAGAACAGGTAAGTATAAAACAATCTTTATTATTTAAATATTTAAAATATACTTGGGGAATGGGGAAAGGGAAATTAAAACTAAGATCAAGCTTTGCCCTCCAGGTGGGCCACAGCCGGGAAATAACGGGGAGCAAAGGGGCAACGGGGGTCCGGGGCGTGGGGCTCAGGCCTGGATCTTGTTATCCGTGGCACGCTCCTTCTTCCTCCTGGAGGCAGAATCAAAAGCCAAATGAGTGTGGGGGGTTAATATTCTGGTAGCGTACCTGGATCTCCCTTGTGGAGGCTTTTCCCTCGTACTTGCACAGCTCTTGTCGCGCCGCTCACTACTTTCTCTCTATCTCTCCACAGGTAGCAGCTGGGGCATAGAGACACAGTTAATTCAGTGTGGATGGTTCTCACCTCTCGGCTGAACTCAGCGTACGGTAAGCACAGGTCTCACTCGATTTCTCCTCGTGTTAATTCACTCTCTCCTTCTTTCTACACAGGTATCCACTTGGACACGAAAGCGCTGTTACTTTGCTTTGGATGGCTCTCACCTCTTGACTAGGCTCAGCGTACCGCAAGTACAGGTTTCCTCGATTTCTCCTCAGATTATTCACTCTCTCTCCTTCTCTCTCCACAGGTATCGACTTGGACACAAAAGCACAGTTACTTTGCTTTGGATGGCTCTCACCTCTTGACTGGACACAGCGTACCGTAAGTACAGGCTTCACTCTATTTCTCCTCGTGTCACTCACTCTCTCTCCTTCTCTCTCCACAGGTATCAACTGGGACACAAAAGCACAGTTAATTTGCTTTGGATGGCTCTCACCTCTCGGCTGGACTCAGCGTACCGTAAGTACAGGTTTCCTCGATTTCTCCTCAGATGCTCCTCATAGACCGACCGGATACAGTGCGTGCTCCGTCTCTATGAATCAACGGCTTAGGAGGTTGGTATTTACAACTGGCAGCAGTGGCGGACTTACAACAATTTGTGAGGCGTCCAATGGGGTAAGCAGTTCCTACGTGGCGTCGGGGGCGAACCCTCTCGACTGCTCGGTGGTGGCAGAGGGGTGGGATGTCACACCGTCTCACCGGGCCGAGCGCTGCCCTCTCCTTGCTGCCGTCAGGCGTTCGAGCTCTGGACAGGGGCGCCCCTTTGTAGAGGCCACGGGACGATGGAATTACTTCACCTCTCTCTCTGCAACAACAGTATTTATGCAATTGAAAACATCAACGATAATAGCCCCAAATCGTACTCACACCTCTGCTGTTTCTTCAGCTCTTCACCGCCACTATTCACATCCGCCCGATGTCTAGACGGGGGGGGGGAATCGTTCCAGGGCACCGTACTATTACTGGAGAACTGAAGCACACTCACAACATATGCTGTACTGAACTAGGCTAGGACCAGCAGCCTCTTTGTCCTCCCTCGAAGAAGTGTATGAAGGCGGGGGTTTATCTGACAGGACACACAGCAATACACAGCAACCCACAGCAATATACAGCACCACGTCAAAAATAAAGGTTTTCACAGCACAAAGACTCACCCACCACGCTCAGTGTACAAAAAGGACACCCGTCTTCCTTCACTTCGCTTAGTTCGGATCTGGCGATGAAATATGCGGCCTAGCTAGTGGTGTCGTCGTTGTGACTGCTTCGGTAAGTACTCCTTCGACTCACCCACCACGCTATGTTAGGGGTAGGGCCGCCCTCCTTCTCCTGGAGGTATCTAACATAAAGCCAGGTTAATATACAGGACGCTTTCAACTTAATCTTGGTACTCACATCAATACCGTTTTCAATCCCTTTTCGCTTTGTCTCAGTTTGCAATGTAATCCGTTCACTTCTCAACCTTTAAGGTTCGCGATGTCTTCACCACCATACAATTCCAGCCTGAGGGAGAGAGAGAGTTAGACAGCCACCAGCAGCGCACCAAACGGGCACAACACAGCGCTTCAACACACACCAAAAAGCTCCTCAAACTGTGATTAAACTTGGCCTTAAGTACTGCCTTGTATAGCGTGTCCTCCAATCACCAACCGCTGTTCCTAACTAGGCACAGGTGCATCGAATTCCCCGATTTTCCCTCTTACGGCGCTACCTTTGGTTCCGCCCCCCCAAAAGATCGTCACCTTGTGACATCATCTGTGACATTTATGATGTTGATTTAGGTATTTAATCCTTTTTTATAACCTAATTGGGCAACATATCTCAGGGGATACGACTATTTCAAGTGGCTTTATGTTAATTTGATTTTGGTCACACGGTCAAGGAAGGGATAAAAGAGAATGTTGGATATGCTCTTCTTCTTCTTCTTCTTCTTCTTCTTGTTTTTGTTTTTGTTTTTGTTCTTCTTCTTCTTGTTCTTCTTGTTCTTCTTCTTCTTCTTCTCTCTCTCTGCTGGTCTATATGAGCTCTGTTCTTGTATTCTGCTCATGCTTTTCTTCTTTACGTGAGCTCTGGGCTTCAGGCCATCAAACTAAGCTTCTCAATAGTTCCTTAATTTCTTCTAAACTTTTCTTTCTTTCTCTGTTCTCTATCCTATCAGGCAATATATCATATATATTGGAAACAGTTATTTGTACATGTATTTTTTACTATTTTATGCATTTATAGTGTAACATTTGAGTTGTATCTTTAAGTCAGTACTATTATTAAACATTTTCACTTATAAATCTGTTGTTTAATTTTGATTTAATGTCAATACTTAACTCCTTCCCCACCATTGACGAGATATCGCTTTAATAAAAAAAAAAATCCCCACTGAATTTTTACGAGAATCTATATTTTCGCTATTATCTACTAGGTGGCGCTCTTACCCAACTTAAAGAGCCAACAATTTTGTTGATGTTTTGATGATTATTTAAACTTTTTGAAACTTTAAAGAGCAATGAATCTGTCGATTTTATTGTTTTATACTGTTGGCTGTTTTAAATGAGTTTGTTTGTTAGATATAGTTTTTTTTTACATTTTCACACTAGTATAATACACAGTTTTTTGTAATAAAATGTATTATTGCATCAACTGTTTTTAATAGTTTATTAATTTATAGCTGTGTGACCTATTGCAGAATAAATGTCCCAAATGAGTTTACTGTACCTTTAATGTTTTGCAAAATGCATTGAAATAATCTCATAGTCATGTCATGTATTTTCATACAAGGTTATATATTTATCTTGAAAAAAGATAAATCCTTTATCCAATACAGGAGTCAATTTCAACTGTTTTACCTTTTTTATTAGATTTTACAGTCACACTTGCATACTTTTTTTATACAATTTATATTTGTGAAAATAAATTATTTTGTAAGGCTAAACTACATTTTTATCTCCGATTGTCATGGATCGCTACTTTAATAATAGCTTTGCTCACATTTGACATTTGAGTTGCTCTTAATTCAACTCTTTGTGTCTTGTGAGTGATTCCAGACACCTCTGCATTCCCACGGGTAAAACTGCCGTCGCTAAGTACTGTGAACTTAAATAATTTACATTTATGCACTTATATTTAAGTAGTGTGAACTTAAATATAAGTGCATAACTGCATATGACTCAATTTGTTTAAATTCACAGTACTCAAATCTGTATGTGTTTTAAAACTTAAATGGTTTATGCAATCGGTTTCCTTAAAGGAATAGTCTACTCATTTTCAATATAAAAATATGTTATTACCTTAACTAAGAATTGTTGATACATCCCTCTATCATCTGTGTGCGTGCACGTAAGGAGAAGGGTATTCCTGCACAACTGGAAGCTGCAGTTTTAGGACCCCAGTTTTATGACCGCAGTTCTATGACTCTACGTTTTTGTGACAACTACCCAACTTGATGAGCAAAACCCTTCATTTAAGATGGACATGGTCAGCAATCAGACTGTGGGTACCGATTTAATAAAGTTTTATTTTATAACGTTTAAACGATGCAAAGTTTAAATAGCGCAAACTGAATTAATAATTAATTCCCCCGAATTAAAAATTTGTGTGCTAGTTTTATAAATTACTACGACATTCTTAGTCCGTGGCCATATTTCATTTCATAAATCCTTGTTGAGTTTAACGTTAAATGACTTCATTAATCTAGCCAGCACATTAATTCAACTTAAAAAGATAATAAGAGCATGTTGATGTGAAGTGTGAAGATGTGTGTCCTGCTCCTGCACATACAAAATCTACTGTATAAAATTCATGCTAGTGTTACTTGTATGGACCCATGTGTAATGGCTTGCTGTTCAGTAGTGCTTTAACAATATATATATATATATTTTTAACATTTTTTAAAGTCCATCATATATGCCCTGTCTGTCCTCCGGAATTTATCATTACAGGAGGCTGAGCGGGTCTTCCTTTCTGGTCCTCAATATGATTACAGGTCAGAATAAAATATGAATTATTTTTACACAGTGCCCAGTGCACCCTTTTGCTACCAATATTTGTCAACACAACAGTGATAACTTCCTCTGATAACTTTTTTAGTGAACGGGAAGAATTTAATCGAAAGATTGAAAAACAATTGAGGAAAGAAAGGAGATCATTCAATTGGTGGGTATTGCTGTTATGTACTTACAAATATTTTGTCTCTGTCTGTCTCTCTCTCTCTCTCTCTCTCTCTCTCTCTCTCTCTCTCTCTCCAACAAGTACATAAGTCTTAAATCAGAGATATATATTTCAGTTGAACATGTTAAACAAATGTTTCTTATTTAACATTCTCTCTCTCTCTAGAGTTCAAGCCTGCAGCCATTCTTTGGTTAGTTTTGCTTTTCTCTTTTGTGGTATGTTATGCAATGTCATTGGTAATGTGTTGAAGTAAGTGTAAAATAATATGAGGCCTTTAATAAATAGGCCTTCTAAAATTAAACAGAGATATTAATTGGGGATTTTAAGGCCTCTTTCCCTCCGATGCTGACTTCTTTAATTGATAATGGTTTTCTGAATGGTTTTATTCCTCAGACTGAGTTTCCCGGTTTTAAGGTGGTTCTAAAAGATTGGGAATTTGATGATGATACAAGTCAGACAAACTTGCTGAAAGGTTATGGGGATTTGGTATTTTCTTGCATTGGGAAAATGTCACAGGTCGGAGCGGACCCAAGATATCTAAAGGGTCACGCCCCTTCCTAGTTCCACCTCGAGGAGGTCCCAAAGCCGCCCCAATGACCAGACACACGAGTAAAAGTATGCTTAAAATAAATCTCTATTAAATTATTTAAAATCAGGGGAAAAGGGGAAAGGGTAGGTTAAAACTAATTTCTGGTGCGCCTCCATGCGTGGGCCCACGGGGACTGGGGTCAGGGTCTTTAGTCTTTTTCCTTATACACGTGGCGCGCTCCTCTTCTCCTGGATGCAGATCACAAAGAAAAGGTTGTTACTGAACTGGTTACCAATCTCACCTAATGCCGGGGGGGCTCCAACAGCCGATGTCAAATGAGATGCCTAATCCTCTTCCCTTTCCTCTCTTCCAGACCCGTCGTCCAGGCAAGTGATGTACGGGGGAGGGCACTTCTCCCATCTAGGTACGTGCTGTAAGCAGAGGTAAGTGGTAACACAATACCGGGACTTTTCTTCCTTCTAGGTTCGTGCTGTAAGCAAAGGTAAATGATTATACAATACTGGGACTTTTCTTCCTTCTAGGCTCGTGCTGTAAGCAAGGGTAAGTGATTATACATTACTGGGACTTTTCTTCCTTCCAGGTTCGTGCTGTAAGCAAGGGTAGGTGATTATACAGTACTGGGACTTTTCTTTCTTCTGGGCTCGTGCTGTAAGCAAAGCTAAGTGATTATACATTACTGAGACTTTCCTTCCTTCTAGGTTCGTGCTGTAAGCAGAGGTAAGTGATTATACATTACTGAGACTCTTTTTTCTCCTAGGGTTATTTTATAAGCAAGAAGTAGACGGCAGACCAAGCACCTAGGGGACCCACACAGTGTGTTTTACTCACGGCCTCCAAGGGTAGGGGAGAACCAGACGTAGAGAACAAACACGTGGAGCCGAACGCTTCCCTGGGTTCTCCTTCGCTCTCGACGTCAAGGATGCGGGACCGGGGCGAACCTTTGAAGAGGCTCCACGCAGAGGTAATTTTCGTCTAACAGCCGTCAACCCAATGGCCCTGCGGCGCAACCGAGTCTGAACTGGTCTACTCACTAGGATCGTCCAGATGCTTCACCGCTGCCTCCTTAATCGTCGGGGCAGAGAACTTTACCACTGCACACCCGAAGGGGTCCCGACTGGCGTACGTCTTCCCTCGCACCCCACAGACCTCAACGGCCTGGATCTCCTCACAACTACCAGAGTCTTGACCACGGCTTCTGTCAAACAAGACACAGCACAGCACTGCAAGCGAAATAAGCGCACACACACAAGTGAAGACAGTGGCTCACCCACAGCACTACACACACACTTCGTGAGTTAAGGACGAAGTCGGACTCGACCCGGGTCGCCGTATGGGTAGTTGACGGGCCTTTCGTGGGGGGTAGGAGTAGATAGAAAAGAGGCACGGGACCTCCTCGTGGTGATTCCGATGATCCCCGGCTCGCCCCCGCTCTCCTCCCTCTTCAGTGGGGCTGAAATGATATACAGCACAAAACAGGTGATACTTCGTATTTACAATACACCATAAACAGCACGGTTACTCACGTAAATGCTTCCTTTCTAGAATGGCTTCCTCGGCTCGCCCACACCTATCTCTCTCTTCAGTGGGGCCGTAAGGATACTCAGCACAAACACAGGTAATACTTGGTATTTACAATACACCATAGACAGCAATGGAACTCACATGAATGCTTTCCTCCTAGGATGATTCCTCGGCTCGCCCACGCCTATCTCTCTCTCTTCAGTGGGGCCAGAATGACACACAGCACAAGGACGGGTAATATTTTGTATTTGCAATACAACTTAAACAGCAATACTACTCACGTGGATGCTTCACTTCTAGGATGACTTCCGCGGCTCCCCCACGCCTATCTCTCTCTCTTTAGTGGGGCTGGAATGACACACAGCACAAGGACCGGTAATACTTTGTATTTGCAATACAACATAAACAGCAATACTACTCACGTGGATGCTTTCCTTCTAGGATGGCTTTCGCGGCTCCCCCACGCCTATCTCTCTCTCTTCAGTGGGGCCGGAATGGCATACAGCACAAGGCCGGGTAATACTTTGTATTTGCAATACAACATAAACAGCAATACTACTCACGTGGATGCTTCCCTTCTAGGATGGCTTTCGCGGCTCGTCCACGCCTATCTCTCTCTCTCTTCAGTTGGGCCGTGGTGATATACAGCACAGCTCAGGTGATACTTTGTGTTTGCAATACACACCATCCAGCGACAATGTTACTCACACCCGTTGGGAAATTCAGTTGCAAAACAACCGCCGTCTTCGCTTCACTTGTTAAGCTAACTTACTTTAGCGTTCTTTCTTCACCCAGTCTTTCGTCTTCCAATCCTTCGTGGCAACCACAATAGACAGCACGGCACACTATCATCAACGGACCACAACCAAACAATACAGTCACAAGCACGTGACAACGGGGCTCCTTGTATAAACAGCCTCCACTCCTTCCTTTCGGCTCCTTCGGCCGTCTTCTTTCCGCTCGCTTTAGCGATTCCCGGATCAACAGCGCCTTCGGAGGAGTGGATGTTTAATTCCGCCCTTGGCGGAGCGGAGCTTACCCCGGAAATCGACTCTCCTCTCTTTGTGTTTCCCCGGTCTATTTATATTGCCCGGCCTCATTTCTCCTCCAATCATGGGTTGCCACATTAATCCTGCGCACCTTTTTCTGATAAGCCCCAAATTCTTGTTGTCAGGGAAACCAGGAAGTGAAAGTGTTCTAAAAATCGGGTCCGGAAACCATCTTCAGGCGGAACCAGTCTCCGGCACTTTTGGTTCCGCCCTCCAATAGTCACCCCGTGACAAAAAAATCTAATCTATACATCTGGGACAATTGAAGCAAAGACCTGATACTAAATGGAGGTCCTTTTTTATCTATTCCTGATGGGATATCTGTTTTGGAGTCTGTTGTATAAACCTCCTATCTCTAAGAGATGTGGGGACCTTCAGTGGAGATTACTGCACTGTATTGTTGCCTCAAACTCTTTTATTTCAAAGCTTAATGAGACTGTTTTACCAATGTGTCCCTTTTGTAATGTACATGACACTATTTTCCATATGTTTTGTGAGTGTTCTCGACTTTGCTCATTGTTTGAATTGTTAGGGGAAATTATTGTAAAGTTGGGTATCCCTTATACCAATACACTATTTTTAATGGGTTGCCGGTATAAGAGGTCTCGGCAGCAACAGTGTACACTTGCCAACTTTTTGATAGGGCAAGCTAAGCTTGCAATTAATAAGACACATCAGTGTAAAAATTCTGGTGAGGATGTAAATTTGGTAACCCTATTCAAGTATTTGGTGAAGTCAAGAGTGATCATTGAATATACTTACTATCGGCATACAAATAATATTCTGTATTTTGAATGGGGATGGGGCTTTGGAGAAGCATTGGTGACTATAAGTGAATCAGGGAATCTGGAATTTAATTGGTAATAGATTTTTGGGAGTACTTTTGGGAGTACTTTGACTCGGCCAGTAACACCCTCCCTCTCCCATTATGAGAGGGAGAAGGGGAGCGGACTTTTCAGGTGAGTCGAAGTACTCCCAAAAGTGCTATTACGCCATAAAATATAGTTTCTCTTTTAACTTCTTCAACCCTGAAGCTATTTTGGGGATTTTCACCAGGATTTGGCCTACCCAATTTCAAAAGCTTCCCATACCCACATGCAGAGGTTTACATACAAAAGTTTGGTATCATTTTACAGGAAACCCTTTGAAGTAACATAAAAGCCTGTTGAAAGTGCTAAACATGGTTGTATGTGTTGTCAGTCTTCTAATAAACACAAAAATAAATAGGTGCTTTCTGATGTTTTTTTTTCTAAAGTTTTTATTTGAAAGTGTATAACTCTGGCCCTGGGTATCTCAGCTCCCTGCAGACAGTTTTGTTTGATTCCACCAATTGTCAGCTTACAGAGGAAAAATGATTTTTTTCTATATAATAATCTATGCAAAAGTTATTTTACTCCAACTGAAGGGAGGAATAATACCCTTTTTGTACACAATTTCTGCCTAAAAATATTTGAAGTGTCCCCATAACCACATACAGTGGAATAAATGCAAAATCTTTATATCATTTTAAAGAAAATCCTTTGAAGTTACATAAAAAGCTGATGTTTGTGACAAATATTGTTATTTATGTTGTTTTTCATATGATGAAACGTTGGGGTTACTTGACTGTAACCTTGTTCCCTGAAAAAGCGGAACGAAATGCTGCGCTGCTAAGCGCTATGGGAAACGTCTTTATTGTTGACCCGCTAAAAATAGTGTGCAAACACGTCAATGAAATTGACCCGGAGGTATTTATAGTCTCGGTTGATGACGACATCAAAGCGTACGTGAAGCGAGACTATAAATTAAATGAAAACAGCTGTGATACTCAGATCTTTTGTCTGAAGACCAGTCCTGGTTCATCTACTGCACGGCAAGACAGCGCAGCATTTCGTTCCGCTTTTTCAGGGAACAAGGTTACAGTCAAGTAACCCCAACGTTCCCTATCAAAAGCTACTCTCAATGCTGCGCTGCTAAGCGCTATGGGGAACGAAAATACCCACGCTGCCGTGCTTGGAGATGTCTGGACCCCTTACGGGTGTGTAGGTGTGCGCACAAAGAACGCAAGGAAATCTCAGACATAAGTAGCCAAACTATAAGTCATGGGTGTGTGCGGAAAGGATACTCCTGCCGCCTCACTAACACCTATAAGTAGAGCAAATAGTTAGTCAGTAGCTTGTGATGTTGACTCGAGGACATGAGAACCTGGAGTGACATGAGCATCCAAGCTATAAAATTTTATGAATGTATGCGGAGAGGACCAGCCTGCCGCATCACAAACGCTCTGTAAGGGGGCACCTCTTACTAGAGCCGTAGAGGAGGCTACCCCCCTGGTGGAGTGGGCTCTCAGCCCCGTTGGCGAAACCTGACCGCGTGCCTCATAGGCAAGAGCAATAGCATCCCTAACCCAATGAGATATAGACTGCTTGGCGGCAGCTGCACCTCTGTTGCGGCCCCCAAAACAGACAAACAACTGCTCTGACCTACGCCACTGGCTAGTGCGGTGGACATAGGCCTGGAGAGCACGGACTGGACACAATTTGTGGTGTAATTCCTGCTCCGACGTAACGAACGGCGGCGGGCAGAAAGTCTCAAGAATGACCGGATGTGCAGCTGAGAAGGGAACCTTAGGCAAGTAATCAGGGTGAGGATGCAGAATGGCCTTCACCATACCTGGGGCAAAATCTAAACAGGATGGCGAGACCGCCAAAGCCTGTATATCCCCAATTCTCTTAAGAGAAGTTATTGCGATTAGGAAAACCATCTTTAGCGGCCACATAAACCCTGAGAGTGGATGGGGATAAACCTGCTGACAACTTTTCCTGCAGAAAACTCAGAACTGTAGCAATCTGGCAGTTAACAGGATCTGCATTATGTGTCATGCACCATGCTTCAAAGACACCCCATTTAAGGGCATAACTCTTTCTAGTGGAGGAGGCCCTAGCACTTAAGATGGTCTCAATAACGTCAGGTGAGAGCCCTGTGCCTCTTAGTTGGTACCCTTCAGGGGCCAAACATGAAGATTCCACAGGTCGGGCCTGGGATGAAATATCGTGCCCCCCGCCTGAGACAGAAGGTCCCTCCTCTCCGGAATCGCCCACGGCGAGCCGTTGAGGAGAGATATTATCTCCTAGAACCATACTCTGTTCGGCCAACGTGGTGCTATCAATAAGAGGCACGAGCCTTGTTGGCGAACTCTGGCTAGGACCTGCGAGAGTAGTGCAACTGGAGGGAACGCATAGAGGCGCTTGTTGGGCCATATATGCGCCATTGCGTCCAGACCCAGGGGGGCTGGGGGACTCAGAGAGAAGTAGAGGGGACATTGCGCTGTCTGAAAAGAGGCGAAGAGGTCCACTTCCGCTCTGTAAAATCTGGTCCATATCTGAGAAACTATGTCTGGGTGGAGTTTCCATTCCCCAGTCAACAACGTCTCTCTGGACAGTGAATCCGCCGCTACATTCAGGTTCCCCGGTATGTAGACTGCCCTGAGCGACAGGAACTTGTCCTGAGCCCAGAGTAAGATCCGCCTCGCCAACCTGTTCAAATTGCGCGAGCGCAGACCTCCCTGGTGATTTATGTACGAGACTGTCGCTGTGTTGTCCACCCGCACTAGGACATGACAGCCCCTCAGTTGGGGGAGAAAATATTTCAGGGCCAGAAATACAGCCATCAGCTCCAGACAATTGATGTGCCAACTGAGTTGATGACCCTCCCATTTCCCTTGAGCTGGACGACCATCTAAGATCGCACCCCAGCCCGCCAGGGAGGCGTCTGTCGTTAGCATCCTGCGACGACAAGTCGCCCCTAGCGTGGGACCCAAGGCAAGAAACCGGGGTCTTACCCACATAGTTAGTGTACGAAGCCCGCGGCGCGTCACTTTTATTAGCCTCCGAGGGTTGGCCCTTGGATGAAACCCTCTGGCTCTGAGCCACAACTGAAATGGTCTCATGTGCAACAGCCCCAAAGGAATCACCGTGGATGCTGAAGCCATGAGCCCTAATATCCTTTGATATTGTTTTACCGTGAGGTCCTGGCCTAGCTTGACTTTGCTCAAGGCATGCTGAATGGTCGCGATCCGTGCGGGAGACAGATGTGCTCGCATCGTAATCGAGTCCCAGACTATCCCTAGATATGTCGTTCTCTGGGCAGGAGAAAGAACGCTTTTCTTGGCGTTGAGTCTCAACCCTAGAGAAAGTAGATGCGCTAACACAATGTCTCTGTGTTGGAGCGCCACCTCTTGTGATTTCGCTAGTATTAGCCAATCGTCTATGTAATTTAGAATGCGGATGCCCCGGAGTCTCAAGGGAGACAGTGCTGCATCCATGCATTTCGTGTATGTGCGGGGTGATAAGGCTAGGCCGAACGGAAGAACCCGAAACTGGTATGCTTCTTCTGCAAAAGCGAACCTCAGGAACTTCCTGTGTTGTGGCAATATTTCTATGTGAAAATATGTGTCTTTCAGATCGATTGTGACAAACCAATCGTGATGTTGAATTTGTGCCACAACCGTCTTGACTGTTAACATCTTGAACTTGAGAGTTTTTACTGTTTTGTTTAAACCTCGAAGATCTAAGATTGGACGCAACCCCCCATCCTTCTTGGGAACCAGCAAGTATCTGCTGTAATAACCCAAGTTTCTCTCTGGGAGGGGAACATGTTCTATGGCCCCTTTCATCAACAGAGTTTGTATCTCTTGCAACAGTACATGTGCCCGCTACGGTCTCACGAAAGTAAATATCACGCCGTTGAAGCGCGGAGGACGACGAATAAATTGGATTCTGTATCCTATGTGTACTGTGCTTATTACCCAACCAGAAATACCTGGCAGAAGTTCCCACGCTGCCAGACTCTCTGATAATGGTATTAGCTTTAATATTTTTTCTTGGGGTGATGTTAAAAGACCTGTTTCCTGAATGACAGCAGGAGAACAGGGGGCCTTTAACTTTTGGCTGGAAACCACCGCCATCCGCAAGCCCAGAGGCAGCGGAGGTGGGGAGGTTTCGTGAGGGCAACGGGACGGAGCGATCGGATGTAAAGCGATATGCTCCGCCCCGCCGATGAGCCCTAGACTGGGTGCAACCGTCAGGACTGCTTTTTCCTATTAATAACAGTCCTGAGGTCTGCCCTGGGGGGCTGTTGAGGGCGGCGAGTCGAACCCCAAGCTCTTTGCGGGGAAACACGATTCGCCACACTCTCCTTCTTCGCGTCCCTTTGCTTTGTAGGACCGGGAAGAGGTCGGATGACCGTGACAGACAGCCCCTCCCCTTGTGCGCGGCGAGGCAAGAACTGCGAAAAAGCCTCTTCATGTTTTTTAGCCTCTGTAAATTTTGTGACGACGGAGTCAACCGCATCGCCAAACAGCACTGACGGGGAAACAGGGGCTTCTAAGAGAAATGCTTTATCTTTCTCCTTTATACCAGACAGATTCAACCATAAATGCCTCTCCGTGCTAACCAAAGCGGACATAGAACGGCCGATAGCGTGAGCTGTTTGCTTGGTCGCACGGAGAGACAGATCTGTAGCCCTACGCAGCTCATCAAACACCTCTTTGTCAATTGTCTCGCCCGCACTCAAATCCTTTAATAAATCAGCCTGATACGCCTGTAACACCGCCATAGTATGCAGCGCAGCACCAGCCTGACCTGCAGATTGATAGGCTTTACCCACTAAAGCTGAGGTTATTCTACACGGCTTCGTAGGAAGGGAAGGTTTCTTTAACGTTGATGCCGAGCCAGGCGAGAGATAACTAGCTAGCGTCTCTTCCACCTGTGGCATCTCTGTATATCCGCGTGCTTTTGCACCCACGATAGTCGAATAAACCGACGTCGAGGGCACGAAAACACGTGAAGAGTATGGTCTCTTCCACGATTTATCTAATTCACCGTGGAGATCCTCAAAGAAGGGGAGAGGCTCATGTTTCGTCCTCTCCTCTTTGCCAGCAGACAGAAACCTATCGCCTAATTTATTTGTTTTGGGCGTCTCTGGTTCGCGAGGCCAGTCAATCTGCAATCTGGCCACCGCACGGGTTACCACCTCGAGAAGTTCCTCGACCGATCTATGATCGTGCGAGGAACGCTCGGAGGCTGGTTTATCCTGATCCGAATCCGGTGTACCGTCGGCGGCACACTGCGTGTGTTTTGGTTGATAACATTGGGAAATACAACAACTTAAAAAAGACAAACCTAAACACATCATATATCATTAAAAAGCTGAGATTCTTGTGATTCGAACGATGTAAACCATTTTAAGATACAGTCAACACAGTCAGTGCAATCAGAGTGTTTGTCAAACAACCAACAACCAAAAAACCAGCTTACAAACAGGGTATGAAAATGAGTAAACTGACCTATAACGCCTTCTTGTAGTCCAAAGATCCATAAAATTCCAACAAAAACGGTGTAGTTACACTCTGAAGGGTCCAGTAAATCCAATTCAGTGAAATATTTAGTCCACAGCACATGTATATGTCAATAAACATCCAAGGAACATAGTAGTATCATTTATAAATAGCCGACAAAGCCACCAAGTCTCCGACGCATTCGGTCGTGTAGCGTCTCTTCACTTGTAAACATTGCAGATTTGTTCATGTCAAAATGGCCGCTGAACTCTGCCCTTTTGATTGACACCTCATTTGAGCGAATAGGTGCTTCTCAGAGGTGACAACAGGCAAGAATACGCAAGGAACGCCCTTGCGCGAGGATGGGACCTTCCCCTATTTGATTGACAATAGATCGATCCTGTCGCGTCAAAGTTTGCAAATGACGGGCGTATCTGATAGCCAATAAGATTCTGAAAAGATTGACACAAAGCTTCCATAGAAAGAAACAAACTGTAACCCGATTGGACGTCCACAAAACAACACAAGAGTGGTTCGCTCTGTGTGCGTACATCCCAACAGTGACTAACGGCCGTGCGCTAAAGCTGCTAACGCTGTGCTAGGAAAGCATTGAGCGTCTAAAAAGTTTTACAATGTCGAAAAGAGCAAGTAAAATAAACTTTTCACTTGAAGAAGTTGTCGAGCAGTGTACCAGGCGTGAGAGTGATTTGTTGGAGGAAGACGTTTCAGACGAAGAGAGCGTTTCCTCCGTCGACTCAGTAGCGGAAGAGATTTTTTGGATGGGGGAGACGTCACTCTCGACAAGTAAGTGCTTTATTGTATTATAAAACATATTTTACTGTTGGTACTGAGGTTTGAGTTTGGATGCGTGTTTTGTTTGGTGAGCCCCTGCACGAGTGGGTTTGTATGCGCTCATGCACGGGTATCTGTGCCCATGTTTGCATGTGTGTCTGTGTGTGCTTCTGCATTACTTTATGCAAGTAAAATAGTAGAATATAGATTATAAGTAAGTGCTTTATTGTATTATGAAACATTTTACTGTTGGTACTGAGATTTGAGTGTGGATGCGTGTTTTGTTAGGTGGGCTCTTGCACGAGTGTGATTGTATGCGCTCATGCACAGGTATTTGTGCCCGTATTTGCGCGTGTGTGTCTGTGTGTGCGTGTCTGTGTGTGCTTCTGTGCTTCTGCGTTACTTTATGCAAGTAAAATAGTAGAATATAGATTATAAATGAAAAAAATATGTGACTCAATGTTGTTGTATCTGTCTTACAGGTGCATGCTGGAGTGGACCTTTCCAATGCCCTAATCAGCTATTATAAACTGATCCACAAAACCCAGAATTGGTATAAGACCTTTTTTATCATTTCTAAGACATTGCCACTGTGAATGCCTTACTGATTTACAAGCATATCACAAAAGGTAAAGGGGAGGTGCCAATGCACCAGAAGGCATTTAGGGAGACACTAGTGAGTAGCTGGCAGCGGTTGCTGACATACCCGCTCCATCGCCCACTTCACACAGAGCACATCACAAGCCTTTGCATATTAGTGGAGACGGCACCACAGTTCGTCTAAGGTGCAGGCACTGCCATGCAAAGACTACTGTAAAATGTTCTTCATGTGATGAGCCTTTGTGCTTTTTGCCAAGCCGTGATTGTAATAACGAGTGGCATGTTGCCAATAACCTGTAATATTGTAAAATTTCTAAATAGTTTTTTATATACATTTATATATTTAGATTGTGGTTTTTCTAATATTAAAAGTATTTAATTACTATAGAACTTGTTTTGTATCTTTATTTTTACAAGTATAGTTTCAAGAATATAGTTTTTTTCAACACCATAAAGTGTTTATGCTTCATTTACTATGTGTCAGCAATTATTGACAGTGAATTTGGACATGAAATAGAGTAGTTCTAAGTGTAACCTTTCATTAGAGCCCAAAAATATGATTGTACATTGAAGCATTCAAGAAAAACAGCATTTTATGGCAATGGTTACAAAGGGCCATTTGGTGTCTCCAAGTGCCCTTTATAGAAGGCCGCCTAGACATAAACTTGGATAAACATGTGAAAAAGACACATTTTCTAAGATATTGTAATCAAATTTGCTTGGTAAAGCTTTGTAAGGCTTCATGCTATGATCCCAATGTGTTTTCCAGCTAATAGCTCCCCATTATTAGTCATCTGCAGGCAACTGTTTACAAAAAAAAGTAGGCTGAATATTTTTTTCCTCTCTTTCAGTGTGTTTAAAATTCTATTACTTTATAACAGTAAGACTTACAGTGATTCTGACTGTATAGAAACAAACCTCAGAGTCTCACCTTTCAAAAGACATCAAAACCATGCATATACTCCAAATACTTCAAGAACAGTATGCAATTTACTTTGGGTATGTTTTTTTTAGGCGTTTTTGCAAAATATAGCAGGATTGCAAAGGGGTTATCAAAGTCCGCAGAACCGAGAGAAAAATCATCATCATAATCATCATCTTTACCCCCCACATGAACCGAAGAAGCACCGGGGTGCGCATCAAGATCATGTGAAGGAATAAATGGATTTGGAGATAAAGCAAGAGAAGAGGACGCGCCTGTCTCTTGCTCATCAGCCAAATCCATCTGGGAGCCCCATGAGCCTAAACTTTTAGGTGCGGTTAAGAAATAATCACGGCGAGCACGGAGCATTTTTATAGAGAATGACTCGCAATGCTCGCACTCATCTGACTGTAAAGCCGTGACTGCATGCTCCTCCCCCAGACACACAAAGCAGTAAGTGTGTGTGTCGTCCTTAGCGATAGCGCGAGAACAAACACACACCTTAGACTGCTTGTGGCTCTTCTTACTCATTCTTTTAACTTTAACTCTTGTAATATCGGAAAGAGAGAAAGACTGCACTCTATCTAGTTGGAATCTAACTCCTAACAAAGATCTCGAGTGGAGTTCAAAAGGTAAGAGATAGTTTTTGATGATTTTTAGATCGTGTAGCACACATACACAGATGTCGGTCTGAAGACAAAAGACCTGAGTATCACAGCTGTTTTCATTTAATTTATAGTCTCGCTTCACGTGCGCTTTGATGTCGTCATCAACCGAGACTATAAATACCTCCGGGTCAATTTCATTGACGTGTTTGCACACTATTTTCAGCGGGTCAACAATAAAGACGTTTCCCATAGCGCTTAGCAGCGCAGCATTGAGAGTAGCTTTTGATAGGGAACACCAAATTTTCTTTTTTTATGTTGTAAATACTGTCTCTGATAGTGTATAACTCTGGTTCTGGGTGCTCTAGCAGACTGCAGACAGTTCTGGTTGTTAGCAGCAGCAGACAGTAAACACCCAAAAAAAGAATGATCTCTTTAGCATGTCGCATTCAAAAGTTATTCTCATTTTACTGAAGGGTGTGAAAATACATTTTTCATATAAATATTATTTTTGTTTTGCACATATAATAAATAGCAAGGGATTATTCATGAACACAACCAAAGAAAATGCTGTGAATGGACTCATTGTTTAGAGTAGGACCTAAAATAAAAGATGGTGTATCATTTGTGGCTATATGTGATATCTGAGGCAGTTCACACTCAAGTTTCACATATGTTTACAAAAGACCATTTTTTACCTCATTATTCATTCAACTATTGTTGGACATGTGTTAATAATAGGACAAAAATAACACTGCAGCCTTATTCCTGAGAGTGAGAGCTTTCAGTTGATATAAGACTTGCCCATGTTTGTCATATTTGAAAAATATGAAATATGTGAATATTAAATGATATTAAAAAATATGGGGGGGGGTGATAGTGTAAATTAAGTGTAACTAACTTTCTTACAGTAAAAGAGTGATGCATATCTGCAGAAAGTAGAGAGTCTAAGCTTTCAAACAGTATCTCATATGTGTTACTGGGGTCCATGACAGACCATTAAAAATTAAAAGAATATTTTATATTAGGCTAAGTCAAAATGATAAATTTTGGACCCGGGACAGGGTCCTAGGGTTGAAGAGGTTAAATCCGCTTAGAAGAGCACTACGTTTTATTTTGTACCACCAAACTTGCTCGTATAACTACTCGTCTTAAATAGGAAAAACGTTGATGTGTTTGGTCACTTCTAACTTTATCTCTAAATGGTACCATTGAATGAATGGGGCTAAGCTAAATGCTATCGAAGCGTCGCAGCGCGCTCCAGCGCTTACGTGCACGCACACAGATGATAGAGGGATGTATCAACAATTCTTAGTTAAGGTAATAACATATTTTAATATTGAAAATGAGTAGACTATTCCTTTAACACAACACTACCTTATTGTACCAAGAACAGATTTTCTGTCATTATTTACTCTCACCTTCATGTCAATGCTGTAT
Source organism: Misgurnus anguillicaudatus (assembly GCF_027580225.2). Classification (NCBI taxonomy): domain Eukaryota; kingdom Metazoa; phylum Chordata; class Actinopteri; order Cypriniformes; family Cobitidae; genus Misgurnus; species Misgurnus anguillicaudatus. The sequence continues at coordinate 30,724,027 of NC_073342.2, forward strand.
CTTCTTCAGTTCTGTGCTCTTCATGAACACTCCAAATTCTGTGTCGTGTTTTGTTTGTTTTGTTCGATATAGATTTTAACACTTTCCCGAGTATAATACACAGTCTGTTTTTAATAGATCATTCGTTTATATTTTGTGTGACCTTTCGCAGAATAAATGTCCCAAATAAGTTCACTGTAGCTGTAATGTTGTACTTGTATACTTGTTTACAGAGTTAATTTAATAAATGTTAAATTGTGAGATTGTATTTGTGACAAATTTGTGCGAAATCCGGTTTAATGAAATTTCACCGTCCGGACTTGAGGTTTTAATTATTTAATTTGTGGGGAAAGAAAGGGTTTTATTGTGAAACAATCTTGTATGTCTGTATGCTTTCCAAAAGCATTGGATTAATCTCATAGGTTTGTCCTGCTTAAACCACTTCTATGAAACTATTCATGTAAAAGATGCAGAATCCAATAAAAGATTCAGTCAATTTCAACTATTTTGTGTCTTTATTAGATTTTACAGTCATAAATCAACATCATAAATGTTGGTGAAGTCACAATTGCATGCTTTATTATACCATTTAATTTTTTTTAAACATAAATTAAGGTGAGCTATACTGCCCTCCAAAGGCTAAGTGCAGTATCTACGCAAACACTGAAACTGAGAAAAATGGCTTTAAAGTTTTTTACATCAGCCAGTCAAACATGTTACTGCAATTTTGGCACACACATTTCTCTGAAATGGGTCAAAATTTAACCAGGAGACTTTGTCACAAGACACAACAGATCTCACAAAGCCCATTTTAACCCTTAACTCAATTTTGACCAAATGCGTAGTTACTGCGCTTTCGCTTTGTAGGGCAGTATAAATGAAATGTTTTTAGGCTAAACAACTCTTTATTATATATTGTCATGGATCTCTAGTTTAATAATAGCTTTGTCCGCATTTGACATAGTTGCTCTTAATTCAACCGTCCTTCCCCTGTAGATGATTCCAGACGTCTCTACATTCCCACGGGTAAAACAGCTGAAGTCTTTCCCTTCAGACATGCAATGGTACAGGGCTTTATCACACTCACGTTTATTCTCAAACACCCCGGCTCCCATTATGAGGTTGTTGTTGTTGGGAACAGAGAACAGAATAGCCATGCGTTCAGTGCACTTCTGGTCCTCCATGTGGATGAGGTCATAGGTCAAGACGATGCCTTGAGTTTGAGTAAATGTGCAGACCTCGGTCTTGTTGGAGCTGATTGTGGGCTGAGGAGGATCACTGCACTGCCCACTGAATTTAAAGTTCCTGAGGGAAGTTTAGAGTTAGTCTGTAAACTTTTACAAAGTAACAGGATTTTTCTGGAATAACACATTTGCTCATTTTAAGTGTACTTGGAAGCGTCAGAATTGCTTGGTTTATTCTCCGGGGAAGTTCAAATAATCTGAAAGACAAAACAAATGACAATGTATTTCCTCCTTACTGTGGGTTGATGAGGTTGTAGACGTCGCTCAAGTTGGTGATCTGTATCGTGCAGGTTTTGCTCGGTGAACCCCCCATGTTGTCACTTTTTCAGAACTGAAGGATCATGAAAGATTAGGAAAAAACAAAGTTTGTTTACCGAAGACTGGACATTTAAGAATATACATTTTGCATGTGCTGTATGTAATTTTTGCCAAGCTATAAATTCTTAATTACAGCTGAGCTTCAATTTTTACTCCAAACACACCAATACAACATGCAAAGATATATTTTCACACTCAAAAAAAAAAAAATGATTCAAGCCCTTCTTAGAAATGACACATTAAAATTGTGTTCAATTAATTTAAAATACCTCATTAAGAGCAATAAGTATATATATATATTTAATTAGTCTAACACACGAATATGTACTATAATTTATTGATTTCTTTTTAATCGTGTTAACACAATTAGTTTGAGTTTGGGTTCTGGAAAAATAATTTCCCATTAGTTGGACTAACTCAATATATTTTTATTGTGTAAAGCAGTTTTTTATGAGTTAGGAGGAACACATTCATATTGGATGGAAATCCTGCCCACAATTTTATTGAATTAATCCAATGAATCATTTTTTTTTTTTTGAGTGCATGTATATTTAATAAAATATTTGAATAAAGATTATTCAAAGTCGGACATCACTTTTGGCTACTACTGCGCACACCAGACAAACCCCTTTGTAGCCTACATCTGTAACTCTGGCAGCAGGTAGACAGATGAGTGCTGTCTAAAGTTTTGGTGCTCTAAGATCTTGAATTAAAACCTTGACAGCATGGCAGACACATACAGGCTCCATACAGCTCAAAAGATTTAAACTGTTAGACAAACAGTGAACCAGGAGCTGTAAATCAAGACATGCACCTGCAGACAGAAGCAATGAGACTTTTCACTGTCACTACAACTTACAATTAAAGGTTTATACTCAGTGAAAGCCTTTATTTTAATTTGTGCATTTAAGCTTAAAGCTGACATGTAAACAAGTGTAATAAAAGTTGTACCTCAAGTTTTTAAGCAGAGGTGTGTCCTCTTCTCTCCACTCCTTAACACTGAAACAAAAAAATGAAATATTTGTTGAAGAGTTTGAAAGATTGTTAGAAATACTAACTGCTTTCAAAAATATTTATTCCCAAAGCTCCTTTTTGAGAATCACTGAAATTCCAGCGAATAGACCATGATTTCTAAATACCAATGTAAAAGATTAAGGGCTTTTCAGAAAACACTTTCAATGTTATAATTAGGAAGTATTCTGATGAGTGTCACAGAATTGTCTATGGCTAAAATATACAGCTGTAATATGGTTGTAATACACTGTGTTTTAGTTAACATTTTAGTTTCTACGAGAAGTCGCTAGTAGAAAACGTTCTTAAATTAACCTAGATTAGTCGACCGGGTATAGTTAGCCAAGCTAGTACCCAAACCATCAACCCCAGACAGGATGCTGATATATTGCTTCTCTCCGACATTTGCACGTAAAAGTATATATCTCGATATAAAGACCCAAAGACCTTATGATTTTTTCATACTGTGAGGTTTTTCTTGTTTTTTTGTGCGCGCTTTTCCCCAAAAGTGCACAGCTGTTTGTGTCGCAGTCCGTTCATGAAGTGCTGAAATGTCATTAACCACGCCCCTATTTGTCAGATGATTTCAGAATAGAGAACCCAAATAAAAAATGAGAATTGAAATGCAGTAAATCAAATTTAAAATGTTGATTTAAAATCACATCATAAAAAAGATGTGCATGCGCACTTGCGCAGTGTGTTATTTCTGTAAAATGTAATTACGCGCAAAATAAATCTGCAGGCTAAAATAGGTTTAACAAATGTAGCTATAAATCAAGTACCATAAACGTTTAAAGACTGGCAGCATGTTCCATCATAAAACAGTACATATTTTAAGTGTAGATATTTCATATCGATGATCTGAGAACGCACAAATGACTCAGCAAACGTCTTCCTAAATAAAAGTCACGCAATGGGTTTTGTCCAATAGCCTACAATGAAATCGTGTTTTACATAAGATTTACCTAATCACACTTATTTTCACATTTAACATTAATTGAAATGTATTTAAACATCTTTAATTTAATTTACTAATTTAAATAAAAACATATTTCTATAAACATTTCTATAAATGTGTCTCTATATTCTATAAACTGTGCAGATTATTATAAAGGTTTCAGTATAAAGCTTCACTTACCTTTATCAAAACCCTTCTGACCCAACTGTATCCATGCGCATTTTTAAAGCCTATGTGAAGAATTCCCCTCTCGTCCAGAATCCCCAGGAAAATCCCTTGCACCATTACTGTATATGATTAATAATAAAAGCACCGATGTTTTCATCCCTGCTGCTGTTTAGTGTCAAACATCTGACTGATGGTTTGTGTTTCTATGAGACTTTATGAGGTTTTATGATGTCTGATAAATGTGTTGAACTGTTATTTTGTTAAGTATTTTATCTATACATGATCTTTGTGATCTTTTTGTAAAACACTGTAAGTGTTGATGGGACTGTAAGGTTTATCAATCATCACAATATACATCATTTAAAAAATGACTGCCCAGGACATACGCTAACAAAGAAACCAGGCCTGTTGTGTTGTTATGTGTGTTTATTATTAATATGACAGTGTACTATATTAAGGAAATGTTTATCCTTGTAAGCAATGATCTGCTGTCAATTAAAAATGCACATTAACTCTTGGATGTTTTGAAGTGACACAATAGAGATGTTAGTTTTGTCAGGATCTTTTTCTCAGATGAACAGCATGATGTCGTTGTGTGTCTGTTGTGGTTTATCTGCAGCAGCTCGTCATCCTCTGGGTGAAGTCAGCAAAATTGGGAAACTTTTTGATAATCTCTGTATTATATAAAATAATATATTCTACACTATTAATGTTTTAACCCTAAAACAGGCAAGAATTGTATTTTATATAATTTATTTATTATATCATCTGGACTTAAGTAAAACATATTTAAATTATTTTTTTAAATATTGGACATATTCAGGATTTTCTAAGTTGTATCTCACAGGATATGTTACCATATTGAGTTATAAAAAAGGACAAAGTGATTAATTCTTTATTTATTTGCAGCAAAAAAATGTGATTCTGACCTCCCCTCTTGTTCTAAAACATGCCACCTTTATTTTCTAATTCATTGTAAACAATAAACAACAGATTTAATCTAAACCAAAACCAACCAATTTGACTAAGAATCGGCAGTTCTGAATGTCTGGTGCTGAAACCTTTTCCTCCAGCTGCAAAAAAGATAACACATAACAATTTGATAAATTGTTTAGTAATTTATTTATTTTGTATACTGCCTCAGCTACCCGTCAATAGAAACTATATCTGTTTCATGCAGAGTCCTCACATGAGGAAAAGTACCTACATTTCTGCACTGTCACTTCTTCAACCTCCTTTAACCTGGGACTAGATTAACCTTTAAATTGCCACTTTTATCCAAAGCAACTTACAGTGCATTACAAGATATTTATGAGTATTTGTGTTCCCTGAGTTCAAACCCATGACTTCTGCACTGCTAACTCCATGCTAGAGGAGCACTTATACAGGACTAGGTTTAAGCCCTGTCCAGTAAACCACTCCTCACCTCTCCTGGCAGGTTGACAAAACTTCATCTTCATAACTTGTCTTTGAATCTTAAGAATTTATTGATATCTGCTTTATAACTCACATCCTCTCTCATTCCTTCTAGTTGGGAAGCCCTGAAAGAAAATATACAGTTAAAATGCTTAGATGCAGACACCTAAATATATAATATCAGTATAATCTGTGACATTTATGATGTTGATTTAGGTATTTAATCCTTTTTTATAACCTAATTGGGCAACATATCTCAGGGGATACGACTATTTCAAGTGGCTATATGTTAAGTTGATTTTGGTCACACGGTCAAGAAAGGGATTAAAGAGAATGTTGGATATGCTCTTCTTCTTCTTCTTCTTCTTCTTCTTCTTCTTCTTCTTCTTGTTCTTCTTCTTGTTCTTGTTCTTGTTTTTGTTCTTCTTGTTCTTGTTCTTCTTGTTCTTCTTGTTCTTCTTCTCTCTCTCTGCTGGTCTATATGAGCTCTGTTCTTGTATTCTGCTCATGCTTTTCTTCTTTACGTGAGCTCTGGGCTTCAGGCCATCAAACTAAGCTTCTCAATAGTTCCTTAATTTCTTCTAAACTTTTCTTTCTTTCTCTGTTCTCTATCCTATCATGCAATCTTATACATTGGAAACAGTTATTTGTACATGTATGTTTTACTATTTTATGCATTTATAGTGTAGCTTTTTAGTTGTATCTTTAAGTCAGTACTATTATTAATAATTTTCACTTATAAATCTGTTGTTTAATTTTGATTTAATGTCAATACTTAACTCCTTCCCCACCATTGACGAGATATCGCTTTAATAAAAAACAAAATCCCTGCTGAATTTTTACGATAATCTATATTTCCGCTATTATCCACTAGGTGGCGCTCTTACCCAACTTAAAGAGTCAACAATCATCATTTGATGATTATTTAAACTTTTTGAAACTTTAAAGGGGGCAATGAATCTGTCGATTTTATTGTCTTATAATGTTGTCTGAGCTCCACTTATGATGTTTGTGTGGTTTTTACATTCAAAAACATCAAAAGCAATAAGTAATATGCTATTTTGTAACATGGATTAGTGGCTCTTCTCTGAAGAAATGGTTTGTTTGAAGGGGTGGGCTGCATCAAAGACCTGGACATAAACGCCCAATGCTATGATTGGACAGCTTAATTCCCCGTCATTACATGTGGGGAAATGTTTAAAAAACATTAATGTGTAAAAATAGCAGCCGAACACATATATGTTTGAGCCACAAAAGATTCTGGGTGCTAAAGATGATACACATATAACTCGATGTGACTAAATTACCGTATATATCACAGTAAGCGCGAATCAGAAATTAAACCGCTGCTGATAAATCCTTATCACTAATTTTGTATATTTCTATTGTGCTTGTGAGGTTGCTCTTACACGTAATGTTACATACCACAGTTATATGATAAAAAAGCTTTGTTGAGTGTTGGACCTTTCAAACTCAACTTGCCTAAATTACCGTATACTACACATTAAGCGGGCATCAGAATCTAAATTGCGGCTCAGTAGTCCTTCCTAATCACTAACTTTGTATATTTCTATTATTATATTACAGTCGTATTGTTAAGGGTTGCACCTTTATTAATCGTTTAATGTTTAAAGTAAATTAAAACAGTCAAACATACGTTTTTAGACACGGATGTTACAACAGGACACATCAAGCGATCTATTACTAAGCAATAGTAAAACGTACTAACTTAAATCAAGTAAAATGTTTTACTTACTGTTTACTGCTGTGTCATTTTTGTCAGATCCAATATTAGTGGTGCTTTTAATCACAGTCTCTCTGCAAATCCAGCAGAGACTTCTAGATCCGCGGTACACAAAGTAAACAAACACTCCCCACGCGAGCTGGAACTTCTTTAAAAACAAACTTTAACCACACATTCCTAATGTTATGTTCTGAGCCTCCATTTTCCAGTGTCTGTGTTCTTCCCAGACAGTTCTTTCACAACTGAACACTCTGTTGGGTACTCATAACAGATCACCATGTCAAAATAAAAGTCTCTCAGGAAAAAAAATCTTAAAGTCATTTTGGTTACATTTGGTAATCTTTAAAGACATGTTTACTGATTTTTGAGACACTGCATGGTTTGCTTTGCCCCTGGCCCACACGTGTCACACGAAGCTGTGGGCGGGGCTAAAAAAGTGGCCGTTGTATTTGGTTTTGGGAGGTGTTTCAATTCTAGTGAGAGTTGAGAGGTGATAAAAAGAGAAGAAATAAAGATAGGATGAAACAAATGGGTTAAAACAATACAAACAAACAATACAAACTTATTGTAGCAAGAACCGATTTTCTTTCATTATTAACTCTCACCTTCATGTCAATGCTGTATCTTCTTCAGTTCTGTGCTCTTCATGAACACTCCAAATTCTGTGTCGTGTTTTGTTTGTTTATTTTGTTAGATATAGTTTTTTTTTTTACATTTTCACCCTAGTATAATACACAGTTCCCTTTCAGTCGGTCACTACGATGTCACGTCGTGACCGACGAATTGGGACCTCGCTTAGAGAGACCAATCTGCTTCGAGTACTACTAAAACGCCAATGAACTTGGCATTGAGATATTTGCATAATGCTGGCGCTGCCCCGCCAGGTGCTATATAAGCAGCAGGTGCAAATATGGAAAATTAGCTTTTTCGCTTTGAAAGCCGGCAGTATCTGCTACTGAGAAGCTACTCTACTTTGTTGGGATCGATTGCTGAAGTTGGTTGGACTAGCAGTACCACAGCGGACGCTTCGCAGTATTCCACGGCTCTGCATCTTTTTTGTTTTGAGTTTAGTGTGTGCGTTGCCTTTCCCTGTGCACATCATCAACTGAGAATCTGAGTGAATTTCCCTAAAAGAGTGATACAGAGAGCTTTGTGCCTTGTTAAAGGCAGCCACTCTCTCGTATATCCGGAGATCAGCGTCCTTTTCAGGATGGCTTTTCATCCGTGCAATCTTGGGTGCGGAAAGTATATGGGTCCGAAGGACTGTCACGAGCGTTGTCACTCGTGCTTGGGCATCGAGCACGTGGAGGCAGCGTTTGCTGGGGGTAAGTGTTCTCACTGCGAGAACATGTCCCTTGTGGATTTGCGGAGACGGTTGTCTTTCCTTCGGGAAAAACGCAACCTGCATTCTGTGAGTGCTGAATGCCTCCACAGCGGCGGAGACCGTAGGGTTAGAGAGGGTTCACCCCCCTCAGCCCAAACCGTTCCGCCTGTATGATTGGTTCTTTTGAGCTGCCCGGGTTTCACAACCCTCTCCGCCAGTACCATTCTTCCCCAAGGTGCACGAGGAGCTAAATAGAACCTGGAAGTTGCCATTTTCAACCCAATTACACCGTTTCAGCCCTTCCCCCTCACCTCCCTCACCAGCGGAGCCGCTAAGGGTTATACGGGGATCCCTCCCATTGAGCGTGCGGTCGCGATGCCTCTGTGTCCGGCCACCGCTCCCTCTTGGAAGGAACACCCAACCCTCCCCTCCCGTGCTTGCAGACAGTCCTTCGGTTTAACGGGTGCTGCCCACCAGGCATGTGGAGAGGCGGCAACACCCACTTCCCCGGTCCCTCTTACCGAGATGAAGTCGGGTTTCTACAGCCCGTATTTCATAGTACCCAAGAAAGGCGGCGGGTTACGACCAATCTTGGATTTGCGCGTCCTGAACAGATCTCTTCAGAAGAGGTCTTTCAGGATGATTACACCGAAGCAAATATTCAATTCAATACGCCCCCAAGATTGGTTTGCTGCAATAGACCTGAAAGACGCGTACTTTCATGTGTCCATTCTCCCTCGTCACAGACCGTTTCTCCGGTTTGCGTTCGAAGCATATCAGTACAAAGTTTTACCGTTTGGGCTGTCTCTCTCTCCCCGTGTGTTCACGAAAGTAGTGGAGGCGGCATTAAAGCCCCTCAGAGAGAGCGGTGTTCGCATATTGGCTTACCTCGATGATTGGCTTATAATAGCGCATTCTCGGCGGACGCTTTGGGAGCACAGAGATCTAACGCTTCGGCATCTCGCCCGTTTGGGTCTTCGGGTCAACTGGGAAAAGAGCAAACTCTGCCCCACGCAGAGGATCTCTTTTCTCGATATGGAACTGGACTCGATTGATTTATCGGCGCGTTTGACAGAAGAGCGCATCCAATCAATTCTGACTTGCCTCGGTTCATTCCGAGGGAAGAATGCGGTCCCGCTGAAACAATTTCAGAAGCTCCTGGGGCATATGGCAGCAGCAGCGGCCATGACACCGCTCGGGCTGCTCCATATGAGACCGCTTCAGCATTGGCTTCACGATCGAGTCCCAAGGAGAGCGTGACGCGCCGGCATCCATCGTGTAACATTCCCCCCATGGTCATACCCCACGTTTCTCAGGGCCGGTGTGCCCATGAGACAGGTCTCTCGGCATGCTGTTGTCCACACAGATGCGTCCGACACGGGCTGGGGAGCCACGTACGACGAGCTTACGGCTTCTGGGTGTGGACAGCACCCCAGTTGCATTGGCATATCAATTGCCGCGAGTTGTGGGCTGTATATCTGGGACTTGTACGCTTCTCTACGGAGCTGCGAGGGAAGGATGTACTAGTACGCTCCGACAACACTGCGACCGTTGCGTATATCAACCATCAAGGCGGTTTGCGCTCCCGTCACCTGTCGCATCTCGTTCGTCATCTCCTCCTTTGAAATCAGAAGCATCTAGGTCCCTTCAGTTGGCCAGCATGATTTGGTTATTAGATTTCTAAGAGGCGCTCGTAGGCTAAACCCCTCGCGCCCTCCTTCTATTCCTCCCTGGGACCTGTCCATGGTGCTGAAAGCACTTCAAGGACCGCCATTTGAGCCTTTGCAGTCTGCGAGTCTGAAGTTTTTTATCAATGAAAACTCTGACCCTGCTAGCATTGGCCTCCATGAAAAGAGTAGGGGATTTACATGCATTCTCTGTTGACGATTCGTGCCTTCAGTTTGGCCCTGCTGACTCAAGTGTAACATTGAGACCCAGACCAGGCTACGTGCCCAAAGTTCCCACCACTCCCTTCAGAGATCAGGTGGTGAGCTTGCAAGCGCTGCCCTCGGAGGACGCAGACCCAACCATGGCTTTGTTGTGCCCCGTACGCGCACTGCGACTCTACGTGGATTGCACACAAAGCCTCAGGACCTCAGACCAGCTCTTTGTTTGTTATGGTGGCCAGCAGAAAGGGAAAGCTGTCACTAAGCAGAGGATGTCTCATTGGATAGTTGATACTATCGCCCTGGCTTATAATCTTCAGGGTATTCCTTGCCCCTTTAATTTGAGAGCGCACTCCACAAGGAGTGTTGCCTCATCTTGGGCTCTTGCTCGTGGTTCCTCGCTAACAGACATCTGTAGAGCTGCTGGTTGGGCGACACCTAATACGTTCATTAGATTTTACAATGTTCGTATCGAGCCTGTATCCTCTTGTGTTCTTTCCTCACCAGGGAGGGCACGGAGAGCAGACTCACAAGTCGGCTTGCAGCCTCCGACTGAGGCTCCAAATTGAGTTTTCAGTATGGAAGGCCATCAGAGCAAAAATGCGTAATGGTTTGAATTGCTCTTCCTCCGCTGCCTTGGCAGCCTTTGTTGCGGAGCATTGGCTGTCAGCCTTTCACTAGCTGTATTCTCGCAAACCTATGTGTTTGGCTCAGGCTCCACATTGTGTCCCACCGGGTTCCTTTGTGAGTATTATTCCGTGGGGTTAATCCTACCAGCCCACGTTTCCCTTAGCAGAGCTCTGCTTTGCTTACACAGCACATGGCTGTCCTTTATTACTGTTTTCTAGTCCGCCATTTGCCCTTAAGAGGGGCAGTGGCTCCCGCACGTTCCTATCCCACTCTGGTAGGGCGCTTCCCAGTCGCTGGCACTTCTGTGGGGTTAAAGGAACATCTAGTGCCCGTCCTTCTGCCTTATCCTATTTCTCCATTCCCTTAAGGGGATTTGGAGGGTTTTTTGCAGACACTGGAAGAGGTCAGCCCCTAGTGGCGTTTTGGTAGGGATTCCCAATTCGTCGGTCACGATCTGATGTCGTAGTGACCGACTGAAAGCGAACGTCTCGGTTACAGATGTAACCCTCGTTCCCTGAAGGAGGGAACGGAGACGTCACGTCCCGTCGCCACAGGTGCTGCTCCCTGCTGTTGGCCGGTCACATTCTCCCGGCTTTCTCAGCGAAAAAAAGGAGCTAATTTTCCATATTTGCACCTGCTGCCTATATAGCACCTGGGGGGGGGCGGCGCCAGCATTATGCAAATATCTCAATGCCAAGTTCATTGGCGTTTTAGTAGTACTCGAAGCAGATTGTTCTCTCTAAGCGAGTTCCCAATTCGTCGGTCACGACTTGACGTCTCCGTTCCCTCCTTCAGGGAACGAGGGTTACATCCGTAACCGAGACGTTTTGTGTTATAAAATGTATTATTGTATTGACTGTTTTTAATAGTTTATTAATTTATAGCTGTGCGAGCTATTGCAGAACAAATGTCCCAAATGAGTTACTGTAATTTTGCTAAATGCATTGAATTAATATCATAATCATGTAATGTATTTTCATACAAGGTTATATATTTATCTTGAAAAAATATATATCTTTTATACAATACAGGATTTAGTTAATTTAAACTATTTTGCCTCTGTTATATTTTACAGTCACAATTGCATACTTTTTGTACCATTTATATTTGTTTACATATGAATTCATGAAAATAAATTCTTTTGTAAGGCTAAACTACATTTTTATCTCAGCTTGTCATAGATCTCTAGTTTAATAACAGCTTTGCCCACATTTGACATAGTTGCTCTTAATTCAACTCTCTGTGCCTTGTAAGTGATTCCAGACACCTCTGCATTCCCACGGGTAAAACTGCCGTCGCTAAGTACTGTGAACTTAAATCATTTGCAATTATGCACTTATATTTAAGTAGTGTGAACATAAATATAAGTGCATAACTGCTCAATTTGTTTAAATTCACAGTACTCAAATGTATGTGTTTTAAAACTTAAATGGTTTAATGCAATCGCTTTCCATAAATGGTTTGAGTTGAGTTAACTTTTAGGTTTAACAGTGTGCTGGTATAGATTTACTATTTAAATCGATTAATCATTAATATTCATTTAAATAGTAACATATTTGTATAAATATTCATGCATTAATGTGTATCTGTATTATATCAGTGTCTACTGTGATGACTATGAAAGACATAAAGTCTTAATTCACTCACCTTCATCAAAACTCTTCTCATATGTCAAACTGAACACTGCTTATATATAAACACCCTGATACATAGTTGTGCAATGATCATCTGTGATTTGTCAACTGTCACTCCTCCCACATGAAAAAAAAAACTCTAGTAGCCTAAACTTTAGTTTATTATAGTAAATTACTACAATTTGTTAATGTTGCTATACTGTAGTATTAACTATGGTCAATTAATAAACTGTACACTGTAAAAAAATCTATAAATTACAGTATTACTGGGTATTATTGGCAACTAGCTGCCAGTTACAGTTTTTTACAATTGCCATGACAGATTTTTCAATACTTTTAACAAGTTTTCAAAACTCTTAACACAGTTAGCACTACATCCACCTATGTAAGCTATACTATTAACACATTTCTTGTTGGTTTAACACAAAATGCATACAATTAACAAAAATTTAAGATGCTTTAACTTCTTTTACAGACAAGCTCAAACAAGACCAAAACAATAGATTTTAAATGTCAAATTTACAAATGCTTTCACACAGCATGTCAAAACAGATAACATCATGTGCTAAACCTCACTTATAGTCAAAGTAAACAGCTGTTTATATGATGAATTGAAACATAAATATACACCCTTTATTTTATTTCATTTGGAATGAAAAACTACTTATTGTACAAATGCAAATATATAAATCACAGCTGATTCCCACCTAGGAAACAAACTCAGGTTCTTTCAATTACATGACTATATGGTATACAATAGAGTAAAGGAGGGCCTAGGTTGATCTGGAAAAGGAACAATATGAGCAACACAAAAAAATAAGATATATGTCTGCACAAGTCAACGGAAGACCACCAGGACAAGGGGGAGGTTTTCATCCCGTCCCACCTGGATGCAATTGATGGTGCATTCAGAGATGTCACAACTGAAGACTGTCAGGGTGGATAAGACATGCCAAAAGATTCCTTACAAGATGCCTTGCCAGAGAAAAATCAGGTGTAATGTGAATGAGAACATGTGGCCAAATAGAAACGCAATAGATTAGATGATGAGATTTTCCTTTTACTTTATTTTTCAGTGGCTTTTGTTTGTTTATTTTTACTGTAAATGGCAGTAATATTGAATATGCTTGTTATCTTGCAGTAATGTCCTGTTGTAAATACTGTAAAGTCTTTACTGCAGCAATTCTACTTTTTTTTCATAAACCGTACTCTAAGATGAATGATTCATTTTTGTCTTGAATTGCTGCAGCAAAACAAACATAATACATGCATTTACAAAACCCAAATAAACAAAAATATAACCAAGTTTTCAAAAGAAACTGCAGTGCAAAACTCAGTCTATAATCAATACAATCTACTGTTTATTGTTTAAGGACAGACGTACACATAAACTTATGCAGTTTTTGTTTTTCCATCTTATGTTTGTGTTTTTCATGACATTGTGTTATGATTGACTAAATGTTTCTGTCGGAAGAGAACATGTGTTGGTGGGCTGGTGTAACTAGTTGATTCTGAAACATGTTTACAGTGTTTTTGTAAACAGTGTGAGAGTTTAGTTGTGTGATTTTGAGGATAAAATTAACTGTTTTGCCATTTGTGTGTTTTAGGTGTGTTGGTGCGTTAAGAGTTTAGAAAATGTGTTAAAAGTATTGAAAAAAGTGTCATAGCAATCGTAAAAAAACTGTATTTACTGGCAACAGTTTGTTCAAAGTTAAATGAACATGAAACATTTTCAGGTTTTATCTTCTACAGTAACTTACTGGCAACCAGCTGCATAATTACAGCATATCTTTTACAGTGTAGTGAATAATATAATATTTTATTACCACAGTTCTTTCTGGTTCTCTAATCTGATTGGCTGATAGCTGTGATATATTCTACTAGTATCCTAACAGTAACTGCTTCACCATTTCGTATCATTTACATATTATTCCGCCACTTGTATTGCGTGAAGCACTTGAGCTGTAAGGTCGCTCTATCTGTGACTGGAAAAAGCTGCCAATGTCACACACTTTAGTTGTGCGCAGTAGGCCTGGCAAACTCAATTCATTTTAAGGATCCGGGTTATTGTGAACCACTCACTAAAGTGATCCGGGTTGTGTGAGTCACTTGAGTCAGTATTGCTAAATCGCCAAGGAAACTCAGTACAGACCAACTTGTAACCGGCTGATCCGCGCGACTCGAGATTCTCAGAGCCGGAAATATTGCAGACTCGCAGACCATGGGACTCATGAGACTTCACTCGCTCTACAGATCCACTTACCGGCTGATTCACACAAACTGACTCAAGATTCTCACTCAGATCCGGGAACATTGCAGTCTCGAGTCTGCAATGTTTCCGGCACATCTGCGAACCTGCAGTGTTTCCGACTTTGACTCGAGAGACAGTTCGTGCGGATCAGGCGGTTACGAGTTGAGAGATTCTTGAGTCAGAGCCGGAAACATTGCAGATTCACAGATCTCTCGAGTCCGCAATGTTTCCGGCTCTGAGTGAGAATCTCTCAGGTCAGTTCGCTGCTCACGCGGACCAGCAGGTCTCTCGAGTTTGCAATGTTTCGGGCTCTGAGTGAGAATCTGGGGTCCGTTCTCGCGCAGATCAGCCGGTTACGAGTGGATCTGCAGAGGAAGCGTAGTCTCATCAATAATGTCGCAAGAGGTTTGT